>NC_079192.1:169939567-170257314 GCF_029499605.1 Hyla sarda
ATGAGGACCAAATACCACCAAAATACGATGTGTGAACGCAGCCAAAATACCATGTGTGAACGAGTATTTTGGGTCTAATTTTAGGCCTTATTTTCATCCATTATGCTGTGTTACCACACACTTTCAGTAATTTTTCAATCATAGAAATATAGGTATCTTAACTAGAGAACATAAAGTTCAGATACAGACATAAAAAATGTAATGTTTGCCCATATTTTATTTTTGAACATTTTTTAGAAATATTAAAACATTTGTTATTAAGTTTATTAATTCCAGAGCAATCCACTATGGATGACTTCGTTTAATGCACCTATTTTTTAACTGACGTTAGTAAAAAAAAAAAAAACGAAAAAGTGATCCGATGTTGTTAAATGGCAACAATGAATGTGGATTCAATCCTAGCAGTCTCACACAGATGGAGATATTGTCGACAGATGTTCTAATTCATAACGTCCACCCTCTGCTGCTCCTTTCCCATCTTTTTTGTGTTCGAGAATTTGTCGCATTTGTTCGTGTGCATATGCTGGCTTCTCTGTAAGGGGTCCGGGTGGGGCAGGAAATTCTAGGATTTCAGGTGCCATGTATGGACGAAGCCATCCAACCAGTGGAGTACTCCCTGGAGTATAGTGTGTGTGCTTGTGGTAAAATAACAGGCCATCCACCTAGAAACAACAACAGAGGTGCAAAAACAGATTAATAACTTCTATCATCAAAAGATACAAACTGTATTTGTCATGTTTCTACTTCTTACGCAATAGTTCCACCTTATACTATAAAAATATTGCTACTCTGTTTTTGATGCTGCAGATTCAACTCCTATTTCATGTAAATATGAGGCTTAGGCTTCTTTCACACCACACTAGAGGCTCTGTTACAAACTGACATTAATAGCTTTTTTTTTTTTTTTTTTTTTATATACTTTGTCTGCTATTAACATCCATTATTGTAATGGAGCCTAAGACTGCTTTCACACTATAAAATGTATCCGTTTTAAAGATCCGTTTAATGTTCCGTTATAAAAAAAACTTTAAAAAATCGGTCATTAGAAAATGCCATATGGCAGTTAGAAAATCACATAGTCTATGGGATTTTTACATTATCCGTTTTAACCCGTTCTAGCCTGTTATTAATAACTGATGTTATTTCATGAAGGAAGATAGTAACTGGAGAAATAGTACATGCACTATTTCTTCCATTCATTCACCCGTCACAAAATAACGTCCGTTATTAATAACCGGCTAGAACGGGTTAAAACGGATAATGTAAAAATTCCATAGACTATAATGGGATTTCCTAACGGCCGTATGGGATCTTGTAACAACAGATTGAGTTTTTTTTTTTTATACTGGAACATTGAACGGAACTTTAAAACAGATACATTTTATAGTGTGAAAGCAGCCTATCGGGTGTAATAACGGGCACAGAGGATCCCATTCACTTGAATGGGATTCCTCTAACATCCGTTATTACACCCGTTATTCCGCCGGAAGATATCGGGAGAAAAAGACAGCACAGGCCCAACTTTTTTCTTCTGACGGACCCGCTACTGATGGGTAGTAACGGGAACAGTTTAGAGTATGAAAGAAGCCTAATTTTCCTAGCCATGATCACGTGCAGTACTATACATTTACATGATTTACCTTAAAAAATTTTTTCCCAGGAACTGACATTGATGGCCAATCCTTTAACAGATTGAAGAAGCTCAGGCAAATGCTGCAGCCTCTTCCTTGTTTAGGCTAAGTTCACATTTGTGTTGGAGCGTTATTCAGGCGCTCCATTAGTCTGTTTCAGTGAAAAATAACGGACATGGATGGTCTGGACCAATGGGTCCATTTAACTTTGAATGGGGACTGTCAGTTGTCTGTTGTTCAAAAGTTGAGCAGAAAAAAATTAAATAAAAAAGATTAGACCTGTAGTATTTATTTTCTCCACTCAACTCCTGTCATCTGGACAGGCTCCACATATGGATCTTGACGCTGATGTGAACCCAGCACAGCAGCATATAACTAAATGAGACTGAGCTATGTGTAGTAAAGATGAAGCCTCAGTAAAATGTAAAGCTCTGCCTGGTAGTGAGCAGGAAGCATGTATCAAGTGCTGCAGCTTCTGGCACTCCCACTAATCTTATATTGACGGACTATCTAATGGACAGGCCATCAATGTTCAACTTCACGAAATCCTCTTTAAAAGGGGGCCTATGGAAGGATTACTATGTTAAAGTATATTACATATAATCATACATACTGTACCTTGTAGGGATAGGATTGTGTAAGAACATTTTGAATGGAATTCAGCGAGCAGGAAAAGTTCTGTAGCCCAACAAACTTGAACTTCATAAAAACAAAAATAATACGATAAGCATCTGAACACAGATTTTTTTTTTCCAATAGTACTATAATGTTCTAGTTCAGAGCTCACCACTCTTTATTACACTGTAAGCCACAAACTGCTTTTCACACATTTTACTATACTTTTTTTAACCCCTTAAGGACTAAATTTTTGCACTTTTGTTGTTTCCTCCTTCCCTTTTAAAAATCATAACGCTTTCAATTTTGCACCTACAGACCCATATGATGCTTGTTTTTTTGTACCACCAATTCTACTTTGTAATGACATCAGTAATTTTACCCAAAAATCTACAGCGAAACAAAAAAAAAAAAAAAAAAATAATACATTTATATATACATATATATATTTGTGAAACGAAAAAAAATGAAAATGCCATTTTGTAACTTCTGGGGGCTCCCGTTTCTAGAGTACATTTTTCGTTAGAAATGACACCTTATCTTAATTCTGTAGGTCCATACAATTAAAAATGATACCCTACTTATATAGGTTTGATCTTGTCGTACTTCTGGAAAAAAATCATAACTACATGCATGAAAATTAATAAGTTTAAAAATGTCCTCTTCTGACCCCTATAACTTTTTTGATTTTACGCATACGGGGATGTATGAGAGCTCATTTATTGCGCAGTGAAGGGGTACAGTGAGCCTTAATACCCCACTGGTGTGACTTTTTTTTTGTTAAAGTTAGATGTGCAAAGGATTAAAAAAATATAATAATAATTCTTCACTAAAATGCAGTTTTCCCCCCAAATTTGACATTTTTACAAGGGGTAACAGGAGAAAATTACCCCCAAAATTTGTAACCCCATTTCTTGGTATGGAAATACCCCATGTGTGGACGTCAAATGCTCTGCTGGCGCACTACAATGCTCAGAATAGAAGGAGCGCCATTGAGCTTTTGGAAAGATCATTTGTTTGGAATGTAAGTCAGGGGCCAAGTGCGTTTACAAAGCCCCCGTGGTGCCAGAACAGTGGACCCCCCCCACATGTGACCCCATTTTGGAAACTACACCCCTCACAGAATTTACACCCCACTGGCGTTTGACAGATCTTTGGAACAGTGAGCTGTGCAAATGAAAAATAAAATTTTTCATTTTCAGGGACCACTGTTCCAAAAATCTGTCAGACACCTGTGGGGCGTAAGTGCTCACTGTACCCCTTATTACATTATGTGAGGGGTGTAGTTTCCAAAATGGTGTCACATGTGGGGGGGGGGGGGGGAATCCATTGTTCTAGCACTATGGGGGCTTTGTAAACACACGTGGCCTTCAATTCCGGACAAAATTTTCTCTTCAAAATCCCAATGTTGCTCCTTCTCTTCTGAGCATTGTAGTGCGCCCGCAGAGCACTTGATGTCCACACATGGGGTATTTATATACTTAGGAAAAAAGCCCCCCAAAATTTGTAACCACATTTCTTCTATTTTCCCTTGTGAAAATGAAAAATCTAGGGTAACACCAGCATTTTTGTGAAAATTTTCTCTTCTTCATTTTCCCATCCAACTTTAATGAAAATTCGTCAAACACCTGTGGGGTGTTAAGGCTCACTATACCCCTTGTTACGTTCTGTGAGGGGTGTAGTTTCCAAAATGGGGTCACATGTGGGTATTTATTTTTTTGCGTTTATGTCAGAACCGCTGTAAAATCAGCCACCACTGTGCAAATCACCAATTTAGGCCTCAAATGTACATAGTGCGCTCTCACTCCTGAGCCCTGTCGTGCACCCGCAGAGCATTTAACGCCCACATATGGAGTATTTCCGTACTCAGGAGAAATTGCGTTACAAATTTTGGGGGTCTTATTTTGCTTTTACCGCTAGTGAAAATAAAAAGTATGGGGCAACACCAGCATTTTAGTGTAAAAATTATAATTTTTTTTTTTTACACTAACAGGCTGGTGTAGACCCCAACTTTTTCTCCTTTTACCCCTGATGAAAAGGAAAAGACCCCAAAAATTTGAAGTGCAATTTCTCCCGAGTACGGAAATACCCCATGTGTGGCCCTAAACTGTTTCCTTGAAATACGACAGGGTTCCGAAGTGAGAGAGCATCATGCGCATTTGAGGACTACATTAGTGATTGCATAGGGGTGGACATAGGGGTATTCTACGCCACTGATTCCCAAACAGGTTTCCTATAGCTGTTGCTAAACTCCCAGCATGCCTGGACAGTCAGTGGCTTCTTGATGACCAATAGCAGGGATAGGAGGGGTGGCACCCCTGCCACGATCCCCCTTATATTCCGAGTCACCATAGACCCGCAATCGGCGCAAATAGTCGGTGTGAATTCACTGGTGATTTGCGGCCATTGCCAACTTGGGCATTAGTGCGGGGTGCCTGTTGATAGATATCCCACAGGCGTATGGATATGTCTTGGGTCCTTAAGTACCAGGGAGCTAGATCGTATCCATATGCCCTAGGTCCTTAAGGGGTTAATAATCCACCGATAAAGCTCATAAGTTATACTGTCACATTATTTTATTTTATTTTACACTATTTTTGCAGTGTTATAGCCCACATAGGGGGCTATAACATGCAGTACAATGATTGCAGACACTGATCAATGCTATACCATAGCATTGCATTGATCAGTGTTTTCGGTGCTCGATTGCTCCAGCCTGGTTCTCATGCATGGAGCAATCAAACGATGATCGGATGCCAAGGAGGAAGGTAGGGACCCTCCTCACGTCCGATCGGGATGTTTTATTTATTTATTCTTTTACTTTAGACACGGCGATCAACTTTGATCGCCGCGTCTAAAGGGTTAATACCAGGCATCACCACAATCTGATGTCCAGAATTAGCCACGGGTCCCGGCTACCGTTAGCCACCGGGACAGACCTGATAAGACGTGGGGTCACTGCATGACCAGGTTAAATCAGATTTTAATAACATTTTTAAACATTTTTTAAACATACAAAACGGGAAGAATAAAAAATAAAAAAAATAAAAACACCCCACACCCACCCATAACGGCATTCGGTATGGCAAAGTATGGAAAGAACAAAATCAGTACAAAGAACTGAGTGCGTTAGATAAGACCACCTCACAATCAAACAGTACCTAACAGGAAACAGACAAGCAAACCTACCATTTCACAGGGATACACCAACTACAAAGACAAAGTGGAAGAAACAGACACCGGCACCTCGCACTGCACACCAACTAAACACCCAAACCATAGTAAAGAAAGGAAACCGGTACCTAAGACACGTCACCAGCAGGGTCAAACTGTCGCACCCAAGGACCCCATATACCATCAAACTTACGTTCATCCTTACGCTTAACACAGATCCCCTTCTCCAAACGGACTATATATGTAACTCGAGCAATCAGATCAGCCACTGCACATTTTACTATAGTAAAATGCTAGATAGTGCTAAAGGAGTACTTCGGCGAAAATGAACTTATCCCAAATCCACAGGACTGGACCCCAACACTCTCAGTGAGGAGTGTGTAGTCTCAGTGAGGAGCGTGCGAGTCAACAGACTCGTTATAGTAATGTAAACTACATTAATGTCACAGCATACTCCAATTGAAAGGCATGTGTGGCTCCTAACCACTGGTGTGCGACTACTGTTCTCTCATATTCAATGCCATCCACTGCCGTGCTACTTACGGGGTTGATCTTGGAAATATTACACAACCCGTCTTCTTCCTCGAGTTTTGATTGAAGCCAGTAAAAGCGAAAGTCAGTCTGTGAAAGCAGTACAGGTTTTAATAGAATTACGCTTTGCAAATTAATATTCACCTTACAAGAATTGTGCACAGGTCACAGACAAGGTTTTCTTATAGTATTTAGATTTTACTAACGTTCTTTTACTAATGTTTTTTCACTACACTAATTTTACTTAATTGTTATATGATGTCTGTTTCTAACATGGACTGGATAGGTTGAAATTTGCCAGTCTGAAATTCTTGTTTTTAGGTAACATGTCTGGTTGCTGACAATCTACCCGATGTCTAATCCACTAATATCTTAGTGGAGGACTGGAGGCTGTGAAAATCATGTCATTGCTTCATATCTGGTGCGATACCTGCAGTACAATAAAAACCACTATGGCTTCTGCAAGAAAGCCATAAAAAAAGATAGTCAGGACAACACAGTCTATCATATGTAAACTCAAATAGAGAAAAAAATAAATAAAAAAAACATGGTTGCACATCTACAACATTGCACAGTGATCTTAGGATTCCCAGCAAAATGTATTAAACAGGTGTACCTAATTATCGTGAAGTGCGAGCCCGCTAGCCATGCCAGTGGGTCATCCCCCGTGGACACTGGTGTTGCGGCGGCGGTCGTTGCTGCTCAGTCCAATACCATTTTATGCTACAGGTCGCCGTGACATGGCTAGCACTTCATGATCATCAAGTATACTAATGGCCTGTTAGTTTAATACATTTTGCTGAAAAACCCTTCTGCTCCACAGGTGGTTTCTGTCCTCCCTGAGCTCGCCTTAGAACACCTGCGTTACGGCATGACAGGTGTACCGCCCCAGTACATGTTGTTGCTGTGCATGTTGTAGATGTGTGACCATGTCTTTTTTTTTTTCTCTATTTGAATTCACATTCTGCCATATACATTGCACAGAGAAAATTACCATACTCCTTCGCTATTACAAAGAAGTGGCCCAACATAAATTGTTATTGACTAATAAGATACTAAAAAGCCTTGACCTTGCCTGCAAGCAACACATTATTACCATAGTCTCAATATGATGTCTGTAGGCACTTACTTGGCAGTCGTACACCGGGTGTCCTCTCCAACACATAACATCTAACACATAATATGTTCGAGACTCTTCATTATATATACAGTCTAGAATTGTATAATCTGCAACAAATACACAAGGTAAATAAATAACCCATCATCTGCCATAATATTAGTAATGTATTTTAAAGTTTTTCTCCATATTTAAATCAACATTTTTAAAAGCTGTGTTCTGCACAATTTACTAATAAACCATTTTATTCAGCAATAACAAAGAAACAATTCATTGCATCACTGCTGCTTAACAATTATAAATGACAAACTTACAACATATTATAGTCTGCATTTACATTATATACTATATGACAAGTTCTTATATATTTTCTAAAATTTATAAAAAAAAAAAGGGGGCCTGGTTTTAATTTGTTTTCTCTAGAAATCAAAATCGCAAAACTGTATCATACAGCTTGTTACAAACAAAGCATAAGTTTCAACCTAGTTGAATGAGTGAAGAGCAACTTGGAAATGTTGAGTTATTAAACGTATACCTGGAAAATTCTAATAGTTTGTAATTGGATCATCCCGCATGTCGATAGTCACAGAAAGGACATACAGGAGCAGGGAATCCTGTCAAAAGTCAGTTGCCCTGCTCTTTTACATAACATGGTAATGTAAGCATCAGAACCAGACCATGGAGCAATACTGGAGTAACTATTTGTAGAGTTACTCTGCACTACATGCCACCTGCTTACACCCCTTCATGACAATGGTATTCCCTAATGGCGTTGGCCACTTTCAGTAAGACAATGGCCCTGATTTACTAAAAGTAGAGTGTAGTTTTCCACAGTATTTACTAATGTTTTCCACTTTTCCCTTTAACTGTTGAAACAAGTAAATTTGTTGGGATTTTTCGAAAATGTCATGACACGCCCCTTTTTGGTGGTCATGCACCCCTTTTTTCTTTGTTTAAAAAAAAAAACCCAGTAAAATAGAGAATTTTGTAGTGCAAAACAGTGCTGTCACCTGGTGGTTCCCCCGCCCCCCTGTTGCCGTCCTCCCCTGTATTTGAATTGTGAGTATTAATAAAGAAGATACTCCGAAGACGTGGCGAGTGCCAACTATCTTTGAAGTCTTCTTCATTTTTGTTTTAAAGTAGAGAGTTGGTTGGGTTTTTTCAATTTTCTGGTAGCAAATTCTGAAGCAGATACAATTTGTGGCGCAATGCGCTGCATTTTGGCACACAACCTGACAAAACAGGTCAGGTTAACAATAGTAACCTGGGGCACATGACAAAGGGCTCCAGGTGATGACATGGCTTCTGAATTCCCCATATCTCAATGTAACAAAGCATCTGTGGGATGTGCTTGAAAAAACTGTTTGTTCCATGGAGGTCCCACCTCACAACAGGACCTAAAAGGATCTGCTAACATCTTGATGCCAAATATCACACAACACCACTTTTAGAGAGAGTCCATGGATCAAGGAAGACCTGTCTTGGCAGCACAAAGGGGCCCCAGAACAATTTTAGACAAGTAGTTTTAAGACTACAGTATATTTTAAATGTATATTCCAGTGGTACCCAACCTTTTTAGGCTCAGATAACTGCTCATAAAAATATATATATAATTTCTGCGGGGTAACCCTAACTAATTTGACGAGCAGAAAAAAAAAGGGGGGGGGGCGGGGTTTGGGGGTGAACAGCCACAATTCTTCACCGTCAAACCAGCAAAACAAACCTATTTGCATCAGCCTCCAGATTCCCCTCCAAGTGAGGAGGAATACAGGGGCGTATAGGTGTAAAGGGGTAACAGAGGGGTGTAGAATATTGTACCTCGGTGACAGAGGAGTGTAGAATAGAGTACATGGGTGAAGGAGTGTACATGGGTGACAGGGGTGTACATAAGTAACAGGGGTGTTGGGGGTGTAGAGGAGTGTACTTGGGTGACAGAGGGGTATAGAAGAGTACATAGGTGACAGGGGCGTAGGGTGTGACAGAGGGGTGGACAGGAATGACAAGGAGGTAACAGGGGTGACAAAGGGTCAGTGGGGTGGTGAACATGGGTGATCGGGGCGGACAAGGAAGACAGGAAAGGTGACAAGGGTGAAAGGGGGTAACAGAGGGGTGACAGAGGAAAGAGGGTGCATTACCTTAATTAAGCTGAGCTGCTTTTTAATGTCCTTCTGCTGGGGGCCGGGAATATGGTCCAGCGCAGCATCCCCATTACATATATCCCTTTCCTGGCCTGCGCGCCTGTGACTTGCTCAAGGCACTGCAGGAGGGAGGGGGCAGTGCGCATGCAGGCTTCCCTTCCCCCCTGCGCCGCCGTGATTCACAAGTGTGCAGGCCGGGGAGTGAGATTTAAAAAAAAAAAATAAAATAATAATATATATATCTATATCAAAAATTACCAAGCATCGCGGTACCCCGAGCAGGGAATCACTGCAGGGAATTCTGTAGGATCAAAAATATGTTAAGAATTGAAGGACTCTAAAATCAGTCTCCAAACTGTGGACCTCCGGCTGTTGCAAAACTACAACTCCCTGCATGCCCAGACAGCCATTGGCTTTGCAACAGCTGGAGGTCCACAGTTTGGAGATCACTGCTCTAAATGAAGACAGGCACAGAAAGAATGATTTTGTTTTGGGTTTTTTCAAAACATCTAAAAAAAAAAACCAAAAAAAAAAAACACAACACTCTCTGACAAGTAGACTTACCTTTACCACTGGCACTGTTATGTCGGTTTCCTCCTGGTAGAAGAGATGGAAACCTGTTCACGCAATACCCACTTTTAGTATAAGCTGCAGAAGAACCCTTATTTAGAGAGTTTGAAAGTAAAATGCATCAATAAATATGGTGGCATTCTACATTAAAAAAGTATATGCAACTGTAAAAAGAGGTTTGCACACAAATCAAAGGCGTTACCGTGTAAAGATGCTTTACTAGAATTTTACGGGCTTAAAAATACATCACTAATGTGTGATCAGTGATAGTCCAACATTTGGGAGCCCCAACTATCACAGCAATGAAAGCGTGTGATGCCTAAGAATAATAAATATATATATGATACACATCTCAGACAGGAGGCTATCCCTGTAAACAGTCCCTTATCAAACATATTGCTTCTCTCCATAGCCTGTGATTGTTATTGTAGCTTATCTCATGCTTAGTCCGTGGACGGGAAGGTACATTTTGTAAAATTATAGTAACAGAGGTTTTGGCCGTGTGGTGTTTGCAGCTGCTTCATTCTTTTCATAAGAGTTTAAAAACGGATATTGTAAATTAGGAATTATGGCTTAGGCTACAGGTAGACTTTTTTATGTAGAGCTTTTAACAGATTTAAAAGGGGTATTCCGGCTTTATACATCTTATCCCCTATCGAAAGGATAGGGGATAAGATGTATAATCGCAGGGGTCCTACCACTGGGGATCCCTGCAATCTCGGTGCAGCCCCCGGCATTCTGTGCTGGGCGCTGCCTCCGAGTCGTGGACATACCATCACGGCCACGCCCCCTAGTGACATCACGCTCCCTCCATTAATGTCTATAGACATGAATGGAGGGGCATGGCCGTGATGTCACGTCCCCGTCTCTGAGGCAGCGCCCGGCAAAGAATGCATCTTATGCCGTATAGGATAGGGGATAAGATGTATAAAGCCGGAATACCACTTTAAACAAGTTACAGCTGGAATTAAAAAATCTTTATATGTAAATAAAACTTTTGGACTTTTTACAACTCAACATCTAGTTCTGGTTTACTTTAAAGACTCAATTTTTGGTGCAGATGAGTCAGATGTTCTATGTTTTTATTGTGGCTGTGCCTGGAATAATTCACAGTTTCACATTAGGTGCAACAGGAGTCAAAGTTTGGGCCCCAAAATGGTGAATTGTAATGGTTCATGCCATTAATAAAGTTTTTATGCATGAAGCCACACCCCTTTGTGTGTTTCTGTTAGGATCACCAGGAAAATGCAATTATAATAGTAAAATCCTTTAATGTATTAATCGGAAATGAAACCCAGATATTTTTAAGTTATTTTTAACTTGTTTTCATGTGGGAAAACTTTTTTTTTATTAATTTCCCCCATTGTGTTGTGTGCAGTTTTGAGGACTACAGATGTTATTTAATAGTTAAAACCAGAAGAATTACTAGAAATCACAGTGCAGTCCCAGTCCCAGTCCCAATGCTTTTATAAAGATTTGTGACAAGCTGCTCGGTAAGAAGCTAATCTAGCTCACTTCACACACACAACATTATTCCATATGCTAGAAATGCAGGCCAGATGTATCAAGTCAGTGAACTAAAATATGTTTTGTATTATAATCTATGTATATAAAACTCACAATGTGTGTGTATACATGTGTATATGTATGTAACAGCATAACTTCCAAACAAGTGGAGATATTTTGATTTAATTTGGTACACATCTTTCCTGTATGTCAAATTAAAATATGAGAGTTTAGGGAGGTCCTAAAACCGACAAACTCTACAGCCCGAGAGAAAAACAGCGGAACACAGATAGTTAAATCATAGTTTACCACTTTGTTGGTCCCATGAAGAATGTTCTAATATCAGCATTTTCCGCAGCCTGAGAATAACACAGCGGATCCAGACAATTAAAAATCATACTTTACATAAATCAGAGCTGCTGAATGTATCTCAAACACCTGAAACCATGGCATGGTTGACTTCCCAGTTCCCCTTTAAATTACAACCCTGCACGCTTAAGTACCTGGGCATTCACATAGTCGCGGACCTTAATGAGTTGTTTCAGGTCAACTCCTCCCCCCCCCCCCCCCCCCTATTAACCTGTATTGCCAGAGATCTTACCAAGTGGCGCTCTCTCACCCTCTCCTGGTTTGGGAAGATGGCTGCGCTGAAAATGGATATACTACCTCGGGTACTCTATTTGATGCAGACCCTGCCTGTTCGTATTCCACTCCCCTTTTTATCTACTCTCAGATCCATGTGCTCTAAAAATTTCTATGGTCGCCTGGAGGTCCTCGGATTGCCCATCGGGTGTTGATTAGACGGAAAGAGCAGGGTGGAGTGGGACTCCCTGACTCCCGCCTGTATTTTATAGCCACGGTCTGCACCAGATTGATAGACTTTTGTTATGCCCCGAACTCTAAACAGTGGGTTCAACTTGAAAGCAGTTTGTCCCCTGTGCATCCTGCGGCTTTGCCCTGGGTGCCCCTGAATATGCGTCCCCCGGGATATCTCCTTCCCTATATTCTACGGCTCCTGCTCCCTACCTGGGATTCTGTACTAGTGTCAAGAGGTCTCTCCTCCCGTCCCGGACCCCTGACTCCCCTGTTTAGCAATCTGCTTTTTCCTGAGGATTCGGGTATTAGAGCCTTGTTGGGACTCCCCCGGGATTCCAGACCCCGTCTGTTCCATGCCCTGGTGAACGGTGCCCTCTTGCCCCCACCGGTCTCTATCCCTTTTACTAGCGCTTGCTTCACCTACACTAGACTGCAGCACTTTCATGCCTCATTGACACCCTCTACACTGCTTTCCAGACCTCTCACCTCCTTTGAAAAATTATGTGTCCTTTCTAGTCCTCCCGCTCATACTGTTTCTTTAGTCTACAGAGTGCTGAGATCGGAGGTGGAGCTGGGACCCAGGCCTGGATTTATCTCGAAATGGGAGACTGACTTTGGCATCTCTTTGACAGACCATGACCTCTCCAAACTGTTCCTTCTTACGCAGAAGACTTCACCATCGTCTAGATCGCAGGAGAAGAATTTTAAGATCTTGTCTAGGTGGTACAGGTGTCCTGAGAGGCTCCATGAGATGTTCCCCTCCGCCTCGGCGCTCTGCTGGCGTTGTGGTCGAGCGGTGGGATCCTACATACACATCTGGTGGGACTGCCCTCTTATTGCTCCTTTGTGGACAGCTGTATTTGACCTCTACAATAGGGTCTGTTCTACCCCCCTTTCCATTTCACCAGCCTGTGCACTTATTTCCCACTACCCATGCTCCATTCCTAGAGCCAAGAAGGGGTTGCTGCGACACTTCCTGAGTGTGGCTCGGCTCATTATCCCTCGCCACTGGAAGTCTCCTGTTACTCAGTCTAAAGTGGAATTTGTGGAAGTCTTGAACAGTGTTAGGAGAATGGAGGAAATGGTCTCTACTGACTGACAGGGTGGATAGCTTTACTGCTACCTGGTTCTCGTGGGACTCCTTTAGGGACTCCCCGGAATTTTCCCGTTGGCTTTCTTAATCTTCCTTACTCTCCTTCCTAACCCGTCCCGTGCCCTTTCCGCCGCCCCCCCCCGTGTGACTTGTCAGTGTTTGTCTTTTTGTACCCCTGTGTTTGTCTGGTTCTGTTTTGGGTCCTCCGTTTCTCTTCCCTTCTTTCACATATGTTCTTTGTTTCCTTTCTTTCCTTTTATTTTCTTCCACTATTGTTCCCTTCCCTGGTTACTCTCCGATAAGGTCATTACCCTGAATGCCTTATGTCAGGCTGTGACATTGAGTATGTCTGATTGTTTGCCGCAGACTATGATGTTTTGTACTTTTTGAATGTTTATAAAACTTTAATACAGATTTACCATAAAAATCATACTTTACCATGCTGGTCCGGCAGCAGGATGTTTAAAACTCCGGGGCAATATCTGCAGCGATCAAGAGATGTTCCAGAAGTCCCATGCAAGTCTATGGGACTTCTGGTACATCTCCTGATCATGTAAGGGACTATTCACATACCATAATTTCCGCTTGCGGAATTCCGCCTAGAGTTGAAGCCCATAGACTTCTATGGGATTCCACACTCCCATTCATACTGTGAATGGGAGAGCGGAATCCCATAGAAGACTATGGGCTTTAATTTGAGGTGGAATTCTGCAACCGGAAATTCCACCATCTGAACAGATCCTAACTCTCTGGCTGCAGAAATTGCCTGGGAGTTTTAAAAATCTTGCTGCCTGACCAACACTATGGTAAGGTATGATTTAACTGTCCAGCAGGCAGGTACAAAAAAAATGTTAGTGCGAAGGCAGGGAGAGAAAATTTATAGAGAAGAGTGAGGGGGGGAACTGAAGATATCAGCAAGGGCAGTTAGAAGGAATGGTAGCGCTGCTAGCCAGATTTCATATTTTGTCCCCCCCACATTAACTATTCTCTGCAACTGCCTACCGGACAGTCAGCAGTGTGTTTAAAAGGCCAGGGCAATCTTACCAGAAGTCCCAAAGACGTGCGTGCATAAGACTTAAAGACAAAAAAATTAATTTGTGTACAAAGTTTTATCAAAATTTGGAAGTTATGCTGGTAAATACGTACATACCTTGAGTATTATATATGTGGATTGTTGCTTTTCCTCTACCGCAAGGAAGATAGCATATGGCCAAGTAATTAGTAATAATTAAAAGGAGAACTGCAGTACAACACAACTTCCCCTGTGCTCGGGCTGCAACAACTTAAAAAATAAAAACAACTCACCTTCCTACATTACCTCATTGCGTGTCCCGTTCCTCCAGTGATACTCCGCTTCCTGCTTCTTAGGCTCAAAACATCACACAGCAATCAGCTTATCGCTGGCCGCAGCGATGTGCCACCTAGGCCAGTGATAGGCTGAATGCACCGTCATGTAAGGAGCTCGGGCCCTGCCTTCTCCCTGCTGCCCTGGCTCCTTACACGACCTCTTGGGAGGATGTAGATTCTCACAGCCCAGCTCCTGGATGGAGATTCTGACAGCTGTGAAAATGTATGTCCAGGGGGCTGTGGGAGCGGGGCTGTGAGAATCCCTCTCCTGCCGAGGGAGGTGCACAGCGTAGATTTACACAATGGCTCAGTCACACAACCACAAGTAGAGATTTTTACAGCCCCCTGGATGTAGATTTTCACAGCTGTCAAAATCTCAGTCCAGGAGCAGGACTGTGAGAATCTATGTCCTCCTGCTGAGGGAGGGGCGAGGAAGGAGCTGTGTACGGGGTTGAGGGAGGTGCAGAACTTAGTCTTGCCCAGCTCTGCCTTCCCCCTCCCCTCGCTGTATGTTTGGAAATCTCCGAACAGCTGAGGGGAGGGGCCGACAAAATTGCATAGGGCACAGTTCTGCACCTCACACCAGCGATACGCTGACTGCAGTGTGACGTTCCGAGCCTAAGAAGCCGGAAGCCGAGGACGAACAGGGGAGGAACAGGACGCCAATATTGACGCAACAGGGGAACATGGGAAGGTGAGTAAAAGTTAGTTTTTTTTTAGTTTTTGCAGCCCGGGCACAGGAAGTTAAAGTGTTGCTGCAGTTCTCCTTTAAAATAGATTGATAGAACAGATAGATGCATCTTTACATCTAAGATTCCACTTGGGCATAGAAAGCACTTGACTTTAAAAATACTAAAACATCTCAAATCAAGCCGACAATACTGGTGCAATAACTAAACAATAAGCAATATTTGTATCATTAGCATTGCTCCAAATGGACAGCAAAGTGAACATACATCTTCTAAAGAGAACTGCTTACTCTCAACCAGCTAGGGAACATTAGAAAAAATCCAAATACAGTATGTACTAAATTAAATGGCAGAGCAATAAAGACAACATAATCCATCTCACCCGAGAAGCAACAACCAGAGAACGCTTTCCAGTAGGGCAGACTACAAGGAGCCAAAGATCAGCCAGGTCTGGAGGAATTTCTATTAGCCATTCAGAAAGCATAAGCTGGACAGAGAAACACAAAGAACAAAAATATGAGTTAGTTATTTAAAAAAATGTCAGTTTATGGTCATTAGCCAGCATTATAAAAACAATAGGGATGGCAATTTAAAGATAGTTTCAGCTATGTTCAACCCTAAAATGCTCACTGGAACGGGCTGCTCTGTGGTGGGTCCCTATACCATGGCACCCAGTTCACCTTCACAACGGTTATATTACTCTTTACTAGTGAGATTAATTTGACACCAACAGGTAGTTTAGTTGAGTTAGTGGAATATGCCGATATTGCCAACAATATGGCAAGGTTTTTGCCCTCCCGTTGCAGTTAAAAAAAACAAACAAACAAACCCAGGTCATCTTTCAACACCATAGTGGTCTAAGAAACTAATACTAATGCATATTTAATTGCACATCATGATCAATGTTCTTTCCTTTTAGGTTTCCTTTTTATTGTACTTTTATTCATTTTATCCCACTTTGTTCTTTGTTATATTCTTATTTACTTTTCAAAATTTCCCTTTCCATTTTCTTACATCAGTCCACATTCACACCATTCATTTGTTTTATTCATTACATATATCTTTACTATAATTATATAGTTATTGATGTATAGTGTCACTTTGCTATCCTGGCGGGTGCAATGTGGTTCATACTCACATACTCAGGTGCCCTTTCCATTTGGGTGTATGTGCTCATACTTACAGTCAATTAAATATCTGCACGATGAGGTATGCAAGGCTATGTTCACACACTGAAATGTCCGCAAGAAGTGCAGGTGCTGGCATAATCTGCCGGAACTAGGTCCGTGCCGTGTCATAGATGGCTATGCATTCTGTGCAGTCTACGCACAAAGAATGAACTTGTTCATTCTTTGTATGGACACGGCAAATGGAAATTCTGCAGTGTGCACAGAGTAGCAGAATCCCGTTGAATTCAACAATGCTGCATCAGAATTTTGGTGTGGACATTCCAAGTGGAATTCCACATAGAAATTCTGAGGTGTGAACATAGCCTTAGACATCCTTTCAAGTGTGCCTGCACGCGGATACACTCAGCAGCACGGACTATAGGGGAACGTCACAGGAGAGCGTCACAACCCCAGCCCAAAGCGAAGGCCGCCACACCCCCTCCACATAGTTCTATGGGAGAGCCATTCGGCAATCTTCGGCTCTCCCATAGAGCTATATGGAGGGGGTGTGGTGTCTCCGCTTCGGGCAGGGGTTGTGACGTGCTCCTGTGCTAGCGCACGGGGGCTCCAAAAAGGAGATCGCGGGGGACCCCAGCGCTCGGACACCACGCAATTTAAAACTTGTCCCCTATCCTTTGGATAGGGGATAAGTTTTTGAGCATGAGATTTGTCCTTTAATGATGACATTGGTAAACTATGCTGATATTTATGTTACATAATATAAATACATAAATATCATGCATAAAATGTTTGCATTATTGTATCTAATGTGGTATAATTCTCTATGCTCTACCAATCTACCTGTTGATGTGATAATCATGTAACAAATCTATAATGTTGTGTTGCTGAATTCGGCATGTAATGGGATTGCAAGAGTCTAGTGAAGGCAGCTGGTCACATCACCACCAGTGTTTGCCCACCCACTTCGTTCTGAAACTGTTGAATACTAGCCAAGGTAAGCACTGCTAAAATAGAGACGTAAACATTTTAACATATACATTACTTGGTTAGCATAATGTCTGGGCAACTTTTTGCAAGGTTCCACATCCATGTCCTCTGTGTCCTCCTCCACATCTTCTGTTTTTTTATCACTGTCTTCCTTCTCTTCTTCTTGGACTGTCCAATCGCCAGCAGCAAGCCGCCGAGCATGGTTTACATAGTCCAAACGTTTCCTGTCAAAGTTAAACTCATGAGGTTTTTAGAAGTTAAAAAATATAGACCTCAAACTTTCTAACTATCAGATGAAGAGAGTTTCCTTGTGAGCAGAACCTGCATCCTTTATTCACCTCTTGTTAGCTTCCTTATGCATAGACGCACTTAATATAGAGATCTGTTCTCTTAACAAGAAGCTTAAAAGGAGTACTCTGGTGCAGAGTATTCCTGCTCCGTCCTGCAAAATAAATGAAAATAAACCATCTCTCACCTCCCTGGGTTCCCGCGGAGCGTCACTACAGCTGATCGGTCCTCCGGTCCATCTTCTTCATACTTCCGTGTGAACAAAGAGTCACATGGCACTCAGCCTATTATGGGCCGAGGTAGAACATCGCGGCGGCCGGCGATGGGCTGAGCGCCATGTAACGCTTCGTTACATCCGGAAGTATGAAGGAGATGAACCAGAGGACCGATCAGCTGTAGTGGCGCTCCGCGGGAACCCAGGGAGGTGAGAGATGGTTTATTTTCATTTATTTTGCAGCCCGGGCAGGAATACTCTGCACCAGAGTACTCCTTTAAAAATTCATAATGACATGGAGTCCAGAATAAACTGTGGTAAAATGACTGTTACTTGCAACATCAATTGTTCCTTATTGCAAAAAGACAGTCTTGTTGGAATTATGATTGTTACAAGGTCACTTATAAATGACATACCACCAATAGTTGAAGTCCCATCAAAACTACAATTTTAGTAATATATGCGAAGCCATATATAGCCAACATAAAATATTCAGAGAACCCTTAATATTTTGCAGGTCAGTTTTTATATCTAATAAAACACACATATTAAATTATTATAGGTATACATTTTGACATTACGTTGATCAGTGTAACTAACCATAATCTACATCTAAACAGGATGAAGGTTATGTTATATGTATGCATAGCTCACATACTCAGAGGAGATAGATAGATAGATAGATATATATATATATATATATATATATATATATATATATATATATATATATATATACACACACACACACATATACACACTATAACAGTGTATATCGTACAGCTGTGAATGCAAATAAAATGGATGCTTTTGATGCAGTCTGGTCATTCCTTTGGGACATTTATTTGGTGGACCGTGATCTTTAATTTACTCTACTTGCTATGCAAACCCCTTAGATTAAACTTTTTGACCTTTGAATGGATTTATGTACATTGCTTGTCTTTTCTTCCACAATACTTGTCTTGTGTGTATCTATGTTTAAAGGGAAGAGAATGTCCAGCACCAGACTCGTGCAAGGAACTACTTTATTAGGTTACCATGGAAAACGACAGGAACTCAAGTAATGTGACACGGCCTATGGGCCGAAACGCGTCACATTACTTGAGTTCCTGTCGTTGCCCATGGCAACCTAATAAAGAAGTTCCTTGCACGAGTCTGGCGCTGGACATTCTCTTTTTTCTATTTGCTATGTGGACTAGTCCTGGTCCAGTCCATTTCTTTTCTGTCTGACCACAGTGCTCTCTGCTAACACCTCTGTCCAAAAGAATTTCCTCCGTAGTATACAGCAGCTAATAAGTACTGAAAGGATTAAGATTTTTTTTAAAGTAGTAATGTACAAATATGTTTAACTTTTTGGCACCAGTTGATTTAAAAAATAAATAAATAGTTTTCCACTGCAAAACCCCTTTAATTACTTTTTTTTTTTTTTTTTTTTTTTTTTTTTATGTATTCCTGTGGCATTACCCAACTGGAAGATGTCCCCTTTTGGATCCCATTTGCATCAACTTTATGGTATTTCTTCCCCATGCATACAAAAAAAATTTTTTTTTAATTATAATTAATTTAAAATACATTTTATCTACATTTTCTTTTTTTTTTCTTGAATTGAAAATTGATATGCTGTTACTATTCGTGTTTAATATCTGCAATGAAGTCACAAGGGGAGATTTATCAAGTGGTCTTATAGTAAAATTCACTTTGATGCCCTTAGCAGCCAATCACAGCTCATCTTTCATTTCTCATATTGCTCTGGTAAAATAAAGCTGAGCTCCAATTGGTTGCTGGGACAATCTAAGGCTAAGTTCACATTGCTGTCAGACTCCGCTATTCAGAGTTCTGTTGGCAATTCCATCAGAATTACGGGTGTTTAGCGGTGAAAAAAAATAGTGCATAAGACTGACCCTGAACAGAACAGATGCAAATAGCTTATATGAAATGTGAACTTACTATAAAACAGCTTAAAAAAATTCTCACACCGAACAAATACAATATAGAGCAGTGGTCTCCAAACTGTGGTCCCCCAGATATTGCAAAACTACAATTCCAAGCATGCTGGAAGTTGTAGTTTTGCAACATCTAGGAGGTCTACAAGCTTGAAGACTACAGATACAGAGTAAGGCTAGGTTCACAGTTAGTAAGTAGAGATGAGCAAACTTACAGTAAATTCGATTTGTCACAAACTTCTCGGCTCGGCAGTTGATGGCTTTTCTTGCATAAATTAGTTCAGCTTTCCGGTGCTCCGGTGTGCTGGAAAGCTGAACTAATTTACGCAGGAAAAGTCATCAACTGCCGAGCCGAGAAGTTCGTGCCGAATCGAATTTACTGTAAGTTCGCTCATCTCTATTAGTAAGCTCCAGATGGAAAAATTTGGAAATGAATAATAATTAAATAGTAATAGTCATCAATAATCCATTACTCACAATTTTTGCAGTTCAAGCAGCTTTCTTCTGCGCTCACTTTGCTCTAGAGAGCTGTATTTGCCTTTGTATTGAGCTAATCTTGGATGAGGGGCTGATGTACTATTAAGGTCAGAAGAAACAGCAAAACTTCCTGCAAGGGCTTCCGCGAGGGCGTCCATCTTCTTGTGTTCATGTAACGTCTCCTGAACAGAAAATTTGAATTTGAAAAGAAATGGCCTAGATAGGAGATGACCGTGGGCACATTAAAAATATACTGCTGTGCGTTTTGATACAGCAATTGGTGGCAAAAAAAATAAATGGGTTTTACTGTATGGTGATTGGATGAATGGCACACTACAACTGTGTGTGAACCTAGTCTCAGATGAAAGGGGCAGGTGCAGAAATCCTCTTTCTGATCCAGGCTGAAATGAAGCAGAAACCCTGCCTTGTGCACACTTCGTTTTAAGCAGAATTCGCGCTGATTGTGGCAAGGATGCTGATAAGCCAGGAGAGAGCACAGAGGGGTGCCGTCGGCCAGGAGAGAGCACAGAGGGGTGCCGTCGGCCAGGAGAGAGCACAGAGGGGTGCCGTCGGCCAGGAGAGAGCACAGAGGGGTGCCGTCGGCCAGGAGAGCACAGGTCTAGGGCATCATTGGCACTCCAACAGAAATAATGGGAGTAGACAACACACTCCTTACTTAGAGCACCGGGGTCCCCAGGCATCGTGTCTCCCCCCCAAGATCAGTTCCACTGAAATAAATGGAGCCAAGTTGTAATACCACACACACACACACACACACACACACACACACGGGGACAGAAATTAGGTCTGTTTTTCTATTCCTGGATATCGCCTTTAATTTAAGCCACCTGGAGTCAGAAAGTGCCTCAGGTTGGCCCATTTTCCAACCTTTTTTTTTAATTATTTTTTTTATATAAACTTGACTGAAAACCGTGGTCTGCTGCAGTTACATGGGAGAATAGTGAATGGATTTTTTATTTTTTTTTAGGTGGATTTAAAATTTCCTGTCATTGGAAAATAAAGACAAGTGATTTCTACATATAGACACAATCCTGAAAACCACAGGTGCCCCCCCACTGTACAGCACCCAGCCAGCCACAGGTGCCCCCCACTGTACAGCACCCAGCCAGCCACAGGTGCCCCCCACTGTACAGCACCCAGCCAGCCACAGGTGCCCCCCACTGTACAGCACCCAGCCAGCCACAGGTGCCCCCCACTGTACAGCACCCAGCCAGCCACAGGTGCCCCCCACTGTACAGCACCCAGCCAGCCACAGGTGCCCCCCACTGTACAGCACCCAGCCAGCCACAGGTGCCCCCCACTGTACAGCACCCAGCCAGCCACAGGTGCCCCCCACTGTACAGCACCCACCCAGCCACAGGTGCCCCCCACTGTACAGCACCCACCCAGCCACAGGTGCCCCCCACTGTACAGCACCCACCCAGCCACAGGTGCCCCCCACTGTACAGCACCCACCCAGCCACAGGTGCCCCCCACTGTACAGCACCCACCCAGCCACAGGTGCCCCCCACTGTACAGCACCCACCCAGCCACAGGTGCCCCCCACTGTACAGCACCCACCCAGCCACAGGTGCCCCCCACTGTACAGCACCCACCCAGCCACAGGTGCCCCCACAATACAGCACCCACCCACAGGTGCCCCCACAATACAGCACCCACCCACAGGTGCCCACACAATACAGCACCCACCCACAGGTGCCCACAATACAGCACCCACCCACAGGTGCCCACAATACAGCACCCACCCACAGTACAGCGCTCGCCTTGTCACAGCTGCCCACATGTTAAAACGTGGTGTGAATATCCTCTTTATATGACAGCCATCAATTTACCAGTGAACTCCCCGATAAGTGTAGCAGCTACATATTCCCCCATAAATAACAGCCACAGGGCGCGCACTCACCTCTGCCGCCGGATGGAACAGCTGCACGGATCTACCGCACTTCAAAGGTAGCGGCAAGTAGTGTAGAGTCTCTTCTCTGGCGGACCTTGATGACGCACAGGTCACATGACTGTGATGACTGCAGCACGTGACAGCTCCCGAGGCAGGTGGGCGGGAGATTGAAGTATGGCGGCGATGATGTGGTTGCTGTTGGTTACACAGGCTTTCTATATGAGGGGCCCCGTGTGATGCCTGTATGTGAGGAGAGATATACGTGTCTGCCCTGGTGAAATGTATGTGAGGTGAAAACGCAGTTTGCTGTATAGTATGTTTGGAAGCCATGGCATGCAGCCTGTGACTCCAGCTCTGCTCACATCTCCCAAATGCAGGATGTATCTGCGCTGTGAACCAGATTCATTTTATCTTAAAATAATAATAATAATAATAAAAAAGCCTCTGAGGTAACACTATTTTGTCCAAACCATTAAAATAAAATGTTTATTAATCCGCACGGACAATGGCATAAACGTAAAAAAAAGTCCAAAAGCGAAACCTATACAACTAGAGTATTGTTTATTTGTATGGACCTATAGATGAACGATAATGCGTCATTTTTTACCAAACACTGCGTAAAAATGGAAGCCCCCAAAAGTTGGCATCTTTTTTTTTTTTTTTTCAATTTTGCCCCACAAATAATTTTATTTTTGTTTTACCATATATTCGGTGGTAACATGGTGGTGTAAAAAACAAGCCCTCATATGGGTCTGTAAGGGGAAAATTGAAAGAGTTATGATTATTAGAAAGGGAGGAGGAAAAAAACGAAAGTGCAAAAATTTAAAATCCCTTATTCCTTAAAGAGTTAAAAAAATGTTTTAACAAAATTAGTATGTTTAACCCCTTAAGGACGCAGGGTTTTTCCGTTTTTGCATTTTCATTTTTTCCTCGTCACCTTCTATAAATCATAACGCTTTAATTTTTGCACCTAAAATTCCATATTATGGCTTATTTTTTGCGCCACCAATTCTACTTTGCAGTGACAGTCATTTTACCAAAAAAATCCATGTCAGAAAGGAAAAATTGAAGAAAAAATATCATTTTGTAACTTTTGGGGGCTACGCAGTGCGCAATTTTGCGCCTTTAGTTTTTTTTTGGCGCAATTCACAGCCAAGAAATTTTGCACATGGAAAACACACATAGCAATGTCAGAAAATGTAAAGGCGTCAAAATACATTAAAACATTTTTTTGTGAAAGCAGCGACGCCTCCGGGGTTGCGCAATGCTATCCTGCGACATAGTTGTCTCTAAGGGACCTTCACCCTCCGTTGAGCCAACATTGGACATGGCCACACAGGTTAAGGAGAGTTAAAGCACTAAAGTAACCAAAAAAAAAAACTGCTCAAGTTAAAAATAAAATCCATTTCACATGGTGGCTATAAACCCCACAAAAGAAAATAACTCATGTCGCTTGCTGATCTACTGGAGGAGGGACTCCGAAATGGCTGCTCTACAGGGTAAAATACGCTGCCATGCCATGACATAACGATGCTCCGGCCCCTGTATTGCCCGTCATTACGTGCAGAGCGAACTCGCTCTGTGCAGTAATGATAGCGCTGTGCCACAGCGGCAATCCCGGGGATCCCCAGCAGCGGGACCACAGCGATCTGACATCTTATCCCCTATCCTTTGGAGTACCCTTTTAAACTCACCTGGAGCAAGTAACAGGTATGGGCAATATAAAAATCACACATAAAAGCAGATAAAAAGGAAAGAGGTTCACTTAGGGGGA
Organism: Hyla sarda; assembly: GCF_029499605.1. NCBI lineage: Eukaryota > Metazoa > Chordata > Amphibia > Anura > Hylidae > Hyla > Hyla sarda. Next base: position 169,963,523 of record NC_079192.1, read on the forward strand.
CATTTATCAAAGCATTTAGTATTTTTTTTTTTTGCTTAAAATTGTCGCAAAAAAGTCGCACTTGCGACTACTCTCTTTTTTCTGCAACTTTTTGATTGTGCAGTATCCTAAGCAAAAAATAGAAATCTTACTTACCAAAGCAAAAAGTGATTCTTGACTTGCAGTGGTCAGAGATTTATTAAGTGCGAAAATCTATAAAAAGTTGCATTACATGAAAAAACCTACTAAATTTACTCCTGCTCAGACATGGAGCAGAAAAAGCCACTACCAAAGCAAAAGAAGAAAAATTGCTTACATGAAAGAAATTTATCAACAGGCTGAAAGCAGTTGATAAACAAGTCGCACATAAGCAAAGGAATTGTAAGAAAAAAATAACTAAAAAAAGGAATACATAAGCAAACATTGATAAATGTACCCCTTAGTCTTTGCATTGTGTGTCTGTGTGTGCCACACTAAGCATGGACAACAGATAGTAGAAGGAGAAGAGAGCTGTCTGAGGACTTGAGAACCAAAATTGTGGAAAAATATCAACAATCTCAAGGTTACAAGTCCATCTCCAGAGATCTAGATTTGCCTTTTTCCACAGTGTGCAACATTTTCAAGAAGTTTGCAACCCATGGCACTGTAGCTAATCTCCCTGGGCGTGGACGGAAGAGAAAAGTTGATGAAAGGTGTCAATACAGGATATTCCGGATGGTGGATAAGCAGCCCCAAACAAGTTCCTGTCACGATGCCGGCTGGCAGGTAGTGGATCCTCTGTGCCAGAGAGGGATTGGCGTGGACCGTGCTAGTGGACCGGTTCTAAGCCACTACTGGTTTTCACCAGAGCCCGCCGCAAAGCGGGATGGTCTTGCTGCGGCGGTAGTGACCAGGTCGTATCCACTAGCAACGGCTCACCTCTCTGGCTGCTGAAGATAGGCGCGGTACAAGGGAGTAGGCAAAAGCAAGGTCGGACGTAGCAGAAGGTCGGGGCAGGCAGCAAGGATCGTAGTCAGGGGCAACGGCAGAAGGTCTGGAAACACAGGCAAGGAACACACAAGGAACGCTTTCACTGGCACTAAGGCAACAAGATCCGGCAAGGGAGTGCAGGGGAAGTGAGGTGATATAGGGAAGTGCACAGGTGAACACACTAATTGGAACCACTGCGCCAATCAGCGGCGCAGTGGCCCTTTAAATCGCAGAGACCCGGCGCGCGCGCGCCCTAGGGAGCGGGGCCGCGCGCGCCGGGACAGAACAGACGGAGAGCGAGTCAGGTAGGGGAGCCGGGGTGCGCATCGCGAGCGGGCGCTACCCGCATCGCGAATCGCATCCCGGCTGGCAGCGGAATCGCAGCGCCCCGGGTCAGAGGACGTGACCGGAGCGCTGCCGCGGGGAGAGTGAAGCGAGCGCTCCGGGGAGGAGCGGGGACCCGGAGCGCTCGGCGTAACAGTACCCCCCCCTTGGGTCTCCGCCTCTTCTTAGAGCCTGAGAACCTGAGGAGCAGACTTTTGTCTAGGATGTTGTCCTCAGGTTCCCAGGATCTCTCTTCAGGACCACAACCCTCCCAGTCCACTAAAAAAAATTTTTTCCCTCTGACCTTTTTGGCAGCTAAAATTTCTTTGACCGAGAAGATGTCCGAGGAGCCGGAAACAGGAGTGGGAGGAACAGATTTGGGAGAAAAACGGTTGAGGATGAGTGGTTTGAGAAGAGAGACGTGAAAGGCATTAGGGATACGAAGAGAGGGAGGAAGAAGAAGTTTATAAGAGACAGGATTAATTTGACACAAAATTTTGAAAGGACCAAGATAGCGTGGTCCCAGCTTGTAGCTAGGGACACGGAAGCGGACATATTTAGCGGAGAGCCATACCTTGTCTCCAGGGGAAAAAACGGGGGGAGCTCTTCTTTTCTTATCCGCGAACTTCTTCATGCGTGATGAAGCCTGTAAGAGAGAATTTTGGGTCTCTCTCCATATGATGGAAAGGTCACGAGAAATTTCATCCACAGCGGGCAGACCAGAGGGCAAGGGAGTAGGGAGGGGGGGAAGAGGGTGACGGCCGTACACCACGAAAAATGGGGATTTGGAGGAAGACTCAGAGACCCTGAAGTTATACGAGAATTCGGCCCATGGGAGGAGATCTGCCCAGTCATCCTGGCGGGAGGAAACAAAATGTCGCAAATAATCACCCAAGATCTGGTTAATCCTTTCTACTTGTCCATTGGACTGGGGATGATATGCAGAAGAAAAATTTAATTTAATCTTGAGTTGTTTACAGAGAGCCCTCCAGAATTTAGACACGAATTGGACGCCTCTATCCGAGACAATCTGCGTAGGCAACCCGTGAAGACGAAAAATGTGTACAAAAAATTGTTTAGCCAACTGAGGCGCAGAAGGAAGACCAGGAAGAGGGATGAAATGTGCCATTTTGGAGAATCGATCAACGACCACCCAAATAACAGTGTTGCCACGGGAAGGGGGTAAATCAGTAATAAAATCCATACCAATCAGAGACCAAGGCTGTTCGGGGACAGGCAGAGGATGAAGAAAACCAGCGGGCTTCTGGCGAGGAGTCTTATCCCGGGCACAGATAGTGCAGGCTCGCACAAAGTCCACAACATCCGTCTCCAGAGTCGGCCACCAATAGAAGCGGGAGATGAGTTGCACAGATTTCTTGATACCCGCATGACCTGCGAGATGGGAGGAGTGACCCCATTTGAGGATTCCGAGGCGTTGGCGAGGAGAAACAAAGGTCTTTCCTGGAGGAGTCTGCCTGATGGAGGCAGGAGAAGTGGAGATCAGGCAGTCAGGTGGAATGATGTGTTGCGGAGAGAGTTCAACTTCTGAGGCATCCGAGGAACGAGAGAGAGCATCGGCCCTAATGTTCTTATCGGCAGGACGAAAGTGAATCTCAAAATTAAATCGGGCAAAGAACAGAGACCACCGGGCCTGGCGAGGATTCAGCCGTTGGGCAGACTGGAGGTAGGAGAGGTTCTTGTGGTCGGTGTAGATAATAACAGGAGAACTTGATCCCTCCAGCAGATGCCTCCATTCCTCAAGTGCTAATTTAATGGCTAGAAGCTCTCGATCCCCGATGGAGTAGTTCCTCTCCGCTGGAGAGAAGGTCCTAGAGAAAAAACCACAAGTGACAGCATGCCCGGAAGAATTTTTTTGTAGAAGAACAGCTCCAGCTCCCACTGAGGAGGCATCAACCTCCAATAGGAAGGGTTTGGAAGGGTCAGGTCTGGAGAGGACGGGAGCCGAAGAAAAGGCAGACTTGAGTCGTTTAAAGGCGTCTTCTGCTTGAGGAGGCCAGGACTTGGGATCAGCATTTTTTTTGGTTAAAGCCACGATAGGAGCCACAATGGTAGAAAAATGTGGAATAAATTGCCTGTAATAATTGGCGAACCCCAAAAAGCGTTGGATAGCACGGAGTCCGGAGGGGCGTGGCCAATCTAAGACGGCAGAGAGTTTGTCTGGATCCATCTGTAGTCCCTGGCCAGAGACCAAATATCCTAGAAAAGGAAGAGATTGGCATTCAAACAGACATTTCTCAATTTTGGCATAGAGTTGGTTGTCACGAAGTCTCTGAAGAACCATACGGACATGCTGGCGGTGTTCTTCTAGATTGGCAGAAAAAATTAGGATATCGTCCAGATATACAACAACACAGGAGTATAACAGATCACGAAAAATTTCATTGACAAAGTCTTGGAAGACGGCAGGGGCGTTGCACAGTCCAAAGGGCATGACCAGATACTCAAAGTGTCCATCTCTGGTGTTAAATGCCGTTTTCCACTCGTCCCCCTCTCTGATGCGGATGAGGTTATAGGCGCCTCTTAAGTCCAATTTAGTGAAGATGTGGGCACCTTGGAGGCGATCAAAGAGTTCAGAGATGAGGGGTAAGGGGTAGCGGTTCTTAACCGTGATTTTATTAAGACCGCGGTAGTCAATGCAAGGACGTAGGGAGCCATCTTTTTTGGACACAAAGAAAAATCCGGCTCCGGCAGGAGAGGAGGATTTACGGATAAAGCCCTTTTTTAGATTCTCCTGGACGTATTCGGACATGGCAAGAGTCTCTGGGGCAGAGAGAGGATAAATTCTGCCCCGGGGTGGAGTAGTGCCCGGGAGGAGGTCGATAGGGCAATCATAAGGCCTGTGAGGAGGTAGAGTCTCAGCTTGTTTTTTGCAGAAAACATCCGCGAAGTCCATATAGGCCTTAGGGAGACCGGTTACTGGAGGAACCACAGAGTTACGGCAAGGGTTACTGGGAACCGGTTTTAGACAGTTCTTGGAACAAGAGGACCCCCAACTCTTGATCTCCCCAGTGGACCAATCCAGGGTAGGGGAATGAAGTTGAAGCCAGGGAAGTCCAAGGAGAATTTCCGAGGTGCAATTGGGGAGGACCAAAAGTTCAATCCTCTCATGATGAGATCCGATGCTCATAAGAAGGGGCTCCGTGCGGAAACGTATGGTACAGTCCAATCTTTCATTATTTACACAATTGATGTAGAGGGGTCTGGCGAGACTGGTCACCGGGATGTTGAACCTGTTGACGAGAGAGGCCAAAATAAAATTTCCTGCAGATCCAGAGTCCAAGAAGGCCACTGTAGAGAAGGAGAAGGCAGAGGCAGACATCCGCACAGGCACAGTAAGACGTGGAGAAGCAGAGTAGACATCAAGGACTGTCTCACGTTTGTGCGGAGTCAGCGTACGTCTTTCCAGGCGGGGAGGACGGATAGGACAATCTCTCAGGAAGTGTTCGGTACTAGCACAGTACAGGCAGAGGTTCTCCATACGGCGTCGTGTCCTCTCTTGAGGTGTCAGGCGAGACCGGTCGACCTGCATAGCCTCCACGGCGGGAGGCACAGGAACAGATTGCAGGGGACCAGAGGAGAGAGGAGCCGAGGAGAAGAAACGCCTCGTGCGAACAGAGTCCATATCTTGGCGGAGTTCCTGACGCCTTTCGGAAAAACGCATGTCAATGCGAGTGGCTAGGTGAATAAGTTCATGTAGATTAGCAGGAATTTCTCGTGCGGCCAGAACATCTTTAATGTTGCTGGATAGGCCTTTTTTGAAGGTCGCGCAGAGGGCCTCATTATTCCAGGACAATTCTGAAGCAAGAGTACGGAATTGTACGGCATACTCGCCAACGGAAGAATTACCCTGGACCAGGTTCAACAGGGCAGTCTCAGCAGAAGAGGCTCGGGCAGGTTCCTCAAAGACACTTCGGATTTCCGAGAAGAAGGAGTGTACAGAGGCAGTGACGGGGTCATTGCGGTCCCAGAGCGGTGAGGCCCATGACAGGGCTTTTCCGGACAGAAGGCTGACTACGAAAGCCACCTTAGACCTTTCAGTGGGAAACAGGTCCGACATCATCTCCAGATGCAGGGAACATTGGGAAAGAAAGCCACGGCAAAACTTAGAGTCCCCATCAAATTTATCCGGCAAGGATAAGCGTATCCCAGGAGCGGCCACTCGCTGCGGAGGAGGTGCAGGAGCTGGCGGAGGAGATGACTGCTGAAGCTGTGGTAGTAACTGTTGTAGCATAACGGTCAGTTGAGACAGCTGTTGGCCTTGTTGCGCTATCTGTTGTGACTGCTGGGCGACCACCGTGGTGAGGTCAGCGACAACTGGCAGAGGAACTTCAGCGGGATCCATGGCCGGATCTACTGTCACGATGCCGGCTGGCAGGTAGTGGATCCTCTGTGCCAGAGAGGGATTGGCGTGGACCGTGCTAGTGGACCGGTTCTAAGCCACTACTGGTTTTCACCAGAGCCCGCCGCAAAGCGGGATGGTCTTGCTGCGGCGGTAGTGACCAGGTCGTATCCACTAGCAACGGCTCACCTCTCTGGCTGCTGAAGATAGGCGCGGTACAAGGGAGTAGGCAAAAGCAAGGTCGGACGTAGCAGAAGGTCGGGGCAGGCAGCAAGGATCGTAGTCAGGGGCAACGGCAGAAGGTCTGGAAACACAGGCAAGGAACACACAAGGAACGCTTTCACTGGCACTAAGGCAACAAGATCCGGCAAGGGAGTGCAGGGGAAGTGAGGTGATATAGGGAAGTGCACAGGTGAACACACTAATTGGAACCACTGCGCCAATCAGCGGCGCAGTGGCCCTTTAAATCGCAGAGACCCGGCGCGCGCGCGCCCTAGGGAGCGGGGCCGCGCGCGCCGGGACAGAACAGACGGAGAGCGAGTCAGGTAGGGGAGCCGGGGTGCGCATCGCGAGCGGGCGCTACCCGCATCGCGAATCGCATCCCGGCTGGCAGCGGAATCGCAGCGCCCCGGGTCAGAGGACGTGACCGGAGCGCTGCCGCGGGGAGAGTGAAGCGAGCGCTCCGGGGAGGAGCGGGGACCCGGAGCGCTCGGCGTAACAGTTCCAAAGATATTCAAGCTGTCCTGCAGGCTCAGGGAGCATCAGTGTCAGCGCAAACTATCCATCGACATTTACCGTATTTATCGGCGTATAACACGCACTTTTTAGGCTAAAATTTTTAGCCTAAAGTCTATATGCGTGTTATACGCCGATACACCCCCAGGAAAGGCAGGGGGAGAGAGGCCGTTGCTGCCCGCTTCTCTCCCCCTGCCTTTCCTGGGGTCTAGAGCCCTGCTGCCGGCCCTTCTCTCCCGCTGTCTATCGGCGCCGCTGCCCGTTCTGTCCCCCTGACTATCGGTGCCGGCGCCGATAGCCAGGGGGAGAGAAGCGGCGCCGACAGCCAGGGGAAGAGAAGGGGCAGCGGCACCCATTGCCGGCGCCGCTGCCCCGTTGCCTCCCCCCATCCCCGGTGGCATAATTACCTGGGTCGGGTCCGCGCTGCTGCAGGCCTCCGGCGTGCGTCCCTTGCGTCGTTGCTATGCACGGCGCGGCGCACTGACGTCATGCGCCGCGCCGTACAGCGCATAGCAACGACGCAAGGGACGCACGCCGGAGGCCTGCAGCAGCGCAGACCCAACCCCGACAACAGGTAATTATGCAACCGGGGATGGGGGGAGGCAACGGGGCAGCGGCGCCGGCAATGGGTGCCGTTGCCCCTTCTCTCCCCCTGGCTGTCGACGCCGCTTCTCTCCCCCTGGCTATCGGCGCCGGCCAAGGGGAGAGAAGGGCAGGAAGCAGGGCTCTAGGCCCCAGGAAAGGCAGGGGGAGAGAAGCAGGCAGCAATGGCCTCTCTCCCCCTGCGTTTCCTGGGGGTGTATCGGGGTATACATGCGCACACACGCACCCTCATTTTACCATGGATATTTGGGTAAAAAACTTTTTTTACCCAAATATCCTTGGTAAAATGAGGGTGCGTGTTATAGGCCGGTGCGTGGTATACCCCGATAAATACTGTAAATGAAATAACAAAAAGTCTATGAAAGAGGAAAACCAGCTCACCACCATGTAAGTTCTTAGGAGAAGGAGGACTTCAAGTGTAGGTAGGAAACACGGACAACATCCAACCGCATGCTTGGAGTGAAGACTTGGAATGAAGGAAATGAGCAGGGTCCAGCTCCCAAGGAAAACGAATAAAATCCAAAATTTTAATTCAAGCCATTAAAAGGTATGTGAACAAAAGAGGGGGAAAAAAATCATAGCAGAAACGCCGACGCGTTTCGGACTATATAGTCCTTAATCATGGCATATACCATGATTAAGGACTATATAGTCTGAAACGCGTCGGCGTTTCTGCTATGATTTTATTCCCCCTCTTTTGTTCACTTACCTTTTAATGGCTTGAATTAAAATTTAGGATTTTATTTGTTTTCCTTGGGAGCTGGACCCTGCTCTTTTCCTTCATTCCATTTAAATGAAATGAAACGCAATGGCAGGAGACCCAGCGGGACCCCACTGCTGACACAGAGACATAAAATAGCAAGACTACATTTTGCCAAAAAGAACTTGAGTAAGGCTGCATTCACACCTCGTTTTCACTGTATGGATGTCGGATCCGGCTGGGGGAGGGAAAAACCGGGCGCTCCCATTCCCCAGCCGGACCAGCGCCGAAATCCATTTACTTTAATGAGCTGACCGGAGTCAAATGGTGACTCCAGTTGGCTCATTTTTTAGCCGTATCCGGTTTTGTGACCGGACCTTAAACCGTAGTATACTACGGTTTTAGGTCCAGTCAGGAAACCGGATACAGGTAAAAATGAGCTGACCGGAGTCACCAATTGACTCCGGTCGGCTCATTAAATAAATAGATTTCAGCGCTGGTCCGGCTGGTGTACGGGAGCGCCCGGTTTTCCCCTCCTCCAGCCGGATCCCCTACAGTGAAAACGAGGTGTGAATGCAGCCTAAGCTAAAATCCTTCTGAGAAAACATCTTGTGGATAGATGAGACCAAGATAGAGCTTTTTGGTAAAGCACATCATTCTACCGTTTACCGAAAATGGAATGAGGCCTACAAAGAAAAGATCACAGTACCTACAGTGATATATGGTGGAGGTTCAATGTTGTTTTGCGGTTGTTTTGCTGCCTCTGGCACTGGGTGCCTTGAATGTGTGCAAGGCATCATGAAATCTGAGGATTACCACCGGATTTTGGGTCGCACTGTACAGCCCAGTGTCAGAAAGCTGGGTTTGCATCCAAGATCTTGGGTCTTCCAGCAGGACAATGACCCCAAACATACGTCAAAAAGCACCCAGAAATGGATGGCAACAAAGCACGAGAGAGCTCTGAAGTGGCAGCAATGAGTCCAGATCTAAATCCCATTGAACAGCTGTGGAGAGATCTTAAAATTGCTGTTGGGAAAAGGCGCCCTTCCAATAAGAGAGACCTGGAGCAGTTTGCAAAGGAAGAGTGGTCCAACATTCCTGCTGAGAGGTGTAAGAAGCTTATTGATGGTTATAGGAAGCAACTGATTTCAGTTATTTTTTCCAAAGGGTGTGCAACCAAATATTAAGTTAAAGGGGTACTCCCGTGGAAATTATTATTATTTTTTTTTTAATCAACTGGTGCCAGAAAGTTAAACACATTTGTAAATTACTTCTATTAAAAAATCTTAATCAGAGGAAATTCTTATCTTTTTAGATTTCTCTGATGTCATGACCACAGTGCTCTCTGCTGACCTCTGCTGTCCATTTTAGGAACTGTCCAGAGCAGTATAAGTTTGCTATGGGGATTTTCTCCTGCTCTTGACAGTTCCTAAAATGAACAGCAGAGGTAAGCAGAGAGCACTGTGGTCATGACATCAGAGAAATCTAAACAGATAAGCATTTCCTCTGTAGTATATAGCCCCTAAAAAGTACTGGAAGGATTAAGATTTTTTATAGAAGTAATTTACAAATCTGTTTAACTTTCTGGCACCAGTTGATTTAAAAAAAAAAAGTTTTCCACGGGAGTACCCCTTTAACCTCTTAAGGACCCATGACGTACGCGTACGTCATGAGTCCGCTCCCGATCTATAACACGGGGCCACGGCCGGGTCGGGCCCGGCCTCTAACAACGGCCGGGACCCGTAGCTAATAGCGCGCTGCATTGATCGTGGTGCCGCGCGCTATTAACCCCTTTAGGACAATGTACATACTCATACGCCCCCGTTTCTGAGTCCTTAACCTCTTAAGGACGCAGGGCGTATGGATACGCCCTGCATTCCGAGTCCTTAAGGACGCAGGGCGTATCCATACGCCCGTGGGAATTCCGGCCCCCACCGCTAGCCGGTTGGGGACCGGAGCCGGATGCCTGCTGAAATCGTTCAGCAGGCATCCCGGCATATCGCCCAGGGGGGTCATTATGCCCTGACAATTCAGTCCAGCGATCTGCGGCGATTCCGGGTCAATCGGGTCTCCAGTGACCCGGTGACCCGGAATTACTGGCTGTTCGGGGCCGTCTCTGAGGGCCCCGAACAGCCAGAGCCTGCAGGGGTGAGGTGGCACCTCACGATCGCCCTGATTCGTCGGCCGGATTACCGGCCGACCAATCAGGGCGCCTGCTGCGAGTGTCACTCCCGCACCCGCTCCGCCCCTCTTCCGGAGGGCGTGAGCGGGTGCGGGAAGACGACCCCGGGTGCTGGGGACCCCGATCCCCGGCGTCCATGTTGGGATCGGGGCCCCAGGAGTGACGGCGGCGGCGAGGGACAGTCTGCGATGGAGCAGCAGCAGGAGGTGAGTTACAGCCTCCTGCTGTTGCTTAGCAATAGCTCCCAGCATGCAAAAAGGGCATGCTGGGAGCTGTAGTTATGCAACAGCAGGAGGCAGGCCACCACAACTCCCAGCATTCCCTGATGGGCATGCTGGGACTTATGGTTTTGCAACAGCTGGAGGCACATTTTTTCTATGGAAAAGTGTACCTTCAGCTGTTGTATAACTACAACTCCCAGCTTGCACAAACAGCTAAAGTGCATGCTGGGAGTTGTAGTGGTGCATCTGCTGGTTGCATAACTACAACTCCCAGCATGCCCGTTGGCTGTCGGTGACTGCTGAGAGTTGTAGTTTTGCAACAGCTGAAGGCACACTGGTTGTGAAACTTAGAGTTTTTTTTTTTACCTAACTCAGTGTTTCACGACCGGTGTGCCTCCAGCTGTTGCAAACTACAACTCCCAGCAGTCACCTTACACCATGCACCGTACATGCTGGGAGTTGTAGTTTTGCAACAGCTGGAGGCACACTGGTTTTAAAACACTGAGTAAGGTCACAAACTCCGTGATACATAACCAGTGTGCCTACAGCTGTTGCAAAACTAAAACTCTCAGCATGTACAGTCTGTCAGCGCATGCTGGGAGTTGTAGTTTTGCAACAGCTGGATGTCCCCCCCCCAATGTGAATGTACAGGGTACACTCACATGGGCGGAGGCTTACAGTAAGTATCGGGCTGCAAGTTTGAGCTGCAGCAAATTTTCTGCAACAGCTCAAACTGCCAGCGAGAAACTACTGTGAACCCCCGCCCGTGCAACTGTACCCTAAAAACACTACACTACACTAACACAAAAAATAAAATAAAAAGTAAAAAACACTACATATACACATACCCCTACACAGCCCCCCTCCCCTCCCCAATAAAAATGAAAAACGTCTGGTACGCCACGGTTTCCAAAACAGAGCCTCCAGCTGTTGCAAAACAACAACTCCCAGTATTGTCGGACAGACGTTGACTGTACAGGCATGCTGGGAGTTTTGCAACAGCTGGAGGCACCCTGTTTGGGAATCACTGGCGTAGAATACCCCTATGTCCACCCCTATGCAATCCCTAATTTAGGCCTCAAATGCGCATGGCAGTTTTTGGGAAAAGAAGCATTTTAGGTAAAATTTTTTTAATTTTTTTTACATATGCAATAGTCGTGAAACGCCTGTGGGGTATTAAGGTTCACTTAACCCCTTGTTACATTCCCCGAGGGCTCTAATTTCCAAAATGGTATGCCATGTGTTTTTTTTTTGCGGTCCTGGCACCATAGGGGCTTCCTAAATGCGGCATGCCCCCTGAGCAAAATTTGCTTTCAAAAAGCCAAATGTGACTCCTTCTCTTCTGAGACCTGTAGTGCGCCAACAGAGCACTTTTCACCCCCATATGGGGTATTTTCTGAATCGGGAGAAATTGGGCTTCAAATTTTGGGGGGTATTTTCTGCTTTAACCCTTTGTATAAATGTAAATTTTTTGGGAAACCAAGCATTTTAGGTACATTTTTTAATTTTTCTTTACATATGCAAAAGTCGTGAAACACCTGTAGGGTATTAAGGTTCACTTTACCCCTTGTTACGTTCCCCGAGGGGTCTAGTTTCCAAAATGGTATGCCATGTGTTTTTTTTTTGCTGTCCTGGCACCATAGGGGCTTCCTAAATGCGGCATGCCCCCAGAGCAAAATTTCCTTCAAAAAAGCCAAATGTGACTCCTTCTCTTCTGAGACCTGTAGTGCGCCAGCAGAGCACTTTTCACCCCCATATGGGGTGTTTTCTGAATCGGGAGAAATTGGGCTTCAAATTTTGGGGGATATTTCTGCTATTACCCTTTTTAAAAATGTAAAACTTTAGGGAAACCAAGCATTTTAGGTAAAAAAAAATTCTTTTTTTTAACGTATGCAAAAGTCGTGAATCACCTGTGGGGTATTAAGGTTCACATTACCCCTTGTTACGTTCCCCGAGGGGTCTAGTTTCCAAAATGGTATGCCATGTGGGTTTTTTTTGCTGTTCTGGCACCATAGGGGCTTCCTAAAGGTGACATGCCCCCCCAAAAACCATTTGACGCTCCTTCCCTTCTGAGCCCTCTACTGCGCCCGCCGAACAATTAACATAGACATATGAGGTATGTGCTTACTCGAGAGAAATTGGGTTTCAAATACAAGTAAAAATTTTCTCCTTTTTACCCCTTGCAAAAATTCAAAAATTGGGTCTACAAGAACATGCCAGTGTAAAAAATGAAGATTGTGAATTTTCTCCTTCACTTTGCTGCTATTCCTGTGAAACCCGTAAAGGGTTAAAACGCTGACTGAATGTCATTTTGAATACTTTCGGGGGTGCAGTTTTTATAATGGGGTCATTTATGGGGTATTTCTAATATGAAGACCCTTCAAATCCACTTCAAACCTGAACTGGTCCCTGAAAAAAAGCGAGTTTCAAAATTTTGTGAAAAATTGGAAAATTGCTGCGGAACTTTGAAGCCCTCTGGTGTCTTCCAAAAGTAAAAACTCATCAATTTTATGATGCAAATATAAAGTAGACATATTGTATATGTGAATAAAAAAAATATTATTTGGAATATCCATTTTCCGTACAAGCAGAGAGCTTCAAAGTTAGAAAAATGCAACATTTTCAAATTTTTCATCACATTTTGGGATTTTTCACCAAGAAAGGATGCCAGTTACCAAAAAATTTTACCACTACGTTAAAGTAGAATATGTCACGAAAAAACAATCTCGGAATCAGAATGATAACTAAAAGCATTCCAGAGTTATTAATGTTTAAAGTGACAGTGGTCAGATTTGCAAAAAATGGCCGAGTCCTTAAGGTGAAAAAGGGCTCAGTCCTTAAGGGGTTAAGGACCGAGGACATATGAGTATGTCCTGTCCATTCCCAGCCCCCCGCCGCTAGCCGGGGGTGAGTCGGTGCCCGATACCTGCTGATATCGATCAGTAGGCATTGCGGCATATCGCCCAGGGGGGTCATTATGTCCCCCCATGTCGGCGATGGCCGCAGATCGCTGTACAATTCAGCCCAGCGATCTGCGGCGGATTCCGGGTCAATCGGGTCTCCAGTGACCCGGAATTACTGGCTGATCGGGGCCGTCTCTGAAGGCCCCGAACAGCCATAGCCAGCAGGGGTGAGGTGGCACCGGTGCCACCTTACGATCACCCTGATTCGTTGGCCGGTTTACCGGCCGACCAATCAGGGCACCTGCTGCGGGTGTCACTCCCGCAACCCGCTCCACCCCTCTTCCGGAGGACATCATCGGGTGCGGGAAGAGGACCCCGGCAGCTGGGGACCCCAATCCCCGGCGTCCCTGTTGGGATCGGGGCCCCAGGAGCGGCGGTGGCGGCGGCGAGGGACTGACCTGCAGCGGCAGCGTGGATCAGCAGTTGGACGTGAGTGACGGCCTCCCGCTGTTGCTTAGCAACAGCTCCCAGCATGCAAAAAGGGCATGCTGGGAGCTGTAGTTATGCAACAGCAGGAGGCAGACCCCCACAACTCCCAGCATTCCCTTATGGGCATGCTGGGACTTATAGTTTTGCAACAGCTGGAGGCACATTTTTTCTATGGAAACGTGTACCTTCAGCTGTTGTCTAACTACAACTCCCAGCTTGCACAATCAGCTAAAGTGCATGCTGGGAGTTGTAGTGGTGCATCTGCTGGTTGCATAATTACAACTCCCAGCATGCCCGTTGGCTGTCGGTGACTGCTGAGAGTTGTAGTTTTGCAACAGCTGAAGGCACACTGGTTGTGAAACACTGAGTTAAGTAGCAAACCAGTGTGTCTCCAGATGTTGCATAACTACAATCCCCAGCCAAAGTAGTATGCCTCCAGCTGTTGCATAACTACAACTCCCAGCATGCACTGATAGACCGTACATGCTGGGAGTTGTAGTTTTGCAACAGCTGGATGTTTCTCCCCCCCCCCCCCCCAATGTGAATGTACAGGGTACACTCACAGGGGCGGAGGCTTACAGTAAGTATCCGGCTGCAAGTTTGAGCTGCAGCTCAAACTGCCAGCGAGAAACTACTGTAATCCCCCGCCCGTATGACTGTACCCTAAAAACACTACACTACACTAACACAAAATAAAAGAAAAAGTAAAAAGCACTACATATACACATACCCCCACACAGCCCCCCTCCCCAATAAAAATGAAAAACGTCTGGTTCGCCACTGTTTCCAAAACGGAGCCTCCAGCTGTTGCAAAACAACTACTCCCAGTATTGCCAGATAGCCACTGACTGTCCAGGCATGCTGGAAGTTTTACAACAGCTGGAGGCACCCTGTTTGGGAATCACTGTCGTAGAATACCCCTATGTCCACCTCTATGCAAGTCCCTAATTTAGGCCTCAAATGGGCATGGCGCTCTTTCGTTTTGGAGCCCTGTTGTATTTCAAGGCAACAGTTTAGGGTCACATATGGGGTATCGCCGTACTCGGGAGAAATTGGGCTTCAAATTTTGGGGGGTATTTTCTGCTATTGCCCTTTTTAAAAATGTAAAAAATTTTTTTTTACATATGCAAAAGTCGTGAAACACCTGTGGGATATTAAGGTTCACATTACCCCTTGTTACGTTCCCCGAGGGGTCTATTTTCCAAAATGGTATGCCATGTGGTTTTTGCTGTTCTGGCACCATAGGGGCTTCCTAAATGCGGCATGCCCTCAGAGCAAAATTAGGTTTCAAAAAGCCAAATGTGACTCCTCTTCTGAGACCTGTAGTGTGCCAGCAGAGCACTTTTCACCCCCATATGGGGTGTTTTCTGAATTGGGAGAAATTGGGCTTCAAATGTTGGGGGGTATTTTCTGCTATTACCCTTTTTAAAAATGTAAACATTTTTTTTTTTTACATATGCAAAAGTCGTGAATCACCTGTGGAGTATTAAGGTTCACTTTATTCCTTGTTATGTTCCCCGAGGGGTCTAGTTTTCAAAATGGTATGCCATGTGGTTTTTTTTGCCGTTCTGGCACCAAAGGGGCTTCCTAAAGGTGACATGCCCCCCCAAAAACCATTTGTCACTCCTTCCCTTCTGAGCCCTCTACTGCGCCCGTTGAACAATTTACATAGACATATGAGGTATGTCCTTACTCGAGAGAAATTGGGTTTCAAATACAAGTAAAAATTTTCTCCTTTTTACCCCTTGTAAAAATATAAAAATTGGGTCTACAAGTGTAAAAAATGAAGATTTTGAATTTTCTCCTTCACTTTGCTGCTATTCCTGTGAAACACCTAAAAGGTTAAAACACTTACTGAATATCATTTTGAATACTTTGAGGGGTGCAGTTTTTATAATGGGGTCATTTGTGGGGTATTTCTAATATGAAGGCCCTTCAAATCCACTTCAAAACTGAACTGGTCACTGAAAAATTGTGCGTTTGAAAATTTTGTGAAAAATGTAAAAATCGCTGCTGAACTTTGAAGCCCTCTGGTGTCTTCCAAAAGTAAAAACTCATAAATTTTATGATTCAAACATAAAGTAGACATATTGTATATGTGAACCAAAATTTTTTTATTTTGAATATACATTTTCCTTACAAGCAGAGAGCTTCAAAGTTAGAAAAAGGCAAAATGTTCATTTTTTTCATCAAATTTGGGGATTTTTCACCAAGAAAAATTTGTAAAATGGCTTGGTCCTTAAGGGGTTAACCCTTTAGATACGGCGTTCAAAGTTGAACGCCGGCGTCTAAAGTGAAAGTGAAACCATGCCGGTTAGCTCAGGGAGCTGTTGGGGATCCCGAACAGCTTACATGACAGCCGGAGGATCCCTACCTGCCTTCTTGCTGTCCGATCTCCGAATGACTGCTCAGTGCCTGAGATCCAGGCATGAGCAGTCAAGCGGCAGAATCATCGATCAGTGGTTTCTTATGAGAAACCACTGATCAATGTAAAAGATCAGTGTGTGCAGTGTTATAGGTCCCTATGGGAGCTATAAAACTGCAAAAAAAAGTGAATAAAGATCATTTAACATCTCCCCTAATAAAAGTTTGAATCACCCCCCTTTTCCCATAAAAAAAACAAAAAAAAAACAGTGTAAATAAAAATAAACATATGTGGTATCGCCGTGTGCGGAAATGTCCGAATTATAAAAATATATAATTAAGCAAACTCGCTCTGTCCGTAATGACGGGTAAAATGGGGTCCGGAGCATCATGGCATCACTGCTCCGCCCCCTCATGATGTCACGGCATGTCCCTTAATGCAAGTCTATGGGAGGGGACATGGCGCCCACCACGCCCCCTTCCATAGACTTGTATTGAGGGGGCAGGCTGTGACGTCACAAAAGGCCTGTCACGATTCGGCAGGCAGGAGGTGGATCCTCTGTGCCAGAGAGGGATTGGCGTGGACCGTGTCGGTGGACCGGTTCTAAGTTGCTACTGGTATTCACCAGAGCCCGCCGCAAAGCGGGATGGGTCCTGGTAGGTAGAAACGGCTGACCGGCACTGCTCTATCTCTCTCTGTATGGGTCGGAAGTGATTCGCAAGGGGGACTGCGTATGGAGGTGCTCAACTACTTGGAGATGCAGACTGTCCACAATGATACAGGTAAAGAAAAAAGCGTAGTGGCACTCACCAGTTTGGTTACTTCATAGATTGCTTTATTCCGTGAGAAGGTGCATTCACAAGGGCGGCATCAGATCCGGCCGGACCGGGACGCCAGTGCGTTCGCTTGCTGGGTTACAATTGTTTCACGCTTGCGCGCTTCAACGGACCCTCCCTCTCACCGCTTCCCTCACCTGTATATGAACACCTACAACAGGCGACGTCAGAGGTGGGAGGGATTACAACAAGCATCAGTTTAAAAACCAATTACAAAAAACTACATTTAAAACCAACAATCAGTTACAAGAAAGTGCCCAAGTCTATTCTATCATTAAGACCTACATTATCCTGTGCCCGAGTTTTTAAGATCCAGCGGGCCTCTACTTCACGTAACTCTTTAACAATATTCACTCCTTTTCGCGGGGTTAACCGTTTGATCCCTGTAAATTTTAATACACTTGTGTTACCATCATGGTCTTTTATAACGTGCTCGATCAGGCGCGGGGACCCTTTACCTGACCCTACAGACCAGACGTGCTCTCTGAAACGAGTGTTCATGGCACGTATGGTACTCCCAATATAGAACTTACCGCACGTTCATATGATTGCGTACACCACATAACTGGTTCTGCAACATATGTACTCGGTTATCTCTTTGGTTACCCCGCCCACTGTCACATTTTTGCCAGAAGAGAACTGAGGGCACCATTTACATCTCTTGCATTGAAAATTGCCTTTCACTGACATTTTCTTTAACCAATTTTCAGAACTCACTTCTTTAAACTTACTGCTGACCAATTCATCTTTTAAATTCTTCGTTCTTTTGAACGTCACTAGAGGTCTTTGTAGTCTGACATCTCCTATCTGTGGGTCTCTTTCGATCAAGCTCCAATTTTTTTGGATCGAACTTCTAATTAAATCAGACAAGGGGCTATATTTGAATGAAAAACAGAACTTTTCACTAGTTTTATCAGTATTACTTTTTCTGTAGTTTCTCTTATTCTTGCTACCCTTGAGCAGATCATTTCTAGTTACTTTTTTTGCTCTATCCAGCGCATCGCAGAGGACTTCCCTCGGGTATCCTCTTAGCGACAATCTTTGCATCAAGGCAGTAGCTTGTTCTTCGAATGCCTCTGGGGAGCTATTAATCCGTTTCAAACGCAACAGTTGTCCATAAGGAATAGCTTTTCTGGTGTGAACGGGGTGGTAGCTGTCAAAATGTAATATAGAGTTGGTTGCGGTTTCTTTTCGATAACCTTTGGTGACTAATTGACAGTTTTCTATCACCACCTTCACATCCAGAAACTCTAGTTCAGTGTCACTACATTTAGATGTGAAACGCATATTCAAGTCATTGCAATTTAGGCATGTCACAAATTCTTCGAAATCGGACTGTGTACCCTCCCACTCCATAAAGATATCATCCACGAACCGTAGATAACATCGAATATGCTTTAAAAATTTATTTTGTGTGGAGAATACAAATCTGTCCTCGAAATGGGCCAGGAACAAGTTAGCGAATGTGCACGCTACTGGCGTGCCCATTGCTACTCCCCGTTTTTGTGCGAACCATTGCTCGCCAAACTTAAATACATTATTCCCTAGAACAAATGTAAGTGCTTCACAGACAAAGTTGATGTACCTATCGCTCTTGTCTGTGTTTTCCAAGACTTTTCGGATGCACTCGGTTCCATCCCCCTGCGGTATACGAGTATAAAGGGACTCCACATCTATGGAGGTTAAAAGGAGTCCCTCTCGCCAGGGGATGTCACCCAGTGCTGCCAAAAAGTCATTGGTGTCTTTTACCAAAGAAGGCACATCTTTTAATAAGGGGCGTAGCAACCAGTCCAAATATTTGGACAAAGACTCCGTTAGAGAGCCCACCCCGGAGACTATGGGTCTCCCGGGTGGGCTCTCCAGGGTCTTGTGAATTTTGGGCAGGAAATACCAGTTCGGATCTTTTACTTCATCAGGAAATAACCGTTCCGCCAGTTTTTCAGAAAGTATACCAGATTCCACTTGTTTTCGCAAAAAAGACTGTAGTTTGGACTTGAGATGGGGAGTTGGATCATTTTTTAGTTTCTGATAAGTATCAGTATCTCCTAATTGTCGAGTTGCCTCCTGTATGTAATAAGATCTTGGCATCACCACTACATTACCCCCTTTATCGGCTTTTTTTATTATTAAATTGCCTTGCGTTTTTAACCATTGAAGAGCTTTACGCTCCTCTATTGTCAAATTGGGGGATGCCTGTGGGTATACCAAGGCCCTTACATCAGCGAGGACTCGTTCCTGAAATTGATCCAAGCTAGTACCTGGTATCAAAGGGGGGCAAAATTTCGATTTATTGCCACCTCTAAAATCCTGATATTCAAATTCCATTGAATCTGAGCAGCTTACATCTAATAATTCTAGCAAGGTATCTACACACTCCCTATCTGTATCTGACAGTTTACCGGGCATGCTAAAACCTAGTGGTCCTACAACAACAGGGATTTCCCCTTCCTTCCTAATCTGGCTAGTAGGTTGTGCATTAACCTGTTGGGAAAAGAATTTTTTTAAATTGAGTTTCCTGACACATTTGAATAAATCGATTTCGAAGTCTTCAAAGCGGGATGGTCTTGCAGCGGCGGTAGCAACCAGGTCGGATCCACTGGCAACGGCTCAACCTCTCTGACTGCTGAGATAGGCGCGGTACAAGGGAGTAGACAAGAGCAAGGTCAGACGTAGCAGAAGGTCGGGGCAGGCGGCAAGGTTCGTAGTCAATGGTAATAGCAGGAGGTCAGGAACACAGTAATGGTAAACACAGAAGTAGCTTTCTCTAGGCACTAAGGCAACAAGATCCGGCAAGGAAGTGCAGGGGAAGTGAGGTAATATAGCCAGGGAGCAGGTGGAAACTAATTAGGGTGATTGGGCCAGGCACCAATCATTGGTGCACTGGCCCTTTAACCCCTTAAGGACTCAGCCCATTTTGGCCTTAAGGACTCAGACAATTTAATTTTTACGTTTTCATTTTTTCCTCCTCGCCTTCTAGAAATCATAACTCTTTTATATTTTCATCCACAGACTAGTATGAGGGCTTGTTTTTTGCGCGACCAGTTGTCCTTTGTAATGACATCACTCATTATATCATAAAATGTATGGCGCAACCAAAAAACACTATTTTTGTGGGGAAATTAAAACGAAAAACGCAATTTTGCTAATTTTGGAAGGTTTTGTTTTCACGCCGTACAATTTATGGTAAAAATGACATGTGTTCTTTATTCTGAGGGTCAATACGATTAAAATGATACCCATTATTATATACTTTTATATTATTGTTGCGCTTAAAAAAAATCACAAACTTTTTAACCAAATTAGTACGTTTATAATCCCTTTATTTTGATGACCTCTAACTTTTTTATTTTTCCGTATAAGCGGCGGTATGGGGGCTCATTTTTTGCGCCATGATCTGTACTTTTTTCTGATACCACATTTGCATATAAAAAACTTTTAATACATTTTTTATAATTTTTTTTTAAATAAAATGTATTAAAAAAGTAGGAATTTTGGACTTTTTTTATTTTTTTCCGTTCACGCCGTTCACCGCACGGGATCATTAACATTTTATTTTAATAGTTCGGACACTTACGCACGCGGCGATACCAAATATGTCTATAAAAAATGTTTTTTACGCTTTTTGGGGGTAAAATAGGAAAAAACGGACGTTTTACTTTTTTATTGGGGGAGGGGATTTTTCACTTTTTTTTTACTTTTACTTTTACATTTTTTGACATTTTTTTTTACACTTGAATAGTCCCCATAGGGGACTATTCATAGCAATACCATGATTGCTAATACAGATCTGTTCTATGTATAGGACATAGAACAGATCAGTATTATCGGTCATCTCCTGCTCTGGTCTGCTCGATCACAGACCAGAGCAGGAGACGCCGGGAGCCGCACGGAGGAAGGAGAGGGGACCTCCGTGCGGCGTTATGAATGATCGGATCCCCGCAGCAGCGCTGCGGGCGATCCGATCGTTCATTTAAATGGCGAACTGCCGCAGATGCCGGGATCTGTATTGATCCCGGCACCTGAGGGGTTAATGGCGGACGCCCGCGAGATCGCGGGCGTCGGCCATTGCCGGCGGGTCCCTGCCTGCGATCAGCAGCCGGGATCAGCCGCGCATGACACGGGCATCGCTCCGATGCCCGCGGTTATGCTTAGGACGTAAATGTACGTCCTGGTGCGTTAAGTACCACCTCACCAGGACGTACATTTACGTCCTGCGTCCTTAAGGGGTTAAATTTCAGAGAGCTGGCGCGCCCGCGCCCTAGAGAGCGGAGCCGCGCGCGCCAGAGCATGACAGCCGGGGACCGGGACAGGTGAGTGACTTGGGATGCGATTTGCGAGCGGGCGCGTCCCGCTATGCGAATCGCATCCCCGCCGGCAATGTCAGTGCAGCGCTCCCGGTCAGCGGGTCTGACCGTGGCGCTGCAGGGAGAGAAACACCGCGAGCGCTTCAGGGAGGAGCAGGGACCCGGAGCGATCGGCGTAACAGTACCCCTCCCCCCCTTAGGTCTCCCCCTCTTTTTGTCGGGATGTCGCTCCACATGGGACGAGGACATTGGGAGCGATTGTAGAGTCTCCTTCTGGGGGACAGTGAAGTCCTGGGTATACTCATGAACGGCAGACAGTTCAGAAGAAGTGGGAATGGGGAGGGGGGGGCAGAGGGTGAGGCTTGGCACGGGGCAGAGTGTCACCAGAACGGGGGCTATGAGGAGGCACGGCACAGTCCTGATAGGCCTTGGGGAGACCAGGCACAGGAGGAGACACGGAGGCTCGACAGACGGGGCTGGGAGCAGACGTGAGGCATTTCTTGCGGCAAGCAGGACCCCAATTCTTGATCTCCCGGGTGGTCCAGTCAAGGGTGGGAGAATGATGCTGGAGCCATGGCAGACCGAAGAGGACTTCAGAGGTGCAGTTGGGAAGAACCAAAAATTCAATTTTCTCGTGATGCAGTCCAATGTTAATAAGCAGGGGCTCTGTGCGGTAACGCACATTGCAGTGCAACTTGACTCCGTTGACCGAAGAAATGTAGAGCGGCTTGATGAGACGGGTCACCGGGATGCAGTACCTATCAAGCAAAGAGGCCAGAATAAAATTTCCAGAAGAACCAGAGTCCAAGACGGCCACGGCAGAGAAGGAGGAGTTGGCAGAAGGAGAAATCCGCACGGGCACAGTGAGACATGGAGAAGCAGACTCCGTACCAAGAGACGCCAGACCCACGTGAGCTGGGTGCGTGCGTGCGTTTTCCAGACGTGGAGGACGAATAGGGCAATCCACCAAGAAATGTTCGGTACTAGCGCAGTACAGACATAGATTTTTATCCTTACGGCGAGACCTCTCTTCAAGAGTCAGGCGAGACCGATCCACTTGCATAGCCTCCTCGGCGGGAGGCACAGGGGTAGATTGCAAGGGATACCGTGAGAGAGGTGCCCAGGGATTAAGGTCTTTTTCCTGGCGGAGTTCCTGGTGTCTTTCAGAAAAACGCATGTCAATGCGGGTGGCCAAATGGATAAGTTCATGCAGGTTGGTAGGAATTTCTCGTGCGGCCAGCACATCTTTGATGTTACTGGATAGGCCTTTTTTAAAGGTCGCGCAGAGAGCCTCGTTGTTCCAGGATAATTCAGAGGCGAGGGTACGAAATTGGATGGCGTATTCGCCTACAGAAGAACTACCCTGGACCAGGTTTAACAAGGCAGTTTCGGCAGAAGAAGCTCGGGCAGGTTCCTCGAAGACACTGCGAACCTCAGAGAAGAAGGAGTGTACAGTGGCGGTGACAGGATCATCGCAGTCCCAGAGCGGTGTGGCCCAAGACAAAGCCTTCCCAGACAGGAGATTAACCACGAAAGCCACCTTCGACCGTTCTGTAGGAAATTGGTCCGACAACATCTCCAAATGTAGGGAACATTGTGACAGGAAACCACGGCAGAGTCTAGAGTCCCCATCAAATTTGTCCGGCAGGGACAAGTGGAGGTTAGGAGCGGCCACTCGCTGCGGAGGAGGTGCAGGAGATGGTGGCTGCTGTTGCAGCTGCTGTAGCTGCGACTGAAGTTGCTGTAACATGGTGGACACTTGCGACAGCTGGTGACTTAGATGGGCGATCTGTCGGGATTGCTGGGCGACCACCGTGGTGAGGTCAGCGACAACTGGCAGGGGGACCTCAGCGGGATCCATGGCCGGATCTACTGTCACAATTCGGCAGGCAAGAGGTGGATCCTCTGTACCAGAGAGGGATTGGCGTGGACCGTGTCGGTGGAATGGTTCTAAGTTGCTACTGGTATTCACCAGAGCCCGCCGCAAAGCGGGATGGTCTTGCAGCGGCGGTAGCAACCAGGTCGTATCCACTGGCAACGGCTCAACCTCTCTGACTGCTGAGATAGGCGCGGTACAAGGGAGTAGACAAGAGCAAGGTCAGACGTAGCAGAAGGTCGGGGCAGGCGGCAAGGTTCGTAGTCAATGGTAATAGCAGGAGGTCAGGAACACAGTAATGGTAAACACAGAAGTAGCTTTCTCTAGGCACTAAGGCAACAAGATCCGGCAAGGAAGTGCAGGGGAAGTGAGGTAATATAGCCAGGGAGCAGGTGGAAACTAATTCGGGTGATTGGGCCAGGCACCAATCATTGGTGCACTAGCCCTTTAAATTTCAGAGAGCTGGCGCGCGCGCCCTAGAGAGCAGAGCCGCGCGCGCCAGAGCATGACAGCCGGGGACCGGGACAGGTGAGTGACTTGGGATGCGATTCGCGATCGGGCGCGTCCCGCTATGCGAATCGCATCCCCGCCGGCAATGTCAGTGCAGCGCTCCCGGTCAGCGGGTCTGACCGGGGCGCTGCAGGGAGAGAAACACCGCGAGCGCTTCGGGGGGGAGCAGGGACCCGGAGCGCTCAGCGTAACAAGGCCAGAGCTGTGATGTCACGATGCTCCGACCCCTGTATCGCTCTTCATTACACACAGAGCGAGTTTGCCGCAGCCGAGATCATGGGAGGTCCCCCGTGGCGGGACCCCCGAGATCAGACATTTTATCCCCTATCCTTTACACATCCGACTTTAACAAAAAGTTGTCAAACACCTGTGAGGTGTTAAGGCTCATTGTACCCCTTGTTGCGTTCCTTGAGAGGTGTAGTTTCCAAAATAGTATGCCATGTGTTTTTTTTGCTGTTCTGGCACCATAGGGGATTCCTAAATGCGACATGCCCTCCAAAAACCATTTCAGCAAAATTCGCTTTTCAAAGCCTAATGTGACTCCTTCTCTTCTGAGCATTGTAGTGCGCCAGCAGAGCACTTGACGTCCACACATGGGGTATTTCCATACTCAGAAGAGATGGGCTTACAAATTTTGGGGGGCATTTTGTCCTATTATCCCTTGTAAAAATTTCAAATTTGGGGGAAAACTAGCATTTTAGTGAAAAAAAAAATACTAATTTACACATCCAACTTTAACAAAAAGTCGTGAAACACCTGTGGGGTGCTAAGGCTCACTGGACCCCTTGTTACTTGCCTTGAGGGGTGTAGTTTCCAAAATAGTATGTCATGTGTTTTTTTGTTTTTTTTTTGCTGTTCTCGCACCATAGGGGCTTCCTAAATGCGACATGCCCCCCAAAAACCATTTCAGAAAAAACTCACTCTCCTTCCCCTCTGGTGCACCCGCAAAACACTTGACATACATATATGAGGTATTTCCTTACTCAAGAGAAATTGGGTTACACAGTTTAGGAAGATTTCTCTCCTTTTACCCCTTGTAAAAATTCAAAAACTGGGTCTACAAGAACATGCCAGTGTAAAAAATGAAGATTTTTAATTTTCTCCTTCAAATTGCTGCTATTCCTGTGAAACACCTAAAAGGTTAAAACACTTACTGAATATCATTTTGAATACTTTGAGGGGTGCAGTTTTTATAATGGGGTCATTTGTGGGGTATTTCTAATAAGAAGGCCCTTCAAATCCACTTCAAAACAGAACTGGTCCCTGAAAAATTTCGATTTAGAACATTTTGTGAAAAATTGGAAAATTGCTGCTATACTTTGAAGCCCTCTGATGTCTTCCAAAAGTAAAAACATGTCAACTTTATGATGCAATCATAAAGTAGACATGTTGTATATGTGAATCAAATATATAATTTATTTGGAATATTCATTTTTCTTATAAGCAGAAAGCTTCAAAGTAAAAAAAAAAATGCAAAATTTAAAATTTTTTCATCAAATTTTAGATTTTTTCACCAAGAAATGATGCAAGTATTGACAAAATTTTACCACTAACATAAAGTAGAATATGTCTCCAAAAAACAGTCTTGGAATCGGATTGAAAGGTAAAAGCATCCCAGAGTTATTAATGTTTGAAGTGACAGTGGTCAGATGTTCAAAAAATGGCTGGATCCTACAGTGAAAATTGGCTGGGTCATTAAGGGGTTAATGAAAATTTGTCAAATACCTGTGGGGTGTTAAGGCTCACTATACCCCATGTTATGTTCCGTAAGGGGTGTAGTTTCCAAAATGAGGTCACATGTTTTTTTTTTTTGCGTTTATGTCAGAACCATTGCAACTATCAGCCACCTCTGCGCAAATCACCAATGCATCCACAGATCACTTTACACCCACGTATGGGGTATTTCTGAACTCAGGAGAAATTGCGTTTCAAATTTTGGGGGTCGTGTTTTCTTTTTACCTCAGAATTACCCCATATGTGGCACTAAACTGTTACTTTGAAATACGACAGGGCTCTTGACAGAGCGCCATGCACATTTGAGGCCTATATTAGGGATTTGCACAGGGGCGGACCCGGATGCAAGCGTTACAATTGCCTCCGCCACCACAAATACCCTACAGCAGTTTTTCCCAAACAGGGTGCCTCTAGCTGTTGCAAAACTCCCAGTGCTGGGAGTGGTTGTTTTGCAACAGCTGGAGGCTCCTTTTTGGAAACCCTACTGTACGAGACCTTTTTAATTTTCATGGGGGAGGGGGGGCTGTGTAAGGGTGTGTATATGTAGTGTTTTACCCTTTATTTTGTGTAGTGTAGTGTAGTGTAGTGTTTTTAAGGTACAGTCACACGGGTGGGGGTTCATAGCGAGTTTCCCGCTGAAAGCTTGAGCTGCGGTGGAAAATTTGCTGCACCTCAAACTTACAGCAGTAAACTCCGCCCGTGTGAGTGTACCCTGTACATTCACATTGGGCTGGGGGCGTGCACAAACCTCTCCAGCTGTTGCAAAACTACAACTCTCAACATGGACTGACAGACCGTGCATGCTGGGAGTTGTAGTTTTGCCACAGCTGGAGGCACATTGTGAGGAAACATCGAGTTAGGTAACAGACAAGCTCAGTGCTTCCCCACCAGTGTGCCTCTAGCTGTTACAAAACTACATCTTCCAGCATGCACGGTCTATCAGTGCATACTGGGAGTTGTAGTTTTGCAGCAGCTGGAGGCAAACTGGTGGGGAAACACTGAATTAGGTTCTGTTACCTAACTTTGTGTTTCCTCACCAATGTGCCTCCAGCTGTTGCTAAACTACAACTCCCAGCATGCACTGAAAGACTGCATGCTGGGAGTTGTAGTAATGCAACAGCTGGAGGCATGCAACTACAACTCCCAGCATGCTGAGACAGCAGCTTGCTGTTTGTGCATGCTGGGAGTTGTAGTTCTGCAACATCTGGAGGGCCACAATTTAGAGACCACTGCACAGTGATCTCCAAACTGTGGTCCTCCAGATGTTGAAAAACTATAAATTCCAGCATGCCCACACAGCCATTTGCTGTCTGGGCATGCTGGGATTTGTATTTTTGCAAGATCTGAAGGGCCACAGCTTAGAGACTCTAAACTGTGGTCCTCCAGGCCCTTGCCCAGATCGCCGCCGCTGAAGTTCTGCGCCACCATTGCCATGACGTCAGGATCGCCGCCGCCTGGACCTGGATTGGGTGAGCTCCGCCTTTCCCCCGCTCTGCCTGGGCACCCATGGGTGGGCAGAGCGGGGAACTGAAATTTAACCCCCCCCAACCCCCTTCTGCAATTGGTCTGTCGCTTCTTACCGATCAATCGCAAGGATAGGAGGGGTGGCACCCCTGCCACCTCACTCCTATCCCTTCAGGGGGACCGAGGCTGTGTCAGACAGCCCCGATCCCCCTTATTTTCCGGGCCACCAGAGACCCGTAGGACCTGGAAATGCAGAAAATCGCTGGTCTGAATTAAAAAGCGATTTGTGGCAATCGCCGATATGGGGAAGTTTCAGGACCCCCCTCGGCGATGTGACAAGTCGCCTGCTGAATGATTTCAGCAGGCATCCCGGTCCGGTTCCCCACCGGCTAGTCGTGGGGACCGAAATTCCCATGGGCGTACCTGTACGCCCTGCGTCTTTAAGGACTCAGGATTCAGAGTGTATGCATACGCCCTGCGTCCTGAAGAGGTTAATGTCTGACCACAGTGCTCTTTGCTGACATCTCTGTTCATGTCAGGAACTGTCCGGAGCAGGAGAGGTTTGCTATGGGAATTTGCTCCTACTCTAGACAGTTTCTGACACAGACAGAAGTGTCAGCAGAGAGCACTTCCTGTAGTCCTGAGCAGTTTGGTGTGCAGCTCATTCGGGTGTGTCTCTTTGTGTGCTCCAGAGACTTCCAGCAGACCAGAGCAGGTGTTTCATCAGCCTCCCCAGGAGTGTGGCAGCCTCCTCGGGAGAGCCTCCCTGCATGGCGTCCCTGGCCTCCACCTCCCGTTCTTCAAGGCTGGCGGGGGGTGGAGAGCAAACAGCAACAGCCATTCCGGCCCGGGGTAGAAGATCTGGCAGAGTCTGCAGCGATGCAGGCTCTGCTCCCCCGGCAACAGGTACCAGCCAGAGATCTGGTGGACAAAAGGCGAGGAGGAGAAGTGTGGAGTTGTGGGTAGAGCGAGGGCCCAAGGAGTCCAGTGCCAACTACTGCTCCCGCCTGGCCGCGAGGTTTGCTGAGTATGATCGGTGCGGCAAGGATCTGAAGTTGGCCAGAGAAGATCTGCGAGGCGCTCAGAATCTGGTGAACACTGCACCAAAAAAGAACAGGCCAGAGTTAAGGAAAAAGATCGCAGCACTGAAAGCTGAGATTGTGCAGCTGGAGGAGAGGAGAGCAGAGATCTTGGAGGGGAGCGGTCTCTTTAAGGAAAAGCTTGAGAACGACAGCCGGTTTGCCGCCACGAAATCCCCAGGTAAGGTGGAGGTGGATGTTGGGGAGAGTAGTGGCGGTGAAGATAGCGAGGATGGTGGTGAAGCTGTAAAGGAGGAGGAGAAGGTGGAAGAAAGTGCACTAGTTGTGGAGATGGATGCTGTTCCTGTGGCTACTCCCTATGACACCAAAACACAGGACAGCTACATTGAGCCAGCACAGGTGGCACTACCAGCAAGCGATAGTGAGGAGGATGTGGAAAGTGAGGCTGGGGGATTGTTGAGGGCGATCATAATGCAGGAGTCCCCAGCCCACCTCCAGAATTTTACCTTTGGAGAAGATCAGTGTGAGGATGTGGTGGTGAAGCGAAAAGCTAAGAAACAAAAGATTCAGGAAACAGTACAATATGTGTTTGTTCCCTTCCAGCAGTCTGGGCCAGCTGCAAAGCTGGTTCAGGCTGCTGGGCCCCCCAGACTGCCAGACTCCGTTTCTGTGGTGGAACGGAGCCAGCATGGGGGGTACAGCATGGCGTCAGAAAAGGCAGAGGGCGCAATAGATGTGAAGCCCACCCATCTTGCCGGTAGGGAGGGGCAGGATGGGCTGATGGTGAGCAGTGGCGAGGCAAGCTATGCTGCAATGTGCTCGGGGGGCGGTTCCCCGAGTGCTATGGGCATTACCGGCACTGCGGGGCACTCCCCTGTGAGGGGGGGGAGTGTCCGGGTGCCGGTGGAGGAGAGTGGTAGGTCTGTGTGCTCGGGGGGCGGTCCTCCGAGTACTGTGTATTCTGTGGGCGCT
Organism: Hyla sarda; assembly: GCF_029499605.1. Lineage (NCBI taxonomy): Eukaryota > Metazoa > Chordata > Amphibia > Anura > Hylidae > Hyla > Hyla sarda. The sequence continues at coordinate 169,992,089 of NC_079192.1, forward strand.
GCAGGTCACTCCTCTGTGAGGGGGGGGAGTGTCCGGGCGCCGGCATCATCCACAGAACCCGTGTGGTTGGGAAAAGTAGGTGCTGGCACTGTGGGAGGAGCTGGGGTGCGCCCGGAGGGGCAGCCCCAGACTCCGGAAGTGACTTCAGCTATGGAGCAGGAACTATCAGCATCGATCCCGGCAGCTAAGCCAGAAAAAAAGAGTGTAATAAAACCTGCAACACTACAAGTCCCAGCCAGCCCAGAAAATGTTAGTCAGGATAAGAGTGCTGGATGTGAGAATGCTGAGTGTGGAAGTGTTGTGGATGAGAGGAGTGTATGTGGGAGAGTCAGTGGAGTGAATGATGGTGGGAGTAGTAGTGATATGAATGGGAAGAAAGATGATGAGAGGAGTGGTGTGAATGGTGTTATTAGTGGTTCTGGGTTTGGTTCTGGGTCTGGTCCGGCTGCCCCCCCGGTAGTGACTGCTCCTAGGAGCTATGCCAATGTCGCTGCCGGGGGTTCAGGGGGGTCCCCGTCTCCGTCCGGCTCTGGAGGCCTCTTGCAACAGCGCCTCCTGGAGGCTCTACGCAGGGGTGACAGGTCGATCCAGGTAGAGGGAAGGGGTGAGGTCGACCTGTCTTTCTGGATAGAGAGGCACGGTTTGGGGGCTTTTCGAGAGAGGAATGGGGAGGTGGTCTGGTCCCTCCCGACATCCGGGCAGGACAATAACCGTAGGAATGTGGTCCGTCTGATTTGGAGGGGCGAGGATGCGTGCCCACCTCGCGCAAAAGTGGTTGAGCTCCTCCTTCAGATGGAATTCAGGGCGAGCGACATCTTTGCCCTGATTCACCCCTATGGTTCGTCTGAGTTTGACGTCAGTTTCGTTCGGCCGGAGGGTCTTGAACTCTTCTGGTCGAACTACGAAGTGGCGAAGAACGAGCCCGGCTGGCGGGATTTCGCCGTAAAGGCGATTTCCCGTCAGAACTCTGTCAAGAAAGTGACCGTTTTGACCCGTAACGAGTCGCTTTCTTGTTATGACATCATGACCTGGCTCGGACGGTATGGGGATGTGACGGACATGCCCAAGAAAAACTTTGATGAGCACGGGATCTGGTCCGGGGCCTGGACGTTTTCCGTCAAACTCAAGCGTTCAGGGAGTACAGTTGCCCACATTCCGTCAGCCGCCTTCCTTGGACGTGATAGGATCCAGGTCTTCTACCAGGGGCAGCCTAAGGTCTGTCACAGGTGTGGCAGCCCCACCCACTTTAGCGCAGCCTGTACTGTGCAGGTCTGCGCTTTGTGTGGTGGGGTGGGTCATCTGGCCGCATCCTGTAGGCAGATCCGGTGCCACCTGTGTGGTGTCCTCGGGCACCCTTTCAGCCGTTGTCCTAGCGCCTTTGCCCGTGCAGCGGCCGCTACAGCTGAGGAGAGCTGTGAAGTTGCCTCGGCTGGGGAGGGCACGGGCAGGGATGGGGGCGCAACAGGGCTAGTGAGGAGGAAAAAGGGCCCCGCCAAACTAAGGCGGGAGGAAAATCGGAGGAGGAGTAGGGAGCTGGAGAGTGCCCAGGTGGCGGGGGTAGCTCCGGCCCCTGCTCCTGAAGCTGGCCCTGTAACCGCTGAAGCCCAGGAGGAGGACGTGCTGGATGAGGAGGTCAGGATGCTGCGCAAAGAGGAGGGCAATATGGCCGACACTTCCGATTCCTCCCACTATGAAAGTGTGGATGAGGAGAGTGGAGAGAGGCCTAAAAAGAAAGACAAGGGCAAAAGAAAAGGGAGAAAGAAGAGGTCAGAGCCCTCTGTTCCCTGTACTACGGGCCAGGTCCAAAACGGAAGCCTGATTGCCCCCCCTCTGATTGACCTGTCAAACCGGTACCTCGTCCTCGATACCATCTCCTCCCCCTCCTTGAAGGGGGAAGGTGAGGGCCAGGTGCCTAGGAAGAAGGAGCCTCCAGGGGGAACTGGGCCCTGTCCTATTGAGGCTCCTTCCTTGGAGGGCAGGGCTAGACCGGGGCCGGACGTAGATGGGGATCAAATGGACCAAACTGAATCAAAAAAAAGAACTAAGAGTGGTCCTGCCCTCTCATCTTCTTCGGGGGATGAGGGGGCTAAAAAGAAGGGAAAGAAAAAGTAAAGGGTGTGGCCGTCTAATTTAATCACCCTGTATGGCGGCACTCACCCCATTGACGCTGGCATCTATTAACTGTGCCAGCATAAAGTCAGATACGGCTAGATTCGCAGCCTTTGATTTTCTCGGCCGCGTTGAAGCTGACATTTTCTTTTTACAGGAGACCAGGTTGCCAGATCTAGCCTCTCTGGTAAGAGCCAGAAGAGAGTGGAGGCGTGGTCCCTCCCACTGGTCTCTTGCGGCTGAGCCGTATAGTGGGGTGGCGGTCCTTTTTACCGCTCCTGTTGAATGCCGACGGGTTATTGAATTAGAAATGGGGAGGTGCCTGATCTTAGATGTCTTCATGAAGGGACAAGAGCTTCGGCTCATTAACATCTACGCCCCGCAAACTAAGCGGGGCCGTAAAGATCTCTTTATGAGGATTAAGCCCTTTCTTTTTACGAGTCGGCAAGTGATCTTTGGAGGGGACTTCAATAATGTCACGAGGTCCCAAGATCGGAGAGGCTCCAATGGTCCGCTGACTTGCGATAGTGTGGCACTGATTAGCATAGCTAGAGAAGCTCGCCTAGAGGACGCCCACATCCGGAGCCCCTCGGGCCACGCGGGTTTCACCTATCATCAAGGTAGTCGCAGGTCTAGGATAGATAGGTTTTATTTAAAGGAGGAAGCCGTCTCTTCCGCAGTGTCCGTGGTTGAGGTGGAGTTCTCCGATCACTGTATGATTTTGTTTTCCCTGAATGTTTCAGAGACCCCCCGGATGGGTAAAGGTTATTGGAAGCTGAATTCGTCCCTCCTGGAGGAAGCAGAGGTGAGACAGTCCTTTGAGGATTTTCTTCAGAGTCAGGTACCTTTACTGGGCCTCTGTAGTAATAAGCTGGAGTGGTGGGAGATATTCAAGAAGCGGGTTGCGGGGTTCTTCCGCCAGCTCTCGAGCCTCAGGTCCCTGAACAGGTATCGCCTGTATCAGGGTCTGAGGAGGAAACTCGAGCTTCTCGTCTCGACTGGAGGTAGCCGAGAGGATATCTCCAGAGTGAAGTCCTTGCTGATGAGGTGTCAGTACGATAGGCACGCATCTTTGGTTTTTGAGAGGGATTTCGGGAAGTACCGCTCGCCCGACCCTTACAGGAACTGCAAGATGTCAGTGAGTAGTAAAGTCATTTCAGGACTGATTGATAGTATAGGATCTCTGAATCGGTCCAGATCAGGGATCTTGGAGGTCGTCAGATCCTTCTACTCGCACCTCTTGGGGAGGAAGGATCTAGATCGAGACAGGATGTCGGTTTTCCTGACTGAAACCATTCCTGAGCCAGGGGTAGACCCCTCTCTTGATGTTTTGGCAGAAGAAATAGGGGAAGAGGAAGTGAGACTGGCGATCGAGGGGCTCGCCCCCAAGAAGTCGCCAGGCCCGGATGGCTTAACATCTGAGTGGTACAGGACCTTTAAGGAGTCTTTAGCTCCCCTCTTAACTGAGGTATTTAATGAGTGTCTCTCCTCGGGCACTCTGCCGAAGTCAATGAGGAGGTCAGCCCTGATTCTTCTGTCAAAGGGTAAAGATCCTAGCCGTGTTGAGAATTGGAGGCCCATAGCTCTTCTCAATACGGACAGGAAGCTTCTGGCCAAGATATTGTTTAATCGGCTGGTGAAGTTTGTACCCCGGCTCCTTTCGGGGGCTCAGCACTGCTCTGTTCCAGGCCGAAGCACCTTAAGTGCTGTCCTTAGTGTCAGGGAGGCAGTGGAGCGGAGTAGTGCAGGTCTCTGGAAGGGGTACTTGCTGTCCTTGGATCAGGCCAAAGCATTTGATCGGGTGAACCACGAGTACCTCTGGTCCGTCCTCCTGAGATATGGCTTACCGAGTACTTTTGTTAATTGGCTTAAGATCTTGTATGCAGGGGCAGAGAGTTTCCCGCTTGTGAACGGGTGGTCTGGCCACTCTTTTGAGGTGGGGTCCGGAGTCCGTCAGGGTTGTCCTTTGAGCCCGCTTTTATACGTATTCGCAATCGATCCCTTCGTCCGGAGGGTAGATTGTGGGCCGTTGGCGGGAGTCGGGATGAGTCTGGCGGAGCCGGCTGTCACCCAGAGAGTGGTGGCGTACGCTGATGATGTCACTATTTTCGTCTCCTCGAGAGAGGAGGTCGATGTGGTGATGTCGGAGGTGGAACGCTACTCGGAGGCATCCGGGTCTAAGATCAACCGGGATAAGTGTGAGAGTCTCTGGCTGGGAGGGGGGGATCCCACGTTTGATCTCCCGGACACCCTTCCAGGGCCCCAAGAATCAGCAAAAGTCTTAGGCATCACATTCGGCCAGGATGATTATCCCACCAAAAACTGGGATGGTAAGCTCCAGGATGCCACTCAGAAGGTGAACCAGTGGAAGGGTTGGTCTATGACCCTCAGGGAAAGGGTACACCTGATCAAATCGTACCTGCTCCCCTTGTTTATCTATCTGGGCAGCGTATGTATCTTGCCAGAGGCTTACTATACTAGGATCTACAGCCTGTTTTTCCAACTGTTATGGGGGAACAGGATGAACCTAGTCAAGAGGGAGGTTACGTACCGCACGAGGAGACTAGGGGGTTTATCTATGGTAAACCCTGTGGTGTTCTTTACGAACACCTTCTTGAAAGCCAACATCGCAAACCTCTGGTCAGAGAGGGCTCCTCCGTGGGTACTCTCCTGCAGGGAATGGTTTCGGCCTTTCTTCCAGGAATGGGAGACAGGAGGGCAAGTGAAGGACCTCCGTACGCCCCATGGATATCTTCCGGCTTACGCTACCCCGACTCTGAAGGCGATACGTCGGTGGGGTCTGGGAGTGTGGGAGATCAGGACCCAGTCAAGGCAGTTCCTTGACAAACGGGTTCTGTTGACCCACTTTCAGAAGCCTCTGGCGCTCAGAGACTGCCCAGGTCGGGATCTGAGGGTGGGGTTGTATCTTTTGAACATGAAAAGGATCCCCCAGAAGTTTTGGGACTTGGCCTGGCGCTGCTTTCAGGGGAAGCTATATGTAAGGGACAACCTGAAGTGTAGGAACTCTGATGACCGGGGATGTCCCCGAGAAGAGTGCGGGGACACGCTGGAAAGCATGGACCACTTCCTGCTTCACTGTCCCTTTAATATAGGGGTTTACAACCGGGTGGGCGCTTCCATCGGCTGGAGTCAACTTGCCGGCCTTACCTATCCGGAGTGGGCTTATGGGGCATTCAGGTCCCTGGGTGGCCGAGACCGGGGCACTTTATTCTTAGTTAGCTTAGTGGTTAGGTACTACACGTGGAGTGCACGGTGTTTAGTGTCGACCCAACAGAAAATCCTCTCCGAGGTGGAGGTCTGTAGGAATATCACCGGTGACCTTGGGAAGATCAGGTCTTTGGAGTATGGCAGTCTTGGTACCAGTAGGGCTTCTCTCCTATGGAGAGGTTTTTCTTTTGATGTGCCCTAGGTACTAGGCCCTTAAGGTGAAGTACCTTATTTTGGCCAGGGATAGTGTATATATCTTAGGGTGAGTATTGGGTCAGTTTCATGAAGGGATAGTGATAGGGTTAGAGGTTGATAGGGAGAGGAATTTAAATTTAATTTTATCAGGATTGCCATCCTTCTTCCTGGTGGGGGGCTATGCATGTCACCTTAGCCTTTTGTTTTGTTTTCTATGGAAAAGATTGTAAAGGGCTTGCAGGCAACCAAACTTGAGCCTTGTGGTTTTGGTGTATTGTACTGTTAATATTGCTTGTTGTAGAGTATGTAAATATTGTTTTGTATATATATTGTTCTGTTTACATTAGGTGGGTAGGGGTGTATTTTAGGTTGGGTGGGGGGTTTTCGGGGGGGGGGGGTGGTGGTCTGTACCCAGGACTGGACTGTTGCAGTGGGTACTATTTTGGGGGTCTGGTATGGGTCAGTTGTGGACAAAAACTGTGACCTATGGACTCTGACCCATGTCCAGAGGGGGTGGTGGGTGATGGGATAGTTTAGTATAGGTTGTTTTTCTGTGTTATTGAGTTGTTTGTTATGTATAATCTGTATAGTTTTATGTATACACCTTATTTTTTTTTTTTTATTTTTTTTTTTTGTTTTGTAATATTTTTTATTTTATTTGTACAATGTCATAATTATTTGGGAGAGAAAGGCAGTCGGACCAGTTTTCAGTTATTATAGTATAGTGTTAAGAGTACACTATATTTATGTTTGTGTTTATGTTTGTGTCCCAGTGTGGATTAGTTTTTGTTTGTGGGTATATGTATGTGTGTGTGTGGTGGGGGTAGGGGAGGTTAAAAAAAAACATATAAAAAAAAAAAAAAAAAAAAGGGTGGGTGTGTATGTATGTATGTATATATATATATATGTATATATATGTGTGTGTGTGTATGTATATGTATGTGTATACATATATATATATATGTGTGTGTGTGTATGTGTATGTATATATGTATATATATATATATATATGTATAGAAAAAAGAAAGAAAAAGGGAAAAAAAAAAAAGTGTATTTGTATGTATATGTATGTGTATATATATATATATGTATGTGTGTATGTATATGTATATATATATATATATGTATATATTTTGTTATCCAAGTTGGATTATTTTTGTTACGGCAGCTAGCCATATTTTTGTTTTGTTATTGGGGGGGAGGAGCAGTGTGGTTATGTTTCCTAGTTTGGATATTTTTAGTTTTTGATCCCAGCGTGGAAAGCTTTATTTATTTTCATTAGGTATGTGTGTGTGTGTGTGTTGGACTATAGTAGGTAATGATTTATTTATTCATTTATTTTTGGTTTATCTGGGCTGGCCGGTTAGGAAGGTTTAAGTTGTTATTTTGAGACGGATAGTTTGTTTTTATGTTCAGTTTTGTTAATTTTGTTACAGTGAAATTAACTTGTTTTATGTTTTGTAAAGTTTTGTACTTTTATAATAAAAAAGAGTGTCAGCAGAGAGCACTGTGGTCAGACAGAAAAGAACAACTCAACTTCCTCTCAAACATACAGCAGCTGATAAGTACTGGAAGGATAAAGATTTTTTAATAGAAGTAATTTACAAATCTGTTTAACTTTCTGGAGCCAGTTGATATGAAAATAGGTTTTCCACCGGAGTACCCCTTTTAATAATCTTAATTTTTCATCTGCTTTATGCTCCAAAGAAAGTTGTGTAGTTCTTTCCAGTCTGACCACAGTCCTCTCTGCTGCCATCTCTGTCCATGTCTAGAACTGTCCAGAGCAGGAGACAGTTCCTGACATGGACAGAGGTGTCAGCAGAGAGCACTGTGGTCAGACTGGAAAGAACTACATAACTTCCTCTGGAGCATGCAGCAGCTGATCAGTACTGAAAGAGTTAAGATTTTTACATAGTAGTTTACAAATTTAAAAAGATTAAGGAAGTGTGAGATGTACTCAATCTGGTGTGGTGACCGAGAACTTCAGTCTGGGTATAATCTCCTGTATACCCTGATTAAGCAGAAAATTCGTAAAGATAAATGGGGGTGACTGGTTCTCAAGGTCTTGAGTGTGATGGAAATGTGTTATATGGTTTTGTCTGTGAATATGTAATGATGATAGTGGTGTTTATGAATAATTCAAGAGGGTGATGATGGGTGTTTGTATAAACTTGAGGGTATGTATATATATATATAATGAAAGAGGGTGATAGGTGTTCCTGTATAAACTGGAGAATCTGTATATAATGATCGGTGTATATGGGAGAGAGGGAAAAGTATGGGGGAGTAAAGTATCTTGATAGGTGTTTGTGAATGATTGGAGAGGGGGATGGTAAGTGTTACTGTATAAATTGGAGAATATGCATGTATATAATGAATATTTGTGATGATAGGTGTTTCTGTATAAACTGCAGGATGTGTGTGTATATATTGATCGGTGTATATGGGAGAGAGAAGTATAGGGGAGAAGGAAATGATTGAAGGAGAAGGGGGATGATGAAAGAGAGATAAAGGATGGTGAAAATAAAAGAAAAGGCTCTTACTTGGATAGATAAAAGCTTAATTTATTTGTAATTTAATAATATAAAACAGGAAAAAACGCTGGGCCCTAGCGCTTATACTTTCCAATGCATATGAAACAGTTAAAATAATTCATAAATGTAATTCATAACAAGGTCAGTAGATGAAAAGCACTAAATAGTTATACAATGTGCAATAGTAGGTAAATGAACCCGGTGCTGCGACCGCAAGGTATAACAGACCAAGTCAATTGCTCTCGGTACGGCGACCGTAGAGATGTGTGAAATAGTCAAGTAGTCCACGGTGCTGCGACCGTATGCCAGAATGAAGAAACAAAGTCACAATGTAGCGGTACTGCGACCGTATGCCAGAAAGAAGAAACAAAGTCACAATGTAGCGGTGCTGCGACCGTAGTTGGTAGTACAATTCAATGGGACACAGTGTGTCAATGTTGCGAGGGTGCGTGCTGTCTCTAACAGAGTGAGGGAGCCATGGATTGGCAGTGGGCCAAAAGGAGGAAGCTCCAGCGGTTGCAAGGCTGGGTAGTGGAAAGGGGGAAGAAATATCTTGTGGTACTATGTACCTCTCACCCGGTCACTCCTATGGACTTTGTGATGTCGGTCCTCACTCTGGAAACGAAGCCGCTTGTTTGTGGCTGTCTGCGGTCACTGGTGCTCGGCTTCTCCTCGTGGCGGTGAGCGTGTTGGGCGCGTAATAGAATCCTGGCGCGCTGTGATGATCCTGTGGTTCAGCTGGTGATGATAGTGCTTGCAATGGTGTCTACTGCCTTAAGACTAGATGCGTTTCGGACCCTCTAGGTCCGTCCTCAGTAGTCTGCTTGAACACTGCCAAATTGTGCCTTATATACAGTCCAAGTAAAAGATGGAAGGAAAACATGGTGGAAGATCCGGACCCGGGTCCAAAATGGAATAACAGGAATGGACTCGCAGTCCGGGTGGTGAAAAAAGAGGTAGGTGAATTGGGGAAATAGAGTTTGAAGAGTTAGAGGTTGTAGATGATTAGTATGTGTATATGGCAAGGTGTGGATTTGACCTAAATGTATATATATCTCCAGGTGTGTTCTTATGGAAGGTCTGGTGGAGGTAATAGGTGAAGTATATATTACATGATGAATGGTATGTTTGAGGGGACAAGAGCTGAATAATTAATGTTTGCAGGTATGGCTGGGTAAATGTAGAGGTGAAAACAGTTTTTCCATGTAAACTTATGTATAAATCATAGGATCTATAGTCAGGGGTAAGAAGAATATAATGAATGGTGTGTATGGAGGGACAAGAGCTGTGTAATTGACAGGTCTGGCAGGTGTATGTGGGAATGGAAACGATTAATTGTATGATTATATATAAATCAATAGATACATAGGTATATATAAGAAAAATGGGCAAGATAACTGATTGTAAGAGTGGATATGGATAACAATTGGTGATATTCTGGGTGATCTAATAAATATGAGTAAGATAAAATTAAGTGGTGCAAGTGGGAGAAGTAGTGAAAAGATATTAAAAAGATGTTTAGGTAAAAAATTGGATAATAGAGGACATATGTAGAATGTGGAGTGCTGCTCTTATTGGAACACATGATTAATAGTAATAAATATGAAATAAAAAAATAATAAAATATAAAAAATATAAAAAAATAATAATAATAATAATAATAAAATAAAAATAATAATAATAAATATAAAAATAAAAATAAATAAACAAAAATAATAATAATAATAATAATAAATAATAAAAATAAAAATAAATAAATATAAATAAATAAAAATAAAAATAAAAATAGTATAAAAATAAAATAAAATAAAAAATGAATATAAAAATAAAAATGCTAATAATAAAAATAAATCGAAATAATAAAAAATATAAAATAGTAAAAATGGTAAAAGATGTAGTAGAAATAAGAATAAATGTAAATAATTGAATGGGTAAAATTAGTAAAATAATATAATATACTCTGTAGCTGCGTACTGAAATTGTCTGTTTATAGGAATCCGAAAATTTCCAAGTCTGCGTTTAATCCAAAGGGCGCCAGAGTTTGCAGGTCATAGATCATTTTGCTTTCTTGTCTCGACATTTTCCTGATGTGGTCGCCTCCCCTCCAATCGTGTTTTACTTTTTTAATGGCTGCAAAGGTAAGTCCTGATGGGTTCCTGTTATGTTTATCTCTAAAATGCGTTGATAGAGAATGGTTCTCAAATCCTGTTTTTATGTTATGAACGTGTTCTTGTATTCTTTTTTTGAGGCTTCTTTTTGTGCGTCCTATGTATTGTAGTCCACATGGACATGTGATAATATATATCACAGACACGCTGTCACAGGTGAGGAACTCGGTTATCTTGTGTTCCTGTCCATTACCTTTGGATATTATTGTCTCCGTTTTCTTTGGGAAATCCGTGATCTTGCAGTTGGTGCATTTTCCACAGCGAAAAAAACCTTTGAGTTTTAGCCACGTTTCTGTTGGTTTTTGGGTTTCTCCAATCACTGGTTGTTTAGTACTGGGGGCTAGTTTCAGTCCCAAATTCGGCGCTTTCGTGTAAACTATCTTCGGTTTGTCAGTTAAAATTGAGTTTAAGGCTTTGTCCTGTTTTAGTAGTTCCCAATTGCGTTTGATAATATTTTCAATTTGTTTATGTTGGTTGCTAAAGGGTAGGATAATTTTCGGATTTTGTTCCATTGTTGTAAGTTTGGTCTTTGGTTTGAAATAGTCTTTTCTTTCTTGTTTTCTGATTTTTTCAAATGCATTTGTCAGTATTTTCTCTGGATAGTCTTTGTTCTTGAATTCTTCTGTTAGTGATCTTGCTTCCTCCTCAAAATCTTCCTCGTTAGTGCAATTTCTTTTTAAGCGTCTAAACTGGCCCTGGGGTACATTTAGGAGCCATTGGGGTAGGTGGCAGCTGCTGAAGAGGATATAGGAATTCCTCGCTGTGGGTTTTTTGTATGTTTGGCATTTTAAATTACCGTCATTGATTGAGATGAGAAGATCTAAAAATTCGACCCGTTCTGTACTGATTTGTGGGGTAAAACGGAGATTAAAATTATTGTCATTAAGAGAATCTAAAAATGTATCCAATTGGGGTCTTGAACCTCTCCAAATCATTATAATGTCGTCAATGTATCGCTTCCATAGGACCAGATCTGCGCCAAGCTTGGGGATAATAACCTGTTGTTCCCAATATCCCATGAACAAATTAGCATAACTCGGCGCAAATCTGGTCCCCATGGCTGTTCCGACCTTCTGGCGATAAAATTGTTGATTAAAAAAGAAATAATTATGTGTTAAAATATATTTGATACTTTCTGTTAAAAAGCCGATTTGGGTGGGAAAAAGTTCTTCTGCTTGGATTAAAAAATAGTGCAATGCTTCTATCCCTTGTTCATGATTAATACAGGTATAGAGTGAACTTACATCTAGGGTTCCGATTATCCAGTCTTCATGCCACTCTAGTTTTTCCAATGTGGTTATGGTGTCTGTTGTATCCCGTAGATAGGATGGTATTCGTTTCACATAAAGTTGTAAGTAATGGTCTACATATTTGGATAGATTGGACGTGATAGACTGTATACCTGATACTATGGGGCGTCCAGGTGGGTCTGTTGGATGTTTGTGGACTTTTGGGAGGCAATAAAATATTGGGAGTCTTTTTTCTGTTCCTAAGATAAAATCCAATTCAGTTTTGTTTAAAATGTTTTCTAGTAGCGCTGCTTCACACAGGGATTCCAGTTCCTTTATGTACTGTGTTGTGGGGTCTTCTAATAGGAGTTCATATGTTTCTGAGTCTGATAGTTGTCTATTACATTCTTTCACATATTTGTCGGTATCTAAGATCACGATGGCTCCTCCCTTATCAGCTGGTCTGATGGTGATTTGATGGTTATCTTGTAATTCTTTTATTGCCTGAATCTCCTTTTTTGTTAAATTGTTAGTTAGTTTGTTTACAGGTTTTAAATTCCGTATCTCTTTCTCCACGCAGTATCTGAAGGCGTTGATTTCTCCTCCTACTTCTTGTGTTGGGTAAAACGTAGACCTTTTCTTTAAATTAGAATGTACATAATGTTCTGCTGGGAGATCCCTTCTTTCAAGTGGTTTTTTCAGAAAATATTTTTTAAGACTCAAGTTCCTAATGAATTTTTCAATGCCGACATAAACATCAAATTTACTCATCTCTTTAGTTGGGGCGTATTTCAGGCCTTTGTCCAATAGTTTCTGTTGGTGTGGTGTCAAAATGGTTTTGCTCAAGTTGATGATCGCTGTCTCTAGCTGGATTTTCCCATCTTTTTCTTTCGGTTCGGGGTTCTCTCTTGATCCGAAATTTCTGTTTCTATGTCTAATTCTCTTTTTCTGCTGTTTTTTTCTCCTCCCAGGTGCTGATTGGATTTTTCTTGTATTTTCTTCGGCTGCATGTATGCTATCATGCTTGTCGTTCTTACTGGTTGGTGGTGTATCTGTGCTATCGTAATTGTCTCCTTCTTTTTCATGATATTCTCTGTTGGTTGGTTTGGTTCTTGTGTTGGTATCCTCTCCTCCTCTTGTGGGTCTGGGTTTCTGTGCCTCTGGTCTCTTATTGCTTGTTCCCGTGGGTGGCTGTGTGATTGCTGAGTCTGGTGTTTGTTTCTCTGCGTTTCTTGATATGACTTCTGAGGATGGTTCCGGTATTGTGGTCTGTATCCTAAAAAATCATTCTGGGGGTAATAGTTGCCCCTCACTGGTCTATGGTTTGATCCCGATTGTGTCTGGCTTGAATAGGTGAAATAATGATTTTTGTAATAATTATGTCCTGTGTGGTGTCTTGGGCCGTCATATTGGTTGTAATGGTTATGACGTCCTCTCACCATGTTTTGGTCCTGGGTGTAATATCTTCTGTTTTCAGAGTGGTAAGTCTGTGTTTGTTGTCCTGTCTGTTCATAGGTCCGTTGATTATTCTGATCTTTCTCCCAATTACCTCTCAGTTTTCCAGATTTTTTCTTGATTATCTCTTGTTCAAGTGTGTTGAGAGATCTTATAATGGCAGTTTGATAGCGATGGTATTCTTCATTCTTTTCAAATGTTTCAATCCTTTCTTTTAATACAGTTAGATCCTCTTCCATTTTCTTGGTCAGGATTTTCCTTCTTTCTATGATCAATTTGACCAGTTCTATAGATTTTTCTTTGAAGAAAGTGTCCCACAAATTTTTGAATGGTTCATCTTCAAGGTCTCTGGATATTGTTTTGTACAACGTGAGGCCTTTTGGTACCATATTCTGTTCTACCAGGAATGTCAGGGATTTAATTTCCCATTGGTGTCTCAATGTTTTCTTTAAAAGGTTTTCCAATTGTCTGAATGTTGTAGATATATCATGATTAATTATAGGTGTTATATACAGATTCTCCAGTTTATACAGGAACACCTATCACCCTCTTTCATTATATATATATACATACCCTCAAGTTTATACAAACACCCATCATCACCCTCTTGAATTATTCATAAACACCACTATCATCATTACATATTCACAGACAAAACCATATAACACATTTCCATCACACTCAAGACCTTGAGAACCAGTCACCCCCATTTATCTTTACGAATTTTCTGCTTAATCAGGGTATACAGGAGATTATACCCAGACTGAAGTTCTCGGTCACCACACCAGATTGAGTACATCTCACACTTCCTTAATCTTTTTCAATTCATTCTTTATCTCCAGAGATAGTACTCTCTGATCATATTCCCTATATAACACACATCTATACCACAATGAATTTATGGGACTGTTTAGAACAGAAAAAGAATACTATAAATGAATTTCAGTTCATAGAGGAGACAGAAAAGGATTCACCGAAAACACCAGAACGAACACCTATAATTAATCATGATATATCTACAACATTCAGACAATTGGAAAACCTTTTAAAGAAAACATTGAGACACCAATGGGAAATTAAATCCCTGACATTCCTGGTAGAACAGAATATGGTACCAAAAGGCCTCACGTTGTACAAAACAATATCCAGAGACCTTGAAGATGAACCATTCAAAAATTTGTGGGACACTTTCTTCAAAGAAAAATCTATAGAACTGGTCAAATTGATCATAGAAAGAAGGAAAATCCTGACCAAGAAAATGGAAGAGGATCTAACTGTATTAAAAGAAAGGATTGAAACATTTGAAAAGAATGAAGAATACCATCGCTATCAAACTGCCATTATAAGATCTCTCAACACACTTGAACAAGAGATAATCAAGAAAAAATCTGGAAAACTGAGAGGTAATTGGGAGAAAGATCAGAATAATCAACGGACCTATGAACAGACAGGACAACAAACACAGACTTACCACTCTGAAAACAGAAGATATTACACCCAGGACCAAAACATGGTGAGAGGACGTCATAACCATTACAACCAATATGACGGCCCAAGACACCACACAGGACATAATTATTACAAAAATCATTATTCCACCTATTCAAGCCAGACACAATCGGGATCAAACCATAGACCAGTGAGGGGCAACTATTACCCCCAGAATGATTTTTTAGGATACAGACCACAATACCGGAACCATCCTCAGAAGTCATATCAAGAAACGCAGAGAAACAAACACCAGACTCAGCAATCACACAGCCACCCACGGGAACAAGCAATAAGAGACCAGAGGCACAGAAACCCAGACCCACAAGAGGAGGAGAGGATACCAACACAAGAACCAAACCAACCAACAGAGAATATCATGAAAAAGAAGGAGACAATTACGATAGCACAGATACACCACCAACCAGTAAGAACGACAAGCATGATAGCATACATGCAGCCGAAGAAAATACAAGAAAAATCCAATCAGCACCTGGGAGGAGAAAAAAACAGCAGAAAAAGAGAATTAGACATAGAAACAGAAATTTCGGATCAAGAGAGAACCCCGAACCGAAAGAAAAAGATGGGAAAATCCAGCTAGAGACAGCGATCATCAACTTGAGCAAAACCATTTTGACACCACACCAACAGAAACTATTGGACAAAGGCCTGAAATACGCCCCAACTAAAGAGATGAGTAAATTTGATGTTTATGTCGGCATTGAAAAATTCATTAGGAACTTGAGTCTTAAAAAATATTTTCTGAAAAAACCACTTGAAAGAAGGGATCTCCCAGCAGAACATTATGTACATTCTAATTTAAAGAAAAGGTCTACGTTTTACCCAACACAAGAAGTAGGAGGAGAAATCAACGCCTTCAGATACTGCGTGGAGAAAGAGATACGGAATTTAAAACCTGTAAACAAACTAACTAACAATTTAACAAAAAAGGAGATTCAGGCAATAAAAGAATTACAAGATAACCATCAAATCACCATCAGACCAGCTGATAAGGGAGGAGCCATCGTGATCTTAGATACCGACAAATATGTGAAAGAATGTAATAGACAACTATCAGACTCAGAAACATATGAACTCCTATTAGAAGACCCCACAACACAGTACATAAAGGAACTGGAATCCCTGTGTGAAGCAGCGCTACTAGAAAACATTTTAAACAAAACTGAATTGGATTTTATCTTAGGAACAGAAAAAAGACTCCCAATATTTTATTGCCTCCCAAAAGTCCACAAACATCCAACAGACCCACCTGGACGCCCCATAGTATCAGGTATACAGTCTATCACGTCCAATCTATCCAAATATGTAGACCATTACTTACAACCTTATGTGAAACGAATACCATCCTATCTACGGGATACAACAGACACCATAACCACATTGGAAAAACTAGAGTGGCATGAAGACTGGATAATCGGAACCCTAGATGTAAGTTCACTCTATACCTGTATTAATCATGAACAAGGGATAGAAGCATCGCACTATTTTTTAACCCAAGCAGAAGAACTTTTTCCCACCCAAATCGGCTTTTTAACAGAAAGTATCAAATATATTTTAACACATAATTATTTCTTTTTTAATCAACAATTTTATCGCCAGAAGGTCGGAACAGCCATGGGGACCAGATTTGCGCCGAGTTATGCTAATTTGTTCATGGGATATTGGGAACAACAGGTTATTATCCCCAAGCTTGGCGCAGATCTGGTCCTATGGAAGCGATACATTGACGACATTATAATGATTTGGAGAGGTTCAAGACCCCAATTGGATACATTTTTAGATTCTCTTAATGACAATAATTTTAATCTCCGTTTTACCCCACAAATCAGTACAGAACGGGTCGAATTTTTAGATCTTCTCATCTCAATCAATGACGGTAATTTAAAATGCCAAACATACAAAAAACCCACAGCGAGGAATTCCTATATCCTCTTCAGCAGCTGCCACCTACCCCAATGGCTCCTAAATGTACCCCAGGGCCAGTTTAGACGCTTAAAAAGAAATTGCACTAACGAGGAAGATTTTGAGGAGGAAGCAAGATCACTAACAGAAGAATTCAAGAACAAAGACTATCCAGAGAAAATACTGACAAATGCATTTGAAAAAATCAGAAAACAAGAAAGAAAAGACTATTTCAAACCAAAGACCAAACTTACAACAATGGAACAAAATCCGAAAATTATCCTACCCTTTAGCAACCAACATAAACAAATTGAAAATATTATCAAACGCAATTGGGAACTACTAAAACAGGACAAAGCCTTAAACTCAATTTTAACTGACAAACCGAAGATAGTTTACACGAAAGCGCCGAATTTGGGACTGAAACTAGCCCCCAGTACTAAACAACCAGTGATTGGAGAAACCCAAAAACCAACAGAAACGTGGCTAAAACTCAAAGGTTTTTTTCGCTGTGGAAAATGCACCAACTGCAAGATCACGGATTTCCCAAAGAAAACGGAGACAATAATATCCAAAGGTAATGGACAGGAACACAAGATAACCGAGTTCCTCACCTGTGACAGCGTGTCTGTGATATATATTATCACATGTCCATGTGGACTACAATACATAGGACGCACAAAAAGAAGCCTCAAAAAAAGAATACAAGAACACGTTCATAACATAAAAACAGGATTTGAGAACCATTCTCTATCAACGCATTTTAGAGATAAACATAACAGGAACCCATCAGGACTTACCTTTGCAGCCATTAAAAAAGTAAAACACGATTGGAGGGGAGGCGACCACATCAGGAAAATGTCGAGACAAGAAAGCAAAATGATCTATGACCTGCAAACTCTGGCGCCCTTTGGATTAAACGCAGACTTGGAAATTTTCGGATTCCTATAAACAGACAATTTCAGTACGCAGCTACAGAGTATATTATATTATTTTACTAATTTTACCCATTCAATTATTTACATTTATTCTTATTTCTACTACATCTTTTACCATTTTTACTATTTTATATTTTTTATTATTTCGATTTATTTTTATTATTAGCATTTTTATTTTTATATTCATTTTTTATTTTATTTTATTTTTATACTATTTTTATTTTTATTTTTATTTATTTATATTTATTTATTTTTATTATTTATTATTATTATTATTATTTTTGTTTATTTATTTTTATTTTTATATTTATTATTATTATTTTTATTTTATTTTATTTTTTATATTTTATTATTTTTTTATTTCATATTTATTACTATTAATCATGTGTTCCAATAAGAGCAGCACTCCACATTCTACATATGTCCTCTATTATCCAATTTTTTACCTAAACATCTTTTTAATATCTTTTCACTACTTCTCCCACTTGCACCACTTAATTTTATCTTACTCATATTTATTAGATCACCCAGAATATCACCAATTGTTATCCATATCCACTCTTACAATCAGTTATCTTGCCCATTTTTCTTATATATACCTATGTATCTATTGATTCATATATAATCATACAATTAATCGTTTCCATTCCCACATACACCTGCCAGACCTGTCAATTACACAGCTCTTGTCCCTCCATACACACCATTCATTATATTCTTCTTACTCATGACTATAGATCCATTGATTTATACATAAGTTTACATGGAAAAACTGTTTTCACCTCTACATTTACCCAGCCATACCTGCAAACATTAATTATTCAGCTCTTGTCCCCTCAAACATACCATTCATCATGTAATATATACTTCACCTATTACCTCCACCAGACCTTCCATAAGAACACACCTGGAGATATATATACATTTAGGTCAAATCCACACCTTGCCATATACACATACTAATCATCTACAACCTCTAACTCTTCAAACTCTATTTCCCCAATTCACCTACCTCTTTTTTCACCACCCGGACTGCGAGTCCATTCCTGTTATTCCATTTTGGACCCGGGTCCGGATCTTCCACCATGTTTTCCTTCCATCTTTTACTTGGACTGTATATAAGGCACAATTTGGCAGTGTTCAAGCAGACTACTGAGGACGGACCTAGAGGGTCCGAAACGCATCTAGTCTTAAGGCAGTAGACACCATTGCAAGCACTATCATCACCAGCTGAACCACAGGATCATCACAGCGCGCCAGGATTCTATTACGCGCCCAACACGCTCACCGCCACGAGGAGAAGCCGAGCACCAGTGACCGCAGACAGCCACAAACAAGCGGCTTCGTTTCCAGAGTGAGGACCGACATCACAAAGTCCATAGGAGTGACCGGGTGAGAGGTACATAGTACCACAAGATATTTCTTCCCCCTTTCCACTACCCAGCCTTGCAACCGCTGGAGCTTCCTCCTTTTGGCCCACTGCCAATCCATGGCTCCCTCACTCTGTTAGAGACAGCACGCACCCTCGCAACATTGACACACTGTGTCCCATTGAATTGTACTACCAACTACGGTCGCAGCACCGCTACATTGTGACTTTGTTTCTTCTTTCTGGCATACGGTCGCAGTACCGCTACATTGTGACTTTGTTTCTTCATTCTGGCATACGGTCGCAGCACCGTGGACTACTTGACTATTTCACACATCTCTACGGTCGCCGTACCGAGAGCAATTGACTTGGTCTGTTATACCTTGCGGTCGCAGCACCGGGTTCATTTACCTACTATTGCACATTGTATAACTATTTAGTGCTTTTCATCTACTGACCTTGTTATGAATTACATTTATGAATTATTTTAACTGTTTCATATGCATTGGAAAGTATAAGCGCTAGGGCCCAGCGTTTTTTCCTGTTTTATATTATTAAATTACAAATAAATTAAGCTTTTATCTATCCAAGTAAGAGCCTTTTCTTTTATTTTCACCATCCTTTATCTCTCTTTCATCATCCCCCTTCTCCTTCAATCATTTCCTTCTCCCCTATACTTCTCTCTCCCATATACACCGATCAATATATACACACACATCCTGCAGTTTATACAGAAACACCTATCATCACAAATATTCATTATATACATGCATATTCTCCAATTTATACAGTAACACTCAAGATACTTTTCTCCCCCATACTTTTCCCTCTCTCCCATATACACCGATCATTATATACAGATTCTCCAGTTTATACAGGAACACCTATCACCCTCTTTCATTATATATATATACATACCCTCAAGTTTATACAAACACCCATCATCACCCTCTTGAATTAGTTTACAAATTTGTATGACTTTCTGACACCAGTTGATTGGAAAACATTTGTTTTCCACCGGAGTACCCCTTTAAAGTTCAGGGTACCATCTTTTTTTTTTGTCAAATTAATTACAGTTCAAAAGTAATGTCTGATTTTCATCAGGTAATTTTCGTTAAATTTTTATTCATTATTATTTTGGTCAGTTTTGAATGACTTCAGCCAGAATTTGGGGCTTTTCTGTCTAAAGGATGGGTACTAACAATGATGTCAATGTGTGTATGTGTATCTCATCTATTTATGTAGATAGCACAGATGCCATTATTCCTGTGTGATCATATCACTATGTGCATCTTCTCTGCATTGCTACAATACAAGAATCATTCTTGTTTTGTGACCTCACAGTGTATGGCATAATTATACTGCATTATCCTTGTGACTATTATTCCTGAGTGTTTATTTAGCATTCACCATAACCCCTCTGCTGTAACAGCACTGTCTCTTTGCCAAAATACCGGTGTATTTATTAACCCTGTGGTTCATATTATTATTATTATTTATTTATATAGCACCCATGGTTCCAGGGAACTTTACATATGATGAAGGTAACAGTACATAACACTAAAATGGGAACGTTGAGCATTACACAGATTAATTTGACGGGAGAGGGCCCTGCCCGCATGGGCTTACAATTTACAAGAAGCAACCTTAACAGTAGGTGAGATGCACAGCAAGTCTGTGGGCAGGTGCTGAAGTAGCCATTAATGGTGCAGTGGCAGCAGGATTATTGAAGGTCGTAGGTTTGCTTGAATAGGTGGGTCTTCCGGTTGCTTTTGAAGGTCTTGATGGTGGGTGAGAGCCGGATGTGCTGGGGTAGCAAGTTAGGGTTTTAGTAGTCAGAAAGCAAAGCTGTGGAAGAAAGAGGAACATCTGGTCAGGTGATGTAAAAATCCATGATAATTAAATGATGTTAAATTCTGGTTTTAATTCTGCTGGACACTTAGATGTTACAGCGCCAATGGCCAAAGTATGTTGTCCATATTGTGTGAAATAGTGGTAATAAGTATTCCTATACAGGGATGTCACTATTTTTTAAGGAGTACATATGCAGGGGTGCATCTAGCATTTTTGTGAAAAGAGAAATGGACCCCTCCTTATGTTGCACATTACCAATGGAAACAACTACAACTACCAAGTAAATACTGTAGGTTTTACATAAATTCTATTCACATGCTCTCATGGAAAAATTACAGTCATGTTGCAGAATTTGGCCTTAGATTTTACACTTGTAATGCAAATGGTAAAATCCGTGTCCAAAACTCTATGGCAAAACACATGGTAGCACATTCCTATTCTGCTGCAGAATTTTGGGGCATGTCATTAACAGAAAATGTCCATTGCATGTAATGCTTTCTTTCTTTTACTGAAGTTGTTTATGCTTTATGAAAGTTAATGGATCAAGTACCGTATTTATCGGCGTATAACACGCACTTTTAAAACTTAAATTTATGCCAAAAGCCCTTTAGACGCCGATAAATGTTCTGGTCACTGATTCAAAGTGGCTGGAGCACTGGCTGCTTGTTAAAGATCAGCAGCCCGGCCGTGGCCACTTGCCGCGGCCACTTTGAAACAGTGACCAGCGGCAGCTCCTGCAGGCCCGGACACCTCTCTCCTGCTCTGCATTTTATATTTTTTATTTATCCATTACCTGGCCGCGCTCTGGCAGCCTCAGGTCAGCGGCGGGTCTTGCGAGGCTTTGCGACAGGTATGTCGAGGACGAGTGACGTCTCCCGCTGTCTCCTCTGCACGGCGTCATGAACATCACTCCTCATTCCCTGCAGCCGCCGCCGGCTGTTCTAAAGTGGCCGCGGCTTGGCTACTGAACTTTAAGGGTGCGTTCACACGGAGTAAATTAAGAGTAATTCACACCACAAAAATTAACGGGCGGAAAAAAGAATTTTATTTTCACGCGAAATTCATGCGCAATTCGCGTACAATTTGTGCAGAATTGCGCGCGGAATTGCGGGAGAAAGAAGTGAAGGGGTTTTCAGCCATTTCTGTGTGAATTCCGTGCGAATTCCGCACAAATTGCGTGCAAATTCCGCGCAAAAACGATGTCGGGCGGAATTTTTTTTTTACCATTGACTTCTATTGATTTCTGCTAGCGGATTCCACTTGAAGAATGAACATGCTCATTCTTCAAGCAGAACAGAATTCAGCGTCGGAATTCCGCTAGCAGAATTTCCGTAGTGTGAACAGGACAGCGGAAAAAACATTAAAGTCAATGGGCAGAGGAAATGTGAATGAATTTGGAGCAGAGAATTCAAGAGGAATTACTCGAGTAAATTCCTCTTGAATTATTCCGTGTGAACGCACCCTAACAAGCAGCCGGCGCTGCGGCCACACTGACCAGCGACGGCTGCAGGGAATGAGGAGTGACATCCCTGATGCCGTGCAGAGGAGCCAACAGAAGACGTCACTCTTCCTTGACATACCTGCCACACAGTCCTGCAAGACCCGCCGCTGATCTTAGCCTGCTGGAGCGCGGCCAGGTAATTGTCACGATTCGGCTTACAGGTAGTGGATCCTCTGTGTCAGCGAGGGATTGGCGTGGACCATGCTGGTGGACCGGTTCTAAGAGGCTACTGGTGTTCACCAGAGCCCGCCGCAAAGCGGGATGGTCTTGCTGCGGCAGTAGCAACCAGGTCGTATCCACTAGCAACGGCTCAACCTCGCTGACTGCTGAGAAGGCGTGGGACAGAAGGACTAGGCAGAGGCAAGGTCAGACGTAGCAGAAGGTCGGGGCAGGCGGCAAGGTTCGTAGTCAAGATGGATAGCAGGAGTTCAGGTCACACAGGCTTTGGACAACACTAAACGCTTTCACTGGCACAAGGCAACAAGATCCGGCAAGGGAGTGCAGGGGAAGTGATCAGATATAGCCAGGGAGCAGGTGGAAGCCAATTAAGCTAATTGGGCCAGGCACCAATCATTGGTGCACTGGCCCTTTAAGTCTCAGAGAGCTGGCGCGCGCGCGCCCTAGAGAGCGGAGCCGCGCGCGCCAGCACATGACAGGAGGGGCCCGGGACGGGTAAGTGACCTGGGATGCGACTCGCGAGCGGGCACGTCCCGCTGTGCGAATCGCATCCCCGACGGCCATGTCAGTGCAGCGCTCCCGGTCAGCGGGACTGACCGGGGCGCTGCAGGGAGAGAGACGCTGTGAGCGCTCCGGGGAGGAGCGGGGACCCGGAGCGCTAGGCGTAACAGTACCCCCCCCCCTTAGGTCTCCCCCTTTTTTTGTCCGACAACTGCTTTACCTGGGACGAGGACACTGGGAGTGAATGGAGGGTTTCCTCAAAGGCAGGCAGTACAGCAGGAGTGGGAATGGGGAGGGAGGGCAGAGGGTGAAGCTTGGCACGGGGCAGGGTGACACAAGGACGGGGGCCATGAGGAGGCACTGAGGCTTGCCTGACGGGACTGGGAGAGGCATCTCTTGTGGCAAGCAGAGTCCCAGTTCTTGATCTCCCCGGTGGTCCAGTCAAGGGTGGGAGAATGAAGCCGGAGCCATGGCAGACCGAGGAGGACCTCAGAGGTACAGTTGGGAAGGACGAAGAACTCAATCCTTTCGTGGTGGGGTCCAATGCACATTAAGAGGGGTTTTGTGCGGTAACGCACGGTGCAATCCAATCTGACTCCGTTGACCGCGGAAATGTAGAGCGGCTTGACGAGACGGGTCACCGGGATGCAGAATTTATTCACCAAAGACTCCAAAATAAAATTCCCAGAGGCACCAGAGTCCAAGCAGGCCACGGCTGAGAGGGAGGAGTTGGCTGAAGGAGAAATCCGCACGGGCACCGTGAGACGTGGAGAAGCAGACTTTGAAGCAAGAGACGCCACACCCACGTGAGTTGGGTGCGTGCGTGCGTTTCCCAGACGTGGAGGACGAATAGGGCAATCCACCAAGAAATGCTCGGTACTGGCACAGTACAGACAAAGATTTTCTTCCCTACGGCGATTCCTCTCTTCCTGGGTCAGGCGAGACCGATCCACTTGCATGGCCTCCTCGGCGGGAGGCCCAGGCGTAGATTGCAACGGATACTGTGGGAGAGGTGCCCAGAGATCTAAGTCTTTTTCCTGGCGGAGCTCTTGATGTCTCTCAGAAAAACGCATGTCAATGCGGGTGGCCAAATGGATAAGTTCTTGCAAGTTGGCAGGAATCTCTCGTGCGGCCAGCACATCCTTGATGCTACTGGATAGGCGTTTTTTAAAGGTCGCGCAGAGAGCCTCGTTATTCCATGATAATTCGGAAGCAAGAGTACGAAATTGGATGGCGTACTCGCCCACTGAAGAATTACCCTGGACCAGGTTCAGCAGGGCAGTCTCGGCAGAAGAAGCTCGGGCTGGCTCCTCGAAGACACTACGGACCTCAGCGAAGAAGGACTGGACTGTGGCTGTGGCAGGATCATTGCGGTCCCAGAGCGGTGTGGCCCAAGACAAGGCCTTTCCTGAAAGAAGGCTCACTACAAACGCCACCTTAGACCGTTCTGTAGGAAACAAGTCCGACAACATCTCCATATGCAGGGAACACTGAGACAGAAATCCACGGCAGAGTCTAGAGTCCCCATCAAATTTGTCCGGCAGGGACAAGCGGAGGCTAGGAGCGGCCACTCGCTGCGGAGGAGGTGCAGGAGCTGGCGGAGGAGATGGTTGCTGCTGTAGCAGAGGCAGAAGTTGCTGTAACGTGGCGGTCAACTGCGACAGCTGCTGTCCTTGTTGGGCAATCTGCTGCGATTGCTGAGCGACCACCGTGGTAAGGTCAGCGAGACTTGGCAGCGGCACCTCAGCGGGATCCATGGCCGGATCTACTGTCACGATTCGGCTTACAGGTAGTGGATCCTCTGTGTCAGCGAGGGATTGGCGTGGACCGTGCTGGTGGACAGGTTCTAAGAGGCTACTGGTGTTCACCAGAGCCCGCCGCAAAGCGGGATGGTCTTGCTGCGGCAGTAGCAACCAGGTCGTATCCACTAGCAACGGCTCAACCTCGCTGACTGCTGAGAAGGCGTGGGACAGAAGGACTAGGCAGAGGCAAGGTCAGACGTAGCAGAAGGTCGGGGCAGGCGGCAAGGTTCGTAGTCAAGATGGATAGCAGGAGTTCAGGTAACACAGGCTTTGGACAACACTAAACGCTTTCACTGGCACAAGGCAACAAGATCCAGCAAGGGAGTGCAGGGGAAGTGATCAGATATAGCCAGGGAGCAGGTGGAAGCCAATTAAGCTAATTGGGCCAGGCACCAATCATTGGTGCACTGGCCCTTTAAGTCTCAGAGAGCTGGCGCGCGCGCGCCCTAGAGAGCGGAGCCGCGCGCACCAGCACATGACAGGAGGGGCCTGGGATGCGACTCGCGAGCGGGCGCGTCCCGCTGTGCGAATCACATCCCCGACGGCCATGTCAGTGCAGCGCTCCCGGTCAGCGGGACTGACCGGGGCGCTGCAGGGAGAGAGACGCCGTGAGCGCTCCGGGGAGGAGCGGGGACCCGGAGCGCTAGGCGTAACAGTAATGGAGTATAAAAAAAACATTAAAATCATAGGGGGGGGGGAGAGATAAGGAGCAGGGGGGGGATAACGAGCAGGGGGGGATAACGAGCAGAGGGGGGATAATGAGCAGGGGGGGGGCGAATAATGAGCAGAGGGGGGATAATGAGCAGGGGGGGCGAATAATGAGCAGAGGGGGGATAATGAGCAAGGGGGGGCAAACAATGAGCAGAGGGGGATAATGAGCAGAAGGGGGACTAATGAGCAGGGGGGATAACAAGCAGGGGGAATGATGTGGCACGGGGGGAACCAAACTGAGGAGCAGGGGGAATCAAAGTTGGGATGATGATGAGGCATATAGTTCAGAGCTTCCAAGTCATTTATTTTTTTCCTCAAATTTCCCTGTGAAAATGAAGTTGTGTGTGTTATACGCCGATAAATACGATACTTGGTGTTCAGCATTGCTTCCAGCATTGCCTGGTGCCCCAATTACTGGTATGTGATGAGGCTTATATGAGCTAAGACTGCAAGGATTCCACACACACAGACTCAATCAAGGAGATTCTGACTCACTGAATGTGTGTTAGGTAATACACATAATTACAACCAAGCACCTCTATTATTGAAGATAGTTGGTAGATCCCCTGCATTTGGTCTGTAGGTACATAGATGCCTGCATATATTAGCCTGTGGCTTCACAGGGCCAAACTACTGGGCAACCAGGGGGACATGAGGAAGGCGAGGGGTCTTCATTCCTCTTCTTCATAGATGACCGGGCTGTCCAAGATGGCACAGTCTCTCAGGGGACAAGCAGGGGAAAGGGAGCTAACAGCTCTCTGCTCAGCCAGTTTTACCCTGCATGCTTGGAATCTTGCTTGAGATCTGAGACCTATGGCATCTGCTGTTGAGAGTCGAAGAGGCCATCATATACATTAGATTTTAAGAAGCTGGCTAACTAACTTTATGATGCCTTATTAGAGATCATCAGGACTCAGGAACAAAATTGTAAATGTAAAGCAAAGCTCCTCACTGCAGGAGGCCCCCAGAATTGTTTAGAGAACATGTACACAATTTATTGGTAATTTTTTAAAGGGAAACTGACAGGCTGTTTCCTTACACTAAACCCAATACACAGGGTTATAGTGCAGGTGAACCAGATTAAAATCATGTCTTACCTGGATCGGTGCTGCTGTTCCTGAGCTACACAATGTATTAGCTGACATTGCTAATATTTTAAGCTCTGACTTTGCGCAATGGAGGCACTAGCCAGCATACTGCCCACCACATGTTCACATGGGTGAAGGGGGTCTCAGGAATATCCATGAGGTGGACAGGCAGCGGTTCGGGTGAGTTATACATGATTTTACTCTGGTTCACCCATACTATAACCCTGTGTATTGGGTTTAGTGCGAGTGAACCGGCTGTCAGTTTCCCTTTAAAGTAAAAAGTGTTAACAAGCTTAAAGGTTGCATACACTATAAATATTCAAGTACACTTTGTGCAATGGACATGTATTATTGAATGTGAGGACTGTATGAGTCATTAGGAGAGTAGTGTGTAGCTAGGGAGGGGCAGTATGAATTTGTAACATAACATTGCTAATGTTTTTAAAATGAAATATAAAGATCTCCAGGGGTCTTCCTTGCTTGATAGAGAGAATATTTTTAGCCTGGGGTACGTGCAAAACCTGTAAAGAAAATACAAGTGTTTACTGGGAGAAGCTGTTAGTGTATTCCTCTTGTAGTCGCTTGTTTCAAATCTACTCTGCATAATACAGCAACAATCCCAACGCTCTGCTTATCTAATTGTATATATTTGATATTATCACACTGAAGAATTAGGCCATCTAATATTTCCAATGTGAACAAAAAATACACTGGACTATAAAGACTGACACAAAAAAAAAAAAAAAAACAATCTCTTATCCCCCAGTGACCTCACCAATCTATACTTCAGTGTCAAAATCTACCAACCCACTCCAAGAAGACCACAGTATCTTGTGAAATATGACCAATAAAGACTGCGTTTAGTTTTCACTCCTAGATTTGGCTGTAAATGCAAAGTACTGACCAGACCTGCACTACGCGAAATTGGTCCAAAGCCGACCTTTCACTTGAGATAGGTGTTGATCAAATGCATGTTTAGTGACAGTTACTCTGTCCAACCTCCCCATACACGTGCACTTTGCTGAGTGTGCCAGTTTTATTCAGTAAGGAAAAACTAGCTTGTATTTCTTCTTGGAAGAAAGGATAGAAAATGTCATAACCCAAAAAACTTGATCCATCCTCCAACATCTGCCATCAGGGAAGTGTCATGAGACCCCCATACACATTGGATAGTTGACTAAAATATTCAGGTACAGCCTACTTATCTAATGTGTATGGCCTGACAAACCCATGCAAATGAGCTTAAAATAATTGTTCAACAACCAAGGATTTCCCTATATACACAGATCATTTAACAGTTCACTGACAGAACATGGTGTACTGTCAAGAGCCATCTGTCTGGTCCTAGAAGTCCAACAGAAGCAGATGTTCCAAATGGGTTCAGCTAAAGCTTTATGCTTTATCAACCCTGTAACATACACAAACAATGTAAATGATAAACTAACATATTTTGAGCCTCTGAGTAGCTCTTAATCATCCCGCCAGTTTGTTGTCCCATAGTAAAATACTGATTACAGAAAAGGAATTGTCACTGTATTATCCTAGGCAGAGAAATTGTCCACAAGTGGCATTTATGAGCTTTGTCAGTGGATAGAGTATTCTGCAACAAGGATTTGACTTAATAAAACGCATTTGGAAAGTTTTCAGAACCTTTCCTCTTTTTTTTTTTATTTTTTTTTTTTTACAATTTGTTATGTTGCAGCCTTCTGCTAAAATACAAAAAATAACCACATCATTTTGCACATTTACATCCTGTGTCCTTAAGGTGATATGATATACAGATCCGGTGCACAGCTGGTATCCACTCCTATACGGGTGCTATATATGAGGTATACTGGTTTGTGTACAGTGGTTGTACTTACAAATATGTATGGTCCTACAGAGCAAAGATAATGTTATTTTTACCGAAAACTGTACTGCGTAGAAACGGAAGCCCCAAGAGTAACAAA
This sequence comes from Hyla sarda, assembly GCF_029499605.1. NCBI lineage: Eukaryota > Metazoa > Chordata > Amphibia > Anura > Hylidae > Hyla > Hyla sarda. The sequence goes on from NC_079192.1 coordinate 170,020,308, forward strand.
ATGGCGTTTCTTTTTCAATTTCGTCCACAAATATTTTTTTCTTTGCTCTAGATTTTGTGGTAAAATGATTGATGTCATTACAAAAGACCAATTGGCAGTGCAAAAAACAAGCTCTCATATGGGTCTGTAGGTGGAAAATTCAAAGCCTTATGATAATGAGAGGGTGTAGAGGAAAAAACTAAAGTGTAAAAATTCCTGCGTTCTCAAGGGAATATTAGAGTTACATCCAGTGATGTCTTCTCTGATCACATTTGTATTCTTTCTTTTTTGTTTTCCATCTGGCTCAGACCACCATGTCGACTTCTCCCAGCCATGACTCAGCATGGTAGGTAGTTTCCCCATTAGATAAGTATGTTCCCTAGTAGTCAGATAGTTCTTCTCATCAGATCAACTACCTCAAAAGAGGGTAAGAACGTCACTGGATAGGTAGGTAATGACTCAACATGGTAGGTCACGAATTCTGCTAGGAGAGCCCTTGGTTAAAAAATGTGGTTGAGGGATACCACTAGCAAAACTATGCTCTGTGGTATTCCGATTGAAGGAGAATTTGTTTTTGGCCCTAGATACGATTTTGGAGAAGAGTACTGACACAAAAAAGTCCCCTCCAGAAGGGAAAATCTTCAAAAGAAAGGACTTCTTTTGTCCACTGGTAGACAACAAACCTATGGAGGAAAAGTCAAGTAGATGGAGCTATCCTAACACTGTGTTTCCACTAGGCAGTTTTTTATTTTATTTATTTATTTTTTTAACTGCCACTGCAGTTTTTAAGCCAATGCCATAACTGGATCCATAGGGAAAGGAGAAGTATAAGTCCTTACTTTATATATCCCATTACTTTTGAATAGACTTCTGGTATTGGCTCAAAAAACTGCAGTGGAAGTTTAAAAAAAAATTGCCAAGTGGAAACGCAACCTAAGGCTAAGTTTCCACACAGGTCTTTTTTCTGGTGTATTTTGCAAATCTGCCACTGCAGTTTTTGAGCCAAAGCCAGAAGTGGATCCAGCAGGGGAAAGAAGTATAAGTCCTTCCTTTATATTGCTCATTCCACTTTAATACACTTTTGGCTTTGGCTTAAAAACTGCAGTGACAGTTTTCCAAAAAATGCCAGAAAAAAAACCTGTGTGGAAACCTAGCCTGAGGGCAGTAAGAGTAACAACTTTTTTAATCTGCCCAAAAGCTCTATGGGAAAACAGTGACACAATATTAGCCGAGGGATGGGGATCTTGACATTCCTTGCAGTGGCAGAGAACTATGCCAGAACCTTAGGTTCTCCAGGGGGTTTGGGAGGGATTCAAAATAGAATATTCTCTCCTAGTAAGTTTGATATCACATGTCAGTCCTCTGCCACCCTGCAAGGAATCTTAGAGAAAGAGTCAGGAAACTATGGAAAATATGGGTGATAGCTACAATTCCATCATTGCTCTTTGCTGTTTTTTGTTTCTAACCCTAACAGCAGATTCAGAACAATTATAAATTTGAAAACTCTGAACAAATTCATCACATACAGATGCTTCAACATAAAATTCCTACTGTCAACCATTTTCCTAATCAAAATAAAGATGCAGCCATGACAATCTCCAGGATGCATATCACCAGGTATCACAAATTCCTCAGGCTTGCCTTATTCCTTCACAAAAGATCGCATAATTTTCTATTTACAGCCCTACCATTTCAGATAATAGTGGAGGTTATTGCAGCTCTTCACCTAAAAAAATATAAATAAGTACCATATCTGTATGACCTCCTACTGATTGCAGACTCCCTCCCCACTCTAAAAGGAAATGTTCTACAGACCTTGAGATTCCTGAAATCTCTAAAATAGATGATAAACAATGAAAAATCTGACTTTTCTCCAACAATCTGGAAAGTATTCCTGGGGACTCAAGTAAAATAAATGTCCTTTCTTCCTCCTAAGAAGACATCTCTGAAGAAATTTTACTTTTTTTTTTTTTTTTTTTTACAAAGAACTAATGCTTTATAAGAGAGGCCATGTCTTCTTGGGTTCCATGATGACTTTTATTTTAGCAGTCCTGTGGAGTCATGCTCACTCCAGACCCCTTCAATCTCTTTAACCTTGTCCATATGGAACAAGGACCCATTGGGCCTTTAAAAGACCATATCTATCTCATGGTCAGTCAATATATGTTTAGTGTGCAGAGGGGAATAGTTTTGTGGCATCTACAACCCAAGATCACTGTGTATACAGAAGCCAGTCAGCTAGGTTGGTGGGCCCAAGTTTGAGACAAGTCAGTTCAGAGAACATGGCTTCAGTACGTGCAAAATGTCCTCAAATTTCAGAGAAAAGCAGTCGGGGAGACCCTCAAAGCATCAAGCGATCTCATCTCAGGGAACCATGTTTACAGTCTCTCAGACAATGTGACAACTATCTCTTATTTTTTTACCGCCAGTGGGGCATGAGACACAATTCTCTGCAGTATCTAGCCTCAAAAAATGTTCAGATGGGTGGAGAGTACAACTAAAAAAATGGACACCCCTCAAATAGAACACCATAGATATCAGGGAATAGGAAAGCACTCTATTCTCACATGCAGAGACCACCCACCAAGCACCTGATGGAGCAGGCTCCTCTCCGGAGTGCTCTGCACAGCTTGAAAGGGCATGAGTTTAAGGAAGCGCAGAGTAGCTGCATAAAACAGCTGTGGCCTGCTCTGTCATTGTCCTATCCATGTGTGGACAATAAAACTTTGTTACTGCTCCTCATGCGTGCCGCACAGCGTTCTTCTGCTGTTTTTTTTTTTTACCCCTCAAAGACCTCTTCGCCACCTGGAAGAACAGAAAAGTTGAAAATGTGTTCTCTCTAGACCAAAGATTAGCCGCAGAGGCTAGCTAGATCCAGAGATTTATCAAGGCAGCATCTAGACTCAACCCTAGAATCCAAAATGTAGTTCCCAAATGGAACTTAAATCTCCCTAAGGCTCCCTATGTGAACCATTTTCAAAAGCTAACCTCAAAAGACTTACTTAAAAGACAATATTTGAAAGGCCATTACAACTACTAGGAGAGTAAGTGAGCTTTATGATTTATCCATAACATATCCATGCCCTGCTGTCCTAGATGACTGTATTATCTAAACCTTGACCCTCTTTCTAACCTAAAGTAGTGTCAAACTGCCACAAGATACAGTATAGTGCTACCTTTATTTTGTGATAACCTATAAGTTCCAAGGAAAAATCCTTCCTAACTTGTCTTTACATAGATGTCAGGAGAATAATTATAGATAATAGTTACAGAGCTGTGGAGGAAAAAACCACAACTTATTTGTTCAGTACCAAGGCCCTAACAAAAGAGGAAGAAGGCTGCAAAAAACGCCTCTAGATGGATCAATATTCAGGGTTCTTATAAAGACAAAACAGTTCCAGAAGAACTAAAAAGCTCATTCAACTAAAGCCATGTCAACTTATGGGTGGATAGAGCAGATCCCTTGGTGAAGAAAATCTGTAAGGCAGCAACATGGTCCAGTCTTCATACAGACGTAGGCAAAATTGTTGGTACTTGAAACTGACAAAAGTAACTGAATAAAAATGTATTGAAAACTAGCTGAGTACCTGGCATTGCCCGATTTTTCCTTCATAATCCTTGTTGGGGAGGAAAATAAACAAAGGAGGAAGCTTTTGACTTCATATTCCGTCCTCATATATTGTTGTCATATCCCAACCCCATATCCCGTCCTCCTATCCCGACCTCCTATCCCGACCTCCTATCCCGACCTCCTATCCCCGACCTCCTATCCCGACCTCCTATCCCCGACCTCCTATCCCGACCTCCTATCCCCAACCTCCTATCCCGACCTCCTATTCCATCCTCCTATCCCGTCCTCCTATCCCATCCTCCTATCCTGACCTCCTATCCCATTCTCCTATCCTGTCCTCCTATCCCGTCCTCCTATCCTGACCTCCTATCCTGTCCTCCTATCTCGTCCTCCTATCCTGACCTCCTATCCCGTCCTCCTATCCCGACCTCCTATCCCGTCCTCATATCTCGACCTCCTATCCCAACCTCCCATCCTGTCCTCATATCCCGACCTGTAATATGAGTACCATGTATTGAAATATCTCCAGCCGTTTGAAAGTTATGTGGGAACATACATTTCCCATTGATTTACATGGGACTTTAAACAAAAGCCCCGACTCTCACAAATGGGGGTAGTTAAGGGTTAAATTAACTATCCTATTTTTTAAGTGGACAAATAAGTAACATGTGACCAAGTATTATTGAAATATCTCCAGCCGTTTGGAAGTTATGCAGTAACATATATTTCCCATAAACTTCAAGAAAGGGCAAAGCCCAGTAGAAGAAACAAAGTGGGGTACTTGAGGACAAATAGCCTCTGAATTCCCCAACAAGGAACTGTATCCCAACCCCGGTGGAAAGGAAGAATTATCAAGGAGATGTGTAAAGGGACCTGGCCTAGAGGAAAGTGACAGTGTGGACATGTTCCTGTCACAAAACATCAATAAGGTCTGCATGAACAACAAATGGTAAAGCAAAAGAGAACGTCCTAGATGTTGGCACACTCCATAAAACAGAGAGAGGGTGCAATGGAATATATTTTTTTTTAATAGATCCACCCATCGTTTAGATCCCTTATAAAGGAAAAATGATCTAAAATACAAAAACCCACTGCCACTCTGTGATCAATACACACATCCGGAAGACCCAACCCTCCATCTGATTTCCTGCATGATAGAAGGCGAAATGGCAATCTCACCCTACTGCTATTCAATATACAGAAATAGGATAGGGAACATAGCTTTTTAAGAAATGGACCCAAATGTACCATGGTAAGTGTTCGGGAATATTACAATACTTGTGGAAGAGTGTTCATCTTGAAGGTCGCGGCCTGCCCCAGCTATGAGAGGATGAGATTATGCCACTTGCTCAAGTCGTTTTCGACAGTAGTGAACAATGGTGGGAAATTGGGACATAACAGAGCGAAGGGTCAGCTAGAATGTGCACCCCTAAGTAACAGACTCTTGCTGCCAAGAAAAGGATAATTGGGAGGTGAGATAGTGTACTTCAGACAGAGAAAGAGACACATGGAGTATTTCTGCTTTGTGATAATTGATTTTAAAATAGCTTAACCCCTTAACCCTTTAAGGACTCAGGGTTTTTCCGTTTTTGCACTTTCTTTTTTTCCTCCTTCCCTTTTCAAAATCATAACCCTTTCAATTTTCCACCTAAAAATCCATATTATGGCTTATTTTTTGCGTCAACAATTCTACTTTGCAGTGACATTAGTCATTTTACCCAAAAATGCACGGCGAAATGGGAACAAAAAATCATTGTGCGACAAAATCGAACAAAAAACGCCATTTTGTAAATTTTGGGGGCTTCCGTTTCTACGCAGTGCATATTTTGGTAAAAATTACACCTTATCATTATTCTGTAGGTCCATACGGTTAAAATGATACCCTACTTATATAGGTTTGATTTTGTCGCACTTCTGGAAAAAATCATAACTACATGCAGGAAAATTTATACGTTTAAAAATGTAATCTTCTGACCCCTATAACTTTTTTATTTTTCCACGTACAGGGCGGTATGAGGAATCATTTTTTGCGCCGTGATCTGAAGTTTTTATCGGTATGATTTTTGTTTTGATCGGACTTTTTGATCACTTTTTATTCATTTTTTAATGGTATAAAAAGTGACCAAAAATGCGCTTTTTTTGACTTTGGAATTTTTTTGCGCGTACGCCATTGACCGTGCGGTTTAATTAATGATATATTTTTATAGTTCGGACATTTACGCACGCGGCGATACCACATATGTTTATTTTATTTATTTTTTTACACTGTTTTATTTTTTTTTATGGGAAAAGGGGGGTGATTCAAACTTTTATTAGGGAAGGGGTTAAATGACCTTTATTAACACTTTTTTTTACTTTTTTTTGCAGTGTTATAAGTCCCATGAGGACCTATAACACTGCACACACTGATCTTTTACACAGATCACAGGCGTGTATTAACACGCCTGTGATCAGTGTTATCGGCGCTTGACTGCTCCTGCCTGGATCTCGGGCACGGAGCAGTCATTCGCCGATCGGACACCGAGGAGGCAGGTAAGGGCCCTCCCGGTGTCCTGCAAGCTGTTCGGGACACCGCGATTTCACCGCAGTGGTCCCGAACAGCCCGACTGAGCAGCTGGGTCACTTTCACTTTCACTGTCACTGTCAAAGCTGACCGCCGCTTCTAAAGGGTTAATACCGCACATCGCCGCGATCGGCGATGTGTGGTATTAGCCGCGGGTCCCGGCCGTTGAGTAGCGCCGGGACCGACGCGATATGATGCGGGATCGCGGCGCGATCCAGCTTCATATCGCGGGAGCCGGCGCAGGACGTAAATATACGTCCTGCGTTGTTAAGGGGTTAAGGATGCAGCCCATTGGGGCCTTAAGGACGCAGAAAACTTTATTTTAACGTTTTCATTTTTTCCTCCTGGCCTTCAAAAAATCATAACTCTTTTATATTTTCATCCACAGACTAGTATGAGGGCTTGTTTTTTGCGCAACCAGTTGTCCGTTGTAATGCCATCACTCACTTTACCATAAAATGTATGGCCAACCCAAAAAATACTATTTATGTGGGGAAATTAAAAAGAAAACCGCAATTTTGCTAATTTTTGAAGGTTTCGTTTTCACGCCGTACAATTTACGGTAAAAGTGACATGTGTTCTTTATTCTTTGGGTCAATACGATTAAAATGATACCCATGATAACATACTTTTCTATTACTGCTGCGCTTAAAAAAATCACAAACTTTTTAACCAAATTAGTACGTATTTTCCGTATAAGCGGCGGTATGAGGGCTCATTTTTTGCACCGTGATATGTACTTTTTATTGATACCATATGTGCTTATATAAAACTTTTAATACATTTTTAATTAAAAAAATTTGGAATACAATGTTATAAAAAAGCAGCTATTTTGGCCTTTTTTTTTTTTTTTTTACGTTCACGCCATTCACCGTACGGTATCATTAACATTTTATTTTAATAGTTCAGATATTTAAGCACGCGGTGATACCAAATATGGGGGTGAAATAGGGAAAATGGGGCAATTTACGTTTTTATTGGGGGAGGGGGTTTTTCAAATTTTTTTTTACTTTATTTCTTTACTTTTTTTACTTTTATTTTTACACTTTAATAGTCCCCATAGGGACTATTTATAGCAATCACTCGATTGCTAATCCTGTTCACTGCTATGTATAGGACATAGCACTGATCAGGGTTATCGGTGATCTACTGCTCTGGTCTGCGGGAAGGCAGATCAGAGCAGAAGACTCCCGGAAGACAGCAGAGGCAGGTGAGGGGACCTCCGTCTGCCGTTCTGGATGATTGGATCGCCGCGGCAGCGCCGCGGGCGATCCAATCATCCAATTAAGTGACCACGATGCTGCAGATGCCGTGATCTGTATTGATCACGGCATCTGAGGGGTTAATGGCGGACATCCGCGGGATCGCGGGTGTCCGCCATTACCGGCGGGTCCCTGGCTGCGATCAACAGCTGGGACCTGCCGCGCATGATCCGGGCATCGCTCCGATGCCCACGGTTATGCTTAGGACGTAAATGTACGTCCTGATGCATTAAGTACCGCATCACCAGGACGTACATTTATGTCCTTCGTTGTTAAGGGTTTAAATCCCCAAACTGATGTAAACTGCTACAATTTTGGGGAGGCTAACCCAGTACTAAGGAATGTACAAGATGCCCGCAAATAATGCCAACTTTTGAGTTGGCTCCAGTCACCAAGCCGCTAAAGAAGTCAAGACCCCCTCAGGAGCCGATGCTAAGAACTCCTGTACAATAACATAGAGGTAAACATTTTATGTTTAATTTGTTTTGATACTATCATCCCATCATCGTTTCCAAAATTGCAATTTGAAGGGAAATAAACTATCTCCTTCCCAACCCTTTGTTAAGACTCAGGCCCATTTCCAGGGCCAAAACGCGTCACCCATGTCTTTGTCATCTATGTGCTGAAGTTATCTCAATAAAAGCATTCTGTTACCACCTACCTGCGCTGGACATTTTCCTCTTCTACATTCTTGTATCCAAGGTGAGGCCCACAACAGTCCAGGCGCTACGGGCTGTGGGAGTGAGCTGAACAACTTTCTTTGTTTAATGGGATTTTATGTTTTTTTTTCCCTCATTATGTCTCTCATAGTTGAGGTATACTTATGATGAACATTACAGGCCTCTCTCATCTTTTTAAGTGGTAGAACTTGCACAATTGGTGGCTGACTAAATACTTTTTTTCCCCACTGTATGTTCACACGCCAGACTTTCTGTATGAAAATTCTGTTTGAATTTATAGTCAAAACACTTTAATGGGATTCCTCTGATCCATTCACACAGCTGAATTTCTATTGCAGAATTTCCGCTGCAATAATTCCATTGTAGTGAAGTGGCTATAAATTCATGTAAAATTTTCATGCAGAATTGCATGCAGAATTCCCTGCAGAAATTCTGCCATGTGAACGCAGCCTTATACTCGCAGTTTGGTAAATTTCTCTACGTATAAAGGCCTGAAAAGCGTTATTAACCTGAACCATCTCAAGCCAGGCCTTAGCTGGGATTCGATACTCTTCTTTTATCTGGTTCCAAGTCTTTAGTTTGTCTCCTATTACTAAGTCCTATATCTTTTTAAGTCTAGGTTTCTCAACAGGTTTTTTCAGGCATTGTTTTAAAAAAACTGCCACCTCAGAAGTATCTTCAGAAGAGATGGGAAATATAATGGAAGGATTTACTCTTCTCCTTCCTACAGGATCCATTTCTGATTTTGGTTTAAAAACTGCAGTGGCAGTATTCCAAAAAATAAAATAAAATAAGAAAAAAAAGAGACCTGCCTCTAACATATATTTTGGTGCTCCCAGTTTATTAGCTTCCCCAAAGTTATACTTATCATACCATACTGCGGCATTTACTAACATATTGACCCTCCCTTCCACTCTTTTCAGTCTTTTTGAGGTTTTTAGAAGAGTGTCTACTCCTGGGATCTGCCTCCCTTCTTTACTCTCCAATTGTGATGACTCAAGAAGTTGGAATATATTAAGAAATTTCCCCTCAAATTTTTTGGTTAAAGGGGTATTCCAGGCAAAACCTTTATATATATATATATATATCAACTGGCTCCGGAAAGTTAAACAGATTTGTAAATTACTTCTATTAAAAAATCTTAATCCTTCTAATAGTTATTAGCTTCTTAAGTTTTCTGTCTAACTGCTCAATGATGATGTCACGTCCCGGGAGCTGTGCATGATGGGAGAATATCCCTATAGGAACTGCACAGCTCCCGGGACGTGAGTCATCAGAGAGCAGTTAGACAGAAAACAACAACTCAACTTCAGAAGCTAATAACTATTGGAAGGATTAAGATTTTTTAATAGAACTAATTTACAAATCTGTTTAACTTTCCGGAGCTAGTTGATATATATAAAAAGTTTTGGCCTGGAATACCCCTTTAAAGGGGTACTCCAGTAGAAAACATTAATTTTTTTTAAATAAACTGGTTCCAGAAAGTTAAACAGATTTGTAAATTACTTCTATTAAAAAATCTTAATCCTTACAGGACTTTTTAGCCACTGTATACTACAGAGGAAGTTGTAATGTATTTCCAGTCTGACCACAGTGCTCTCTGCTGCCACCTCTATCTGTGTCAGGAACTGTCCAGAGCAGAAGCAAATCCCCACAGCAAACCTATCCTGCTCTGGACATATCCTGACACGAACAGAAATGTCAGCAGAGAGCATTGTGGTCAGACTGAAAAGAACTATACAACTTTCTCTGTAGAATACAGCAGCTGATAAGTACTGGAAGGGTTAAGAATTTTATATAGAAGTAATTCACAAATCTGTTAAACTTTCTGGCACCAGTTGATTTGCAAAAAAAAAAAAAAAAGGGTTCCACCTGAGTACCCCTTTAACCCCTTGACGACAATGGACTATGGGGACTATTAAAGTGTAAAAAAAATAAATTTGAAAAATCCCCTCCCCCAATAAATATGTAAATAATCAGTTTTTCCCATTTTACCCCCAAAAAAGTTTAAAAAAAATACATATTGGTATCGCCCCATATACAGCCCTCATACCGCCCCATATATGAAAAAATTTGAAAGTTATAGGTGGTCAAAATAGGGCGATTTCAAACATACTAATTTTGTTAAAATAGTTTGAGATTTTTTTTTTTTTAAGTGGTACAGTTATAGAAAAGGCATATAACATGGGTATCATTTTAATCATCTTGACCCACAGAATAAAGAAAACTTGTAATTTTTTACAGTAAAGTGTACAGCGGGAAAACAAAACCTTCCAAAATTTGATAAGTTGCGGTTTTCTTTTCAATTTTCCAACATAAATAATATATTTTTGGTTGCGCCGTAGATTTTATGGTAAAATAAGTGACGACATTACAAAGTAAAATTGGTGATGCAAAAAACAAGAACCTTATATGGGTCTGTGGATGGAGTTATGATTTTTAGAAGGCGAGGAGGAAGAAACGGAAATGCAAAAATAAAATTGGCCTGGTTCTTAAGGCCAAAATGGGCCTGGTCCTTAAGGTGTTTAATAGGAAAATAAAAAAAACATCTTCCCACCAATCTTAAAACTAGGAGACCTGAATCTATATTTTAGCCAGAATGGTATGTCTCATGATGTCTCATGCATAAAAGTGTTTTAACCTGTTAAGGACCATGGACATACGCGTACGTCCTAGCTCCATGGTACTTAAGGACCAAGGACGTACGCGTACGTCCGTGGGAATTTCGGTCTCCGCCGCGCATCGGGCGGGCACTGTACCGGGGTGACTGCTGATATCGATCAGCAGGCACTCCGCCATGTTGGTGATCGGCGCAAATCGCAAGTGCATTCACACTTGCGATTTGCGCCTATTCCGGGTCATACGGGTCTATGGTGACCCAGAATATAAGGGGGATCGCGGTTGTCTAAGACACCCATGATCCCCTTGAAGGGATAGGAGTGAGGTGGCAGGGGTGCCACCCCTCCTATCCCTGTTATTGGGCATCAAGACAACAAATCGAGGGCGGGGGGGGGGGGTTAACTTTCGCTTTCCCCGTCCAGCCTACCCACAATAGGTGGGGCAGATCGGGGAAACGACAGAGGACCAGGAGCGAAGTCCACTTACCCATCGTCGATGGCAGTGGGCAGCAATCGGTGGTGGCAGCAAGCGGCAGAAGAGGACAGCTATGCGGCTTCCTGGATCCTACGGAAGCCGTAGAGTTGCCTAGCAACATATGGAGGGCTACAGTCTGAGACCACTATACAGTGGTCTCTATACTGTAGCCCTCCAGATGTTGCAAAACTACAACTCCCAGCATGCCCAGACAGCTGTTTGGGCATGCTGGGAGTTGTAGTTTTGCAACAGCTGGAGGGCTACAGTTTGGAGATCCCTTTGCAGTGATCTCTAAACTATGGCCATCTAGATCTTGCAAAACTACAACTCCTAGCATGCCCAAACAGATGTTTGCTGTCTGGGCATGCTGGGATTTGTAGTTTTGCAACATCTGGCGTGCCACAGTTTGGAGATCACTGTGCAGTGGTCTCTAAACTATAGCCCTCCAGATGTTTCAAAATTGCAAACCCCAGCATGCCCAAAAAGCTGTCTCAGCATGCTGGGAGTTGTAGTTGCGTACCTCCAGCTGTTGCATAACTATATCTCGCAGCATGCCCTTCGGCGATCAGTACATGCTGGGAGTTGTAGTTTTGCAACAGCTGGAGGCACACTGGTTGGAAAATACTGAGTTAGGTAACAGAACCTAACTGAAGGTTTTCCAACCGGTGTGCCTCCAGCTGTTGCAAAAGTACAACTCCCAGCATGCACGGTCTGTCAGTACATGCTTGGAGTTGTAGTTTTGAATCAGCTGGAGGTTTGCCCCCCCATGTGAATGTACAGGGTACATTCACACGGGCAGGCTTACAGTAAGTTTCCTGCTTCAAGTTTGGGCTGCGGCAAATTTTTCGCCGCAGCGCAAACTTCTAGTGGGAAACTTACCATAAACCCCCGCCCGTGCGTATGTACCCTAAAAACACTACACTACACTACACTAATACATAATAAAGGGTAGAATACAACATATACACCCCTTACACTGTCCCCACCAATAAAATTGAAAAACGTATTTTACGGCAGTGTTTCCAAAACTGAGCCGCCAGCTGCTGCAAAACAACAACTCCCAGCATTTCCGGACAGCCACTGACTGTCCAGGCATGCTGGGAGTTTAGAAACAGCTGGAGGCACCCTGTATGGGAATCACTGGTGTAGAATACCCCTATGTCCACCACTATGCAATCCCTAATTTAGTCCTCAAATGCGCATGGTGCTCTCTCACTTCAGAGCCCTGTCGTATTTCAAGGAAACAGTTTAGGGCCACATATGGGGTATTTCCATACTTGGGAGAAATTGCCCTACAAATTTTGGGGGGCTTTTTTTCCTTTTACCCCTTAGGAAAAGGAAAAGTTGGGGTCTACACCAGCCAGTAAAAAATCTTTAAATTTTTACACTAACATGCTGATGTTGCCCCATACTTTATATTTTCACAAGCGGTAAAAGCAAAAAAAGACCCCCAAAATTTGTAACGCAATTTCTCCTGAGTACATAAATACCCCATATGTGGGCGTAAAATGCTCTGCGGACGCCCACAAGGCTCAGGAGTGAGAGCGTGCTATGTACATTTGAGGCCTAAATTGGTGATTTGCACAGGGGTGGCTGATTGTACAGCAGTTCTGACATAAACACACAAAAATAAATACTACATGTGACCCCATTTTGGAAACTACACCCCCTCATGGAATGTAACAAGGGGTATAGTGAGCCTTAACACCCCACAGGTGTTTGAAGAATTTTCATTAGTTGGATGGGAAAATGAAAAAAAAAATAAAAAATGTTCACTAAAATGCTGGTGTTACCCTAAATTTTTCATTTTCACAAGGGAAAATTGTAAAAAAGCCATCCAAAATGTGTAACCCCCAAAAAATGGGATCCTGTGACTGATAGTTGGTGAAATCTTTTGAAATGAACTGATAATGGGTGTCCGTCAAAACCCTGCTGAATGTTATAAAAGTGTTCTTTGATTCTTATTCCTAGTTGCCCCTTTGTTCTGCCGATGTATATATCAGTCACAGGATCCCATTTTTTTGGTTTAGAGAAGATTGCCCCACACTGGCGAGGAGGGAACTTTATTGCACAACTATCACGATCAGAAAGCAAATGGATTTTTAATTTAAATTCAATGGCCCCATTTGGATTAAATGAAGAAATGGAAATGTTTGGGTTTCTATCTTAAAAATATATATACATATATATAGATACGGCAACATTTTCATCCCAGCGCTGGACCATAAATTAAGTCAATCACTCATCCAGGATAGCACACAGAGGGTTAACACGTCAGGTCCGCTTCCTCCTATAAATCCCGGCCACTTACCCACATCGTGTATCCCGACGAAGGAAACCCGAGTGTTTTCGAAACGCGTCGATATCTTTGTGGACTCTCTGTGCCCCCTTAGTGACGTCACTATTAGCCGCTCACACCATCGAGCTCTTTGCCACGAGGACGGAAGCCGGTTGAGATGCTACCGGCCGGAGCGTTCTCCCGCTACACCTGTTCTAAAGCCCTCTATCCTGGAAGGTGACTGTTCTGACCATCTACAGACTCCAGGTACTGAATTACATCAGGAAATTATACTACATCTCTGTTAAGGAAGTGCTGATACCATTACTCTACATTTTGCAGCGCTGGAGCAACCTATTAACGGCCCACCACGGAAGGATTTATTTATATTATTTTTTTCTTGGCTGCCATACTATTCATTCAGTTTTTCCAGGTATCCAACTAGTATATACCATTCCATTCACTTATTGCACTATATTATTGTCCTCCATTAATTTTTTCAATCCTCATCCATATTTCAGAAACCTATGTACATTGTCCCATTATGATGAAGCACTACAAATCTTAAAGGTAGGACATAATTTCTGTTTTCTATCTATTGTCATTTCCCCCAGCTATTTCCTAGCACGTGCTCCTATTATATTTATATTTTATTACTCATTTTTGTACGCCATACTGGAAAATGTACTGGAGCTAACGCAGCAGGGTATAGTAGCCCACAATCTCCACCAGCGCGAGTGATATATTTGTTATATATTAGATTTGTAAATTACTTCCATAAAAAAAAATCTTAATCTTTCCAGTACTTTTTAGGGTCTGTATACTACAGAGTAAATGGTTTTCTTTTTGGAACACAGAGCTCTCTGCTGACATCACGACCACAGTGCTCTCTGCTGACATCTCTGTCCATTTTAGGAACTGTCCAGAGCAGCATATGTTTCCTATGGGGATTTTCTCCTACTCTGGACAGTTCTTAAAATGGACAGAGATGTCAGCAGAGAGCACTGTGGTCATGAAGTCAGTAGAGAGTTCTGTGTTCCAAAAAGAAAACCATTTCCTCTGTAGTATTCAGCAGCTAATAAGTACTGGAAGGATTAAGATTAATAGAAGTCATTTACAAATCTGTTTAACTTTCTGGCAGCAGTTGATTAAAAAAAAAAAGTTTTCCCCTTTAACCCCTTAACGACGCAGGACGTATATTTACGTCCTGCGCCGGCTCCCGCGATATGAAGCGGGATTGCGCCACGATCCTGCATCATATCGCGTCGGTCCCGGCGCTCATCAACGGCCGGGACCCGCGGCTAATACCACACATCGACGATCGCGGCGATGTGCGGTATTAACCCTTTAGAAGCGGCGGTCAAAGCTGACCGCCGCTTCTAAAGCGAAAGTGAAAGTGACCCGGCTGCTCAATCGGGCTGTTCGGGACCGCCGCGGTGAAATCGCGGCGTCCCGAACAGCTGACCGGACACCGGGAGGGCCCTTACCTGCCTCCTCGGTGTCCGATCGACGAATGACTGCTCCGTGCCTGAGATCCACGCCTGTGATCAGGATGAGAGATCAGTGTGTGCAGTGTTATAGTCCCTATGGGACCTATAACACTGCAAAAAAAAAGTTAAAAAAAAGTGTTAATAAAGGTTATTTAACCCCTTCCCTAATAAAAGTTTGAATCACCCCCCTTTTGCCATAAGAAAAATAAAAGTGTAAAAAAAAAAAAATAAATAAACATATGTGGTATCGCCGCGTGCGTAAATGTCCGAACTATAAAAATATATCATTAATTAAACCGCACGGTCAATGGCGTACGCGCCAAAAAATTCCAAAGTCCAAAAAAGCATATTTTGGTCACTTTTTATACCATGAAAAAATAAATAAAAAGTGATCAACAAGTCCGATCAAAACAAAAATGATACCAATAAAAACTTCAAATCGCGGTGCAAAAAATGAGCCCTCATACCGCCCTGTACGCGGAAAAATAAAAAAGTTATAGGGGTCAGAAGATGACATTTTTTAAACGTATACATTTTCCTGCATGTAGTTATGATTTTTTCCAGAAGTCCGACAAAATCAAACCTATATAAGTAGGGTATCATTTTAACCGTATGGACCTACAGAATAATGATAAGGTGTCATTTTTACCGAAATATGCACTGCGTAGAAACGGAAGCCCCCCAAAAGTTACAAAATGGCATTTTTTCTTCGATTTTGTCGCACAATTATTTTTTTTTCCGTTTCGCTGGGTAAAATGACTAATGTCACTGCAAAGTAGAATTGGCGACGCAAAAAAATAAGCCATAATATGGTTTTGTAGGGGGAAAATTGAAAGGGTTATGATTTCTAAAAGGTAAGGAGGAAAAAACGAAAGTGCAAAAAACGGAAAAACCCTGAGTCCTTAAGGGGTAAATAAAACCTGTTCTCCAGAAATACAATGTAAGAATGGAATTGACTGCTACAGGCACTCTAATGTGTGCATACACGTGTAAATATATATCTGACATGCATTATAGGGTAGAAGATGTGGTGTGTGTGTGAAAGATTCCCCTGCAGGGGGCATATTGGGGCAGCTTCTCTCTCCCTGGGCTCTCACACTCTCTTTCACGCCCCATTGTGTCTGTGTCCTATTGTTGACATCATGGAAAGAACAGTGGAGTGAATGTAATAGGACAGAGGACACAAGCATATGGGAAGTGGCGCACATCGGAGCTGAAATAAATAAATAAACATATGCTGTATCAAGTTATTTGGGACACATTGTAACAAGTGAAAACCTCAGAAGTGAGCTGCTGAGGAGATCGTGCTCCAGGCCTTGACGTCTCTTTTTATATTATTTTGATATCACCATAAAACAAACAGTCAAAGGTTGTGCAGGGAGCTCCCTGATGCTGGAGGCACCTCCTCTGGGAAGGGGATGAGCAGAGGAGGAGTTTATACTCTGCACAGGGGTAAGAAGAAGCAGAAAGGACTCCCTTGTGGCTCTTCTAACAAGATCCTAAAAGATCCTTTATCCTGTGTGCACAGATCTCCCATCCCCCCAGGTTGTAGGGTTGGTTTTTGTCCCACCCTCCAGGGAGAAGAAGGTGAAGACATTCTCTGCAGTAGAGGAGGACTCGCAGGAACATGTAGGACTCCTCTGTCGGGGACTTTCATTGCACGCACACTTTTCTTCCGTCCAACTCGCAAACTCTGGTTCCATGATGAGATCTGAGTGCGGACTCTGCTGAGGCATGCTGTGCTGGCCGCATAGGGACGGATCCGATTCCATAGCTCTCTACTGTTGTTTGCTGCAGACGGATATGTTTTTTTTTTTTTTTTTTTGAAGGGCTGAATTCCTGAGGTTGTGACTCTTCTCATCACACGGGAAGTTTGACATTTGTTATTTTGTGGCTGTTTCCTGGACATCTTGGTCGCATTCCAGCTGGATCAAACGTTTCAGTCCGTTTCCCAGCTGGATGGATCCTACACGTTTTTACAATGGTCCTATAGATATGTGAAATCTATGCCTATCGTGGAT
Organism: Hyla sarda; assembly: GCF_029499605.1. Lineage (NCBI taxonomy): Eukaryota > Metazoa > Chordata > Amphibia > Anura > Hylidae > Hyla > Hyla sarda. The sequence continues at coordinate 170,037,245 of NC_079192.1, forward strand.
GTTGGCAGGGTTATTATTCCAGTATCTGCAGGCGGATCACACTTGGGGTAAGTTCATGTATTGTTTGCTTTGTTTTGGCCCAGGGTTTAGAGCTGGAGCTGAATTTCACGTCCTACCTGTTTGTGTAACCAACACTTTAAGGAAATCTGTTCCTTTTCTTGTTTTGCATTTGTCTAAAACAGTGTTTTGTTTTTTTCAAACAGTGTTGTTGTTGCAAAACTACAACTCCCAGCATGCCCGGACAGCCGAAGGCTGTCCGGGTATGCTGGGAGTTGTAGTTTTGCAACAGCTGGAGACACACTGGTCTAAATATTTACAAATTATAGAGGTTGTTTAAAAGAAATAATACATTGACAATTTGCAAGAATAAACATCATATATATACTATTTAGTGTGCTTTTAGAGCCACATACCTACAGGTGCGAAAAGAAGCGATTTATAACCAGTGGTCTCCAAACATTGTCCCTCCAGCTGTTGCAAAAGTACAACTGCTCAACATGCACAAACAGCCAAAAGCTTTGCTAGTTGTTGTAGTTTGTCAACATCTGTTAGTCCACAGTTTGGAGACCTCCGTTCTATACAGTAATCTGGACAAGTTGTAATTTGGAGACACATGGTTTGGGAAAACACTGGCCTTTGGCTGTGCGGGCATGCTGGGAGTTGTAGTTTTGCAACAGCTGGAGACACACTGGTCTAAATATTTACAAATTATAGAGGTTGTTTACAAGAAATAATACATTGACAATTTGCAAGAATAAACTTCATATATATACTATTTAGTTTGCTTTTAGAGCCACATACCTACAGGTGCGAAAAGATGGGATTTATAATCTTATACACCAGTGGTCTCCAAACATTGTCCCTCCAGCTGTTGCAAAGGTACAACTCCTCAACATGCACAAACAGCCAAAAGCTTTGCTAGTTGTTGTAGTTTGTCAACATCTGTTAGTCCACAGTTTGGAGACCACCGTTCTATACAGTAATCTGGACAAGTTGTAGTTTGGCAACATCTGGAGACAGATGGTTTGGGAAAACACTTGCCTTTGGCTGTGCGGGCGTGCTGGGAGTTGTAGTTTTGCAACAGCTGGAGACACACTGTTGAGAAAACACCGCTCAGGACATTTGCGTGCTGGGAGTTGTAGTTTTGCAACAGCTGGAGACACACTGTTGGGAAAACACAGCTCTGGACATTCACACATTATAGAGATTGTATACAAGAAATGATACATGAACAGGATAAAATAATTATTTTCACAAGTTTGCAAGAATAAACATGAGATATATATATATATATATATATATTTATTTTAGTGTGGTTATCAGAACCACATAACTACAGGTGCAAATAGTAGGGACATCTAATCTTAAACACCAACGGTCTCCAAATGTTGGACCTCCAGCTGTATCAAAACTACAAATCCCAGCATGCCCGGACAGCCAATGGCTTTTCCTGGAAGTTGTCGCTTTGCAACATCTGGAAGTCTACAGTTTGGAGACCGCTGTTATATACAGTAATGTGGACAAAGTATGGGCCCCGAAATGAGAAACCTGCTAAGGAATCCTTTCAATAGAGATGCCTGGTAGTTGGCACGGTCCCCTGGACTGTGTCCAACTGCCCTAAAACCCCCCCCCCAAAAAAAAACTAGCTTTTATCCCTGTTGGTAAAACTGGGAAATAATGGTGGCATTTCAGACAAGGTGGTCATAGTTCATGGTAGTGTTTTACCCAGTGTGGTCATAATATGGCAGCCTGGTAGGGCACCCTTGTAAAATTTTAAATTTGCTAATACATTAGGTTATATGTTATGCACCCAATTGGTCCACTAGAGCTGGAGTCTGTGGGACATAGATACATATATGGAAAAAGGGACCACAAAGAATGGAAGACATAGAACATGCTGTGTATAGAAGAATGGCAGGATCTCAAAATACCTACTGGGCATTCAGAATTTGCTAATGTTTTACATGTGACTAGCAGTGTGTTTCATATGCAAACTACCAAGGCAGACAAATGCTATAGAAATGCATCGTCTATATCTGGTTGGCTATTTAGGAAGGGCTAGAGGGGCTCAAGTCTGCGTCAATACAAATAGTCATTTTTGATTGGTTGTCAAACATGGCCAATACTTTGTAGGTGTCTGTGACAATACACATACCCTGCATATGCCTTTACAAATTAAATGCATTGCTCTAAGGCCATGTTTACACGTCGGAAGAGTCCTGTTGAATTCTCTGCTCCGTGCACATGGCAGAACTTCCGTGCCAGATGTTTCCGACACGGAATGTCCATTTTCCGTTTCCGCACGAAGAATGAACACGTTCATTCTTTGTGCAGAGTCCGCACGGAATGCATAGCCATCTATGAGACAATGTGTTTCTTATGCCGGTGCCCCGTGGTGTCCGGATTGTCTGCATGGAGATTCTCCTAAGGTGTAGGGTCACATGTGCTGTATTTTTCTGCATTTTTTCTGCAGCTTACTTTGCTATTCATTGTCTTCAATGGGTAGAAAAATATGCAGCAGCAAAATACGACACGTGTGACCCTACTCTTAAAGGAAATCGGACCAAATGAAAATGTAGCCTAAACTGTTATAGAGCAGAAGCAGATGAATAGATTGAGGCTTGTACATTAGTGGGGAAAGTTTAAAGGAGTTTTCCAGGATTAGAAACATGCTGCTTCTTTTTTGCCAAAACACCACCACTCATGTCTGCAGGTTGTGTGTAGTACTGCAGCTCTGTCCCATTCACTTCAATGAAGCTGAGCTGCAATACCAGACATGACCTGCGGCCAGGAATGGTGCAGGAAAGAAGCAGCGTTTTTCTAATCTTGGAGGACCCCTTTAAGTATAACTTGTCATTTATTTATATAAATCCCTGCTTAATCTGGACTAAGTAGTCCAGTGTGATTGACAACTCTCCCTATGTGCACACTTATACAGAGCTGTCAGTCATGGAGTAGGACCTCCCTCTTGACTGCTTGGTTTAGAAAAAGCAGATATTTAGGTGAATAAATAAGATTTCCCGAAACTTTTCAAATAGAACTACATATAAATGTGTCCCTCCTGCTCTATAATATGATGCCTGTGTCCTATATGGTATATAAAGAGGAAAACGGATGTGTCCAAACCACCTGCTTTATGAAAAGGACTTAAAGGGGTACTCCGCCCCTGGCATCTTATTCCCTATCCAAAGGATAGAGGATAAGATGCCAGATCGCCGGGGTCCCACTGCTGGGAACCCCGGGGATCGCTGCTGCAGCACCCCGCTATCATTACAGCACAGAGCGAGTTCGCTCTGTGCGTAATAACGGGCGATACAGGGTCCGGAGCAGCATGACATCATGGCTCCGCCCCTCATGACATCACGGCCCGCCCCCTTAATGCAAGTCTATGGCAGGGGGCGTGACGACCGCCACGCCCCCTTCCCATAGACTTGTATTGATGGGGGCGGGCAATGACGTCACGAGGGGCAGAGCCGTGGCGTAACGATGCTCCGGCCCGTGTATCGCCCGTCATTACGTGCAGAGCGATCTCGCTCTGCGCAGTAATGATAGCGGGGTGCTGCAGCAGCGGGACCCCGGCGATCTGACATCTTATCCTTTTGGATAGGGGATAAGATGTCTAGGGGAGGAGTACCCCTTTAATGCTTCAATTTAAAATCATTTTAGGTTTGTTCTCTATTATGTAGAAAAGAAGCATTCATGGGGAAAGTTTTAATGCAAATGATTCTATGGCCTAGATTAGGAGCACAATTTTTTTTAGAAGTGAAATGCCATTTCCCTATACCATTATTTAGGAGAATGCACCCTTGTCACAGACATATGGCCTGTGTGTTGTTCCTTTATAATATGCATTATATGAAAGTGAAGTTTTACTCCCTGTCTGATATACACATTGTTATATGGATAGTTTGCTGTGATACCAAGTCCATCAGTTTTGACCTTACTCTGGAATGCACACAGCTGCTTTATGAATCGGTGTTATTCAGATCTGTATAATGCTCCCAGCCTGCCATGGCCTCATGCTATATTGCATCACATGCCTTATTAGAAAGTTATCCTCCCCTAAAACCATTTGCAGCTATATAGGGTATATGTATGAGCTCTGTCTCTGGATTTGTGGTCTACCTCCTTATTATTATCCTAAGAGATTCCTGGCAACATTTTACTGCTTTTTTACTTGCTTTACAACATGACGGCTCCTATTTATGCTATATATTTGCTTGTACCGGAGAGTAGAACAGGACTTCAAGAGGTTCAGGAATCGTACGGCGCTGACCAGGATAAAATCTGCCGGACACAGAAACATCCAATGAACGTTTTAATGACAACAATGCAATTGCATTGCATTGTTGTCATTAAAATGTTCATTGGATGTTCCTGTGTCCCGCAGATTTTATCCTGATCAGCGCTGTACGATTCCTGAACCTCTTGAAGTCCTGTTCTACTCTCCGGTACAAGCAGATATCAGGAAGGCTGCAGACAGGAAGGTGCTTCCTTTACAAATGCTCTCCATTGTTGTGTATGCGGGTACACAACCTGTATTGGGAAGCGGTTGCCTCACCCCCCCCCCCCTTTCATTTGGCTACTAGCGATACTCCACATGGAGCACCTTTGCTTTTCTTTTATATATATATATGTACATGGAAACCCTCACTTTACATTACAAGCTGGCGAGCTTTGTGACTATTCTACATGATGTAACATGAATGACTCATGCGCCAACAACCTCAAAACTCACTTTAGTTTATGCAAATATGCAGCCAAGCCTTCTACACGTAGGGCATTTATTCTGCTGGTGCCCGAGGCCAGCAGCTGGCAGCCCTAAACTCCATATGACACTTGCAAAAGTGAGCAGCATGGGTTAAGAATTCACAATATACAGTTTCTGTGTCTTGATTCTGAAAAGTCCCAATTTAATTGATACCACAGTTAATAACATTAAGGGTATGTTCACACGTACAGGTCCTGCTCAGATTTGAATCTGCCGATTAGAAGTTGTGCTCAGTCATTTAAAGGACAACTGTAGTGGAACACATTTATATATTATTTATATATATATATATCAAAAATAAACAAAATAAACTTATTGATCCCTTACTACGAGCCCCCGTTGGTCCGGCACAGGCCTCACGGTCTGGCAGTGCTGACCTCATTCCACTTCCTGGGGACGGGGAAGCCGCAGAGCTGTCGGCGTATCACCCGCCGCAGCGATGTCCCACCCCGGCGGGTGATAGGCTGAGCCCATTGTCATGTAAGGAGCTCTGGCTGGCTTCTTACATGACAGTGGGCTCAGCCTATCACCGGCCGGGGCGGGACATCGCTGTGGCTGGTAATACGCCGACAGCTCTGCGGCGTCCCCGTAGAAATCTGAAATCTGCAGCAGAAAATTCTGTGCCTCAAATCCTGCACATCAAATCTGCGTACGTGTGAGCATACCCTTAAAGGAGAAGTCCAGTTCTATAAAATGTATCCCCTATCCTTTGAATAGGGGATACATTTTAGGGAATGGAATACTGTTTGCACATACAGTATCCTGCGCATATTTGATGTGCAGGACGTGAAGCTGTGTTCAGTCATTTTGTTTACATTGAACTCTTCAGCATAAAATCAGGTATGTGCATGATACTGTACCTGTTAATACACCCCTAAGCATGCTCATTTATTTATTTATTTTTAACAAAGTTTGCTGTGTGAAAATTTACACAGGACCTATATTTACATCCTGCGCCAGCTCCCGATATGTGAAGTGCGCTCAGGGGCTGAGCGTGATTCATACCTGACATGTCCCGGTTGCTGATACCGGACATTAACCCTTTATATGCCCAAAACAGGAGAAAACTGTTGCCGGTTAGCTCAGTGGGCTGTTCGGGACCATCGCGGTGAAATCAAGGCATCCCAAACAGCGGAGAGGAAAACAGGAGGCTTCTTACCTTGTCTCCCACTGTCCGATAGTCGCTCTGCTGCTCCATGCCTGAGATCCAGGCTGGAGCAGCAGAGCACCGATAACACTGATCAATGCCATGCTATGGCATAGCATTGATCAGTGTCTACAATCAAGATATTGCATGTTCTAGTCCCCTATGGGGGCTATAATATTGCAGAAAAAAAAATAGTTAAGAAGTGTGATTTAACCCCTTTTCCCATAAAAATAAACATGTGGTATCTCCGCGTGCGTAAATGTCCGAACTATAAAAATATAATTAAACCACACGGTCAATGGTGTACACGTAAAAAAAATCCAAAATTGCATATTATGGTCACTTTGTATAACCTAAAAAAATGTAGAAAAAGCGATCAAAAAGTCTGATCAAAACAAAAATGGTACTGATAAAAACTTCAGATCACAGTGCAAAAAATTAGCCTCAAACATCCCCATAGATGGAAAAAATAAAAAAGTTAAAGAGGTCAGAAGATGACAATTTTATACATACAAATTTTGGTGCATATAGTTTTTTATTTTTTATTTTTTTAAAGTAATAAAATAAAACCTACATAGTTAGGTATCCTTGTAACCGTATAGACCTACAGAATAAAAATTAAGTGTCATTTGTGCTGAAAAGTGCACTGCATAGAATCAGAAGCCCCAAAAGTTACAAAATGGCGTTTGTTTTTTTTCCAATTCTGACCCACAAATAGTTTTTTTCTGGTTTTGCTGTAAATTTTGTGGTGAATTGATTGATGTCCTTATAAAGTACAATTGATGGCGCAAACAATGAGCCCTCATATGGGTCTGTAGGTGCAAAATTGAAAGGTTATGATTTTTAGAAGGTGATGAGGAAAAAACTAAAATTCAAAAAATGGAAAAACCCTGAGTCCCCAAGGGGTTAAAGAAGAATTCCAGTGCTATAAAATGCACCCCCTATCCTTTGTATATGGGATACATTTTAGGGAATAGAATACTGTTCGCACGTACATTATCGTGCGCATATTTGATGTGCAGGATGTGAAGCTGTGTTCCGTCATTTTGTTTACATTGAACTCTTCAGCATAAAATCAAATATGTGCATGATACTGTATGTGTGAATACACCCCATTTTCTTTTTCTTTTTTTACAAAGTTTGCTGTGTAAAAAGCACACAACTTATCAGAACAGGTTTATAGATGTAAACAAAAAGAGACAGAAAATAGAAAACGATGAGGAAACAAAGTATTTTAAAAAAGTAGTAACGTTTTCATTATAGTTAGTGACACTGTAACTTTAAAACACTTTTTTTTGACATGTTCAAGTGACATGTAAAATGTCCTCCAGGTATGGGATCACTGCGTTTAAACAGTTAGTTATATGACAGACATTACCTGTCGGGTATGATAGAGGCCTTGCTCCCGGGCGTGCATCACACTCCCTTACCCGACCAATGACATAAGTTAATGGGTCAGGAGATAGTTGATTTCTTAGCCTGCAATATGCTTCGATTCAGCAAGCTCAGGCCTGTTATTCAGACAACTGGATATAGTCTGGTACCAGGCCATACTACTATGAAATACCGTCTCCCTCTGCATCATTCAGATCCCCACCCCCAATCACTCGCTTCCGGCTGACGCTCACCCCTCACCATAGTGAAGAGCCTAAAAAGAGGTGGCAGCCAGTTCATATTGGGGGAGATCTCTTAAAACCTGTGAAGATTGAAAGTTGACCAGTTGCCCATAGCAATCAATCAGTTTGCGTCAAGAAAGGCCTCTGAATGATAAAAGCAATCTGGTTGCTATAGGCAATTGGTCAACTTTTCCTCTGCACAGGTTTTGATAAATCTCCCCCTAATCTACGTATTGTTTGGCTAAATCCCGTGACGCAGGAGGAATAAAGAACCGGTAATGTCGACCATGTTAAGTGGGACATGAGTGAGAGCAGCTTTTTCAGTCGCTATGGCGACCTGGTGTCTGGGATTTCATGATCTCTGCCATAAACTTATAGGAAGAGATATATCGAAACCTGTGTAGAGGAAGAATGGTGAAGTTAGCCATAGTAACCAATCAGAATACAGGACTGAGACTCCAACCAATCAAAACTTTTTATATATCTACATGGCTGTCAGTCTTTTTTTATTATTATTATTTTTTTATTACAGTAATGTATAAGATTTATTTATTTATTTTTTAATTCCCATTATTAAAATACAAATTCTCACTTAAATTACTATATATTATTACAGGTCTGTATAATGTGCCCCAAGGCAATATAGATCGTACACCAATAATGAGAAGGGGTTCAGAATACCATACTTATTTATTCTAGTTGTCTAGTTTGGATTACTTTCTTCCTGCAAGTAAATGTTGATAGTTTTTTCTTAAAGGGGTACTCCCCTGAAAAACTTTTATTTTTTAAATCAACTGGTGCCAGAAAGTTAAACAGATTTGTAAATTACTTCTATTAAAAAATCTTAATACTTTAGTACTTCAGTACTTTTTAGGGGCTGTATACTACAGAGGAAATGCTTTTCTTTTTGTATTTCTCTGATGTCACCATCACAGTGCTCTCTGCTGACCTCTGCTGTCCATTTTTGGAACTGTCCAGAGAAGGAGAAAATCCCCATAGCAAACATATGCTGCTCTGGACAGTTCCTAAAATGGACAGCTGAGGTCAGCAGAGATCACTGTGGTCGTGACATAAGAGAAATCCAAAAAGAAAAGCATTTCCTCTGTAGTATACAGCCCATAAAATGTATTGGAAGGATTAAGATTTTTTAATGGAAGTCATTTACTAATCTGTTTAACTTTCTGGCACCAGTTGATTTAAAGGGGTTATCCAGGGGAAAACTTTTTTTTATATATCAACTGGCTCCAGAAAGTTAAACAGATTTGTAAATTACTTCTATTAAAAAATCTTAATCCTTTCAGTACTTATGAGCTGATGAATTTGAGTTGTTCTTTTCTGTCTAAGTGCTCTCTGATGACACGTGTCTCGGGAACCACCCAGTTTAGATGCAAATCCCCATAGCAAACCTCTACTACACTGTGCAGTTCCCGAGACAAGCAGAGATGTCAGCAGAGAGCACTTTTGCCAGACAGAAAACAACAACTCAACTTCAGCAGCTGATAATTATTAAAATTATTAAGATTTTTTTAATAGAAGTAATTTACAAATCTGTTTAACTTTCTGGCGCCAGTTGATATAAAAAAAAAAAAAGTTTTTTCCTGGAATACCCCTTTAAAAAAAAAAAAAAAAATTCCACGGGAGTACCCCTTAAGGACGCAGGACGTAAATGTACGTCCTGGTGAGGTGGTACTTAACGCACCAGGACGTACATTTACGTCCTGTGCATAACCGCGGGCATCGGAGCGATGCCCGTGTCATGCGCGGCTGATCCCGGCTGCTGATCGCAGCCAGGGAGCCGCCGGCAATGGCCGATGCCCGCGATCTCGCGGGCGTCCGCCATTAACCCCTCAGGTGCCGGGATCAATACAGATCCCATCTGCGGCAGTGCGCGGTTTGAATGAATGATCGGATCGCCCGCAGCGCTGCTGCGGGGATCCGATCATTCATAACGCCGCACGGAGGTCCCCTCTCCTTCCTCCGTCCGGCTCCCGGCGTCTCCTGCTCTGGTCTGTGATCGAGCAGACCAAAGCAGAAGATCACCGAAAACACTGATCTGTTCTATGTCCTATACATAGAACAGATCAGTATTAGCAATCATGGTATTGCTATGAATAGTCCCCTATGGGGACTATTCAAGTGTAAAAAAAAAATTTTAAAAAATGTAAAAGTAAAAGTAAAAAAAGTGAAAAATCCCCTCACCCAATAAAAAAGTAAAACGTCCGTTTTTTCCTATTTTACCCCCAAAAAGCGTAAATTTTTTTTTTATAGACATATTTGGTATCGCCGCGTGCGTAAATGTCCGAACTATTAAAATAAAATGTTAATGATCCCGTACGGTGAACGGCGTGAACGAAAAAAAAAAAAGTCCCAAATTCCTACTTTTTTAATACATTTTATTTAAAAAAAATTATAAAAAATTTATTAAAAGTTTTTTATATGCAAATGTGGTATAAAAAAAAAAAGTACAGATCATGGCGCAAAAAATGAGCCCCCATACCGCCACTTATACGGAAAAATAAAAAAGTTAGAGGTCATCAAAATAAAGGGATTATAAACGTACTAATTTGGTTTTAAAAGTTTGTGATTTTTTTTAAGCGCAACAATAATATAAAAGTATGTAATAATGGGTATCATTTTAATCGTATTGACCCTCAGAATAAAGAACACACATCATTTTTACCGTAAATTGTACGGCGTGAAAACAAAACCTTCCAAAATTTAGCAAAATTGCGTTTTTCATTTTAATTTTCCCACAAAAATAGTGTTTTTTGGTTGCGCCATACATTTTATGATATAATGAGTGATGTCATTACAAAGGACAACTGGTCGCGCAAAAAACAAGCCCTCATACTAGTCTGTGGATGAAAATATAAAAGAGTTATGATTTTTAGAAGGCGAGGAGGAAAAAATGAAAACGTAAAAATTAAATTGTCTGAGTCCTTAAGGCCACAATGGGCTGAGTCCTTAAGGAGTTAACTTCTGTGTACCTATTGATTTCACTGGCAGTCCTTCAGATCAAAGAGTTCAGCTTCAGCTTTGGTTAACGGTGAGAAAGAGCTGAGTGATGTATACCCTCTTTTTTATTTAATATACCATAATAAGATTTATGCAAAGGTGATTTCCTGAACCTCTGATAGTGCTGGAAAGATAAGTAATCCTAGAAATTTGCTAGGATTGATTTAGAAATGTTATAGTGATAAAGACTACCATTTTAGGTTCCTTTCTATTGATACTTATGGATTTTCATTAGTCTAATCTAAATTACTTTTTTAGGTCATGTTCACCCATGTCAGAAAATGCATGCAACCATGCATGACCCATGCATTCACCAATGCCTGTGCGATGTTGTCGGGGTTTATCGCCAACATAGTACGGCCATTGGTCGACACATGGGGGCTGCTTTCCTTCACTGGCATGTTGAAATGCTACCTAACTGGTCTAAATGGCTATAGCAATTCTTCTACTCCTTCCATTGATGTGGGCAGATAATCATAGTCGAAGGGTGGGATTACATGTGCCGTATTTTTCAACCTATTAAAGTCAATGGATAGCAAAATCAACAGCTGATTTTGCTACCCATTGTCTTCACTTGGTAGGAAAATACGCAGCAAAATACAGCACGTGTGACACTACTCTAAGTGTGATGAAGCAAACTTATTCTACAGTCTCTAGAAGGGTTACAGGGGTACACTGGTGGAAAACTTTATTTTTTTAAATGAACTGGTGCCAGAAAGTTAAACAGATTTGTAAATTAATTCTATTAAAAAAATCTTTATCCTTCCAGGACTTATTAGCAGGAAATTCTTTGTTTTTGAATTTCTTTTTTGTTTTGTCCACAGTTCTCTCTGCTGACACCTCTATCCGTGTCAAGAACTGTCCAGAGTAGCATAGGTTTGCTATGAGGATTTCCTCCTGCTCTGTACAGTCCCTGATGCTGCATCAGGTGTCAGCAGAGAGCACTGTGGACAAGTCAAAAATAAATTCGAAAAGAAAAGAATTTCCTCTGTGGCATACAGCTGCTAAAAAGTACTTGAAGGATAAAGATTTTTTAATAGAAATAATTTACAAACCTGTTTAACTTTCTGGCACCAGTTCATGTAAAAAAATATTTCCACCGGAGTACCCCTTTAAGTTAGTCATTATGACAACTCTTGTCCATATAATGTATTAGGGCATATAAACATCAATATGTGAGTTCCCTACTTGGATCCCACTTTTATGGGGCAAAGCAGAGAAATGCTTTTATGTAACTAACCCTAACCCTATAAAGCCAGACTATCAGATGATTGCTGAACCAGCTTCAGTATAGAAATATGTCATATTGAGAAAACCACATTCATAACAAATAAGGTGTATTTCTACCTTGACAAGTACATTTTACATGTACAGACTGTATTAGAAGCTGAACAGCTAAAATGTTTATCCTTATAACAGGTAGTTTACTTCTACATCATTGCCATTTTATTATTATTATTATAATTATTATTATTCTATGACTTTTTACTTCTTAAGCAGCAAGTCTGGGCATCCTACTGGTTTACAAAATCCTTAAATACTACACCATGGTTCTTTCAAAATGCCAAGTGCATGGAAAGAATCATAGGAATGTATTTCTGTTATTATTCTTTATCCAGATGTGCAGGGGATAGAATTATAGGGGGAAAAGTTTTGCTCTGTGGTTTTAAAAAATGGAAACATCTACTTGTGTATTAATATTGTGAAAGAAAACTTAAAACATCAGTGGAAATCTGAAAATATTAGACTGGTCTGCCACACATTGATCCATGTGTGTTATAAAAACCGCATAGTTACGGAAGCCCAACAGAGGTAATGACTGAACTGTAGAAACAAAAGAATAATATACTGTCTAGAATATGAAGGGCCATAGGGAATTTTCCATTCTTCCACAGTGTTTCTGAAAAAAGTGTATTTTGTTTTTTTGGTCATTTGGTAAAGCCACATAATATTTGCTTTGTGTGTTTGTTTTTGCTATTACTCCTACTGCAATAGCCATCCAGCCTGTTTTACTGAATGTTAGCCTCCATAAAACCGTGCAACAGCTCAGCATTCCATACACCTGCACCAGGCACTGACCATTTACATCTTCCATAATATGAATTGAAAATATTTATTACTGATTTCACATTGATCTGCAGTGACAGCTAATTTTACATGTATCTGATAAATTGGGAAGCAAAATGTTGTATACCTTTTTGGCTGCTAAAAGTAGCCAAAGCAGCCTCCAAAATGGCAGGTCTTGTGCAGTGTTCCTGGTATATAGAAGATTGGCCATATTTGTTAGGTACTAAGGGAGGACAACCAGTGAACTGACAACAGGTTAATGGGTTATACGGCTTATTTATGCTTTGATACCTTGCCTGGTCTAATTCCATATATAAGCTTCTATTGCGTTAATGAGCTGCATAACAGCAGACTGATGAATCACGTTTTCTTGTACCGTAATTGACTGGGTGCGTGTGCATTGATTTCCTGGATATGAGATGGCACCAACATGCACTATGGAAATTAGGCAAGCTGACCTATGCATTATGATGCTCTGGAACAATGTTCTGCTACAAAATGTTAGGTCTTGTTATTCATGTGGATATTACTTTAAAATGTAACCCCCCCCCCCCCCCATCTAAACATTGTTGGAAGCCAAATACACCCCTTAGCTTACAACACCCTTTGACATTGATGTTGTTATTCTTCATGGTACTAACCTCTTTTAGCAGGATAATGTGCCCAGAAATGGTTTGAGGAACAGGACAATGGGGGAGATTTATAAAAAACCTGTGTACATGAAAAGTTGCCCAGGTGCTCATAGCAACCAATCAGATCCCTTCTTTCATTTTGCAGAGACCTTGTTAAAAATGAAAGAAGCAATCTGATTGGTTGCTATGGGCAACTAGGCAACTCTTCCTTTGCATAGGCTTTGATAAATCTCCCCCAATGAGTTTAGGATGTTGAGTTGGCCACCAAATTCCCCAGGTTTGAATCCAGTCGAGCATCTGTGGGATGTGCTGAAAAAACCCGATCCATGGAGGCCGCACCTCACACCTTACAGGACTTAAAATATCTGCTGCTAACCTCTTGGTACAAGGTAGCACAGGACACTTTGAAATGTTTTGTGGAGTACCTGTCTTGACAGATCATTGCTGTTTTGGTGGTACTAGATGGGACTTACCCAATCTTGGGTGAGTAGTTTCAATGTTATTGCTGATCAGTGTATATACATTGAAGGGTATGTCCTCATTTAAATATTATTTTACAATCGTTAAAATTAGAAAACATATTCTTCCACTATAGGCAGTTAGAAAAAGAGTATAAAAAGTTGTTTTTGAGTCCAAGTTGCTGGAATATGTATTCATTCTTTCATTTAATTTATCTATTTATTTTATGTTGCAGTACTTTCCTCTGATTCTCTTCATCATGGCGTTGAAAGCTCGGGCCTTATATAATTTCCAAAGTGAAAACAAGGAAGAAATTGATATCCTGGAAAATGAGGAGCTACAATTACTAAGTGACGTTTCTTTAGATGGATGGCTTCAGGGAACAAACAGTAGTGGTCAGACAGGACTTTTTCCTGCATCATATGTGGAAATTATTCAACCACGCCGTTCTGGATCTGTCCAAGTAGACTACCCAACACACCACACAAGCTACACAGATGCTACTCATCATGGGAGCTATGATGATGATGAAGAAGATGATGATGACTGGGATGATTGGGATGATGGACAGTCTGTGGCTGAAGAGCCCTGTGGTACAAATGGGGTTCCACATAGTCAGACACAGCACAACTATTATCCAAGACCTGAGCATGCCCACCGTCCACGACCACAACTAGAACGCCAGGATAGTATAGCCAGTGGGAAGAGAGGAAGTGTGGTGGGTCGAAATTTGAACAGGTTCTCTAGCTTTGTAAGGTCAGGGGTGGAAGCCTTTATACTCGGAGATGTTCCCCAGTTTGGCAGAGTGTCTGAAAACTATGTTATTGAAATGGGACCCAAAGGGCCACAGTGGAAACCAAATCCTAATTCTTTCATTTGCTCTGTGGAGGAGCCTACCAAACAGACAAAGTTCAAGGGGATTAAGAGTTACATCTCTTACAGGTGAGAAGGAATTTAGAAATGAGGGGTGCGAGCCAGTTTTGTCATGCAACCCGAGTAAAACGTATGCTGTATGGGGCAATGTTCAGTTTTCTGTGTGCTCAAAAGTGCTTAAATCCATGTTTGCACAAAGTGCACAGTGTATATCGGTGTGTTTGTTAAACAATGTCTGGTATTTGCCAAGTGATTCACTTTTGGTGCGTGCTGTGTTTTTATAAGCAATGAAATATTATGTTATTGTGGGTTGCAAAGTTTTTCTTCGGAGAAGTCTTTATGTCAGGCTGATGTGTAAGGGTGTGTCGCATAAACAATGGGCTGCACTTTGCTTGGGCATTATTTTGATCTTTGTTTTTTTTTTCAGGTCATTGTATCATTGCAGTGGGTTATTAAAGAGTAGGAGGAAAATGTAGTTCTGTCACCCTTTTAATGAGTGACAAGTTACTCCCCTGACAAATTTGTATAAGGAGAATGCAAGAAATAGCTGTTGGCTGAACAAGCATTAACCCTAAAGGGGCATTGTGGTATCTGAAAATTATAAATAATGTATAACCAAAGTAAATAATATTGTAATATATACTTATTTGCAATATTAATGCTTTCTCTATGCTTTGGCTGCAATTACCCTTAGCCGGGGCTTAGTAACTCTCAAGTCTGAAACTGCATCATGTGGGCCATCTTCCCTCCCCTGAGATGACACAGCATTTTTAGCTTGTCTCTGGGTTTTACTTGAGCTTGTCTGTGAGTTCAAGACCAGCCACTGAATGACGTCACTACCTTGGGGGCATCACTCCTCCAGCCATGTCCTTACAATCTGTGTGGGCTGGAGTACGTGATGCTGCACAGTGGGCGGGACTTGAACTCAGAGTCTAGCTTAAGCCAAACCCCCTGAGACAAACAAAAGATGTTGAATCGTCTTGGAAGGGGAGTGAGGCATAGTCAAGACAAAATAGCTTCAGAATTAGGAGTTATTAAACTTCGGTCTGAGGCTATGTTCACAAGGCAGAATGTCAACGTGGAATTCCGCAGGAATATTCCGCATGGACATTCTGCTGTCCCACTAATTTCTATGGGATTCTGATGCACAAAGCAGAATTTCCACAGCACCTGTTTCTGCCACAGAAATCCTCATTCTGGCATCCACAAAAAGAATAGACTCGTCTATTCTTTCTGCGGATTTTGCTTGGAGATGCATTGCCGTCTATGGGATGGTGTATATCTGAACGGTCCTAGCACCCGCCGGATTATTCAAATGTGCGGAATATTAACTTGTGTTTTCCATTTGGACACTCTGCACATTTTCAGCCATGTGAACCGGGCCCACAGATAAGTGTGGCCAAAGCCTTAAGAAAGCATTAATTTTGTCAATTAGTATTTATTACAATATCATTTATATTATGGTTATACATTTTATAATCATTTTCCCATACAGGAATACCCCTTTTAAGCCTAGAAATGACTGCCAAAACCTTCAGTCTAAAGTATTTTCTGCATGTTTCATAGAGAAACAGTCTTGTAGAAATCCTGCAGAGAACACAGAGATTAATTTCCTTCCAAAATATCTTAAATTTTTTTGGTGTTGAACTGAGGATGGGATGAGCCCTAATGAAACGGGGAAGGGCTTAATAATATTTGTATCCTGCTGCAGCCTGTAGCCACCTCCATGACAGACAGACGAGGAGCAGGAGAAGGGACATAATTATGTAGGACAAACAGAGAAGATTTTTATATTATGTTATTTCTCAAATTGAATTGCAATATAAAAAAAAAAATTGTCAAATGAAATCTTATGATGGGATATCTTTTTTTATTTTCTTGTGACTTTTTTTTATTTTTTTTTATTTTTTTCATGTTTAGTAAAACTAATTATGTTTTTTTATTTTTTTTTTCCCTAAGGCTGACTCCCGGTCATACAAACTCTCCAGTTTACAGAAGGTACAAGCACTTTGACTGGTTATATAACCGCCTCCTGAGCAAATTTACTGTCATTTCTGTCCCCCACTTGCCAGAGAAGCAGGCCACAGGACGCTTTGAAGAAGATTTTATCCAAAAGCGCAAACGTAGATTGGTTCTCTGGATGGATCATATGACAAGTCATCCAGTCCTTTCTCAGTATGATGGTTTTCAGCATTTCTTGTCATGTCGAGATGAAAAGCAATGGAAAGCTGGAAAAAGACGCACAGAGAGGGATGAAATGGTTGGTGCCAGTTTTTTGCTGACCTTGCAGATTCCTACTGAACATCAGGACCTTCAAGATGTAGAAGAACGCGTGGATACTTTCAAGGCCTTCTCAAAAAAGATGGATGAAAGTGTTCTCCAGTTAAGCAGTGTAGTCTCTGAACTAGCACGTAAGCACTTGGGAGGCTTTCGGAAAGAGTTTCAGAAGCTTGGTGGTGCCCTGCAAGGTCTCAGTAATTCCTTCCAGCTAGACCCACCTTATGCTTCTGAGCCACTGATTGGTGCAATTTCTCATACTGGGCGCACGTATGAAATAGTAGGAGAAATGTTTGCTGAACAACCTAAAAATGATCAGTTTAGATTTCTTGATACACTATCCTTGTATCAAGGATTGCTTTCTAACTTTCCAGACATCATTCACCTACAAAAAGGTAAGTCATAAACCTGTATATAATCATAAAATGTAAAAAATATATGTTCTCTTGGTCATACTTTATTGTTAATAACTATTCACAAATAGGTGATCACTTAGTGAATTGGTTCAGTAACTGAATTCAACCACTGGGATCACTGCTCTAAACAGCTAGTTATCACCTATCCTGTGCTTGATGATAACTTTTTAATTCTGGTGATAATCTCTTTTGAAGGGGGCCTGTTATCATGTATGAAGCATCTGAACCATCTATTGGATAGAAATAGGTTTATAAAAATGTCATTTTTTTTTTTTTAGCATAAAGGGACACAAAATAAAGATAGATTGATTCAGTAATAAAGTTAGATGGAATCACTATATTTACTACCAAGAGCTACATTCACAGTTGAATAGCTGTTTGGGTAGGAAAGCAAACTGTACCTTTCCTGGTTGCTGTCAAACTTACAAAATCACCTTTTTATTTCTCAGTCAAGTGTTAAGAAGGTGGGAATGAGTTTCTGAAGTACCATAGCCTGGCACACCGTCTCACTTCCCCTCACCTCCTAGGTCCTCCTTGATTGACATACAGAGCCCTGTATGTCATTCAAGGAGGGGCAGAGAGGCATACCAGGCTGTGGCACTTGAGCTGTTCAGTTCCACCTCTTTGACACTTGACTTTAAGATAAAAATGCAGTTTTATAAGCATGACAACAACCATCAGCTCAAGAAAAGGTACAGTTTGCTTTGGTATGCGAACAGCTATACAACTGTGTCTGTAGCTCTTTCCAGCAAACAGAGCTTACTGATTTTCTTTAAAGTAGTACATACTTCCTGTGAATAGTCATTAGGGTGGTCCCAGTCTCAGTAGTTTTCATTCAGTCCTAGTTTGCATGCGATCTCCAGTCGTATCCAGCACATGCACAGTGAAAGGAGTTGTACTGTCTCCAGCATCATCTGCTCAGTACACATGCGCTGGATACCGCAGGAGCAAGCTTACTAGCCAAAACTGACTACTTCTGAGACTGTTACATGCCCATTACTATTCACAGGTAGGGTGTGCTACATTAACTACATGTTTATTTTTGCTAAAAGTGCATTTATAGAAGGTGACATCTTTACAAACCTATTCCCTTCCTAAATAATAGCAATGAACTAAAAAGAACCTGTTAAATTAAAAATGCAGTCCTATATACCATCAGCTTACAGTACAGAATCTTAAGTTTATTTTTTATTATAGGTCACTGCATGTTTTTTAAGTTAATGCTAGCAAATCTGCTTGCATAGCCTATTATTTTGGTTAGGGTCAGTTCTCCTTTCAACTGTCTGTCTCCTTTCAGCTCCACTGTGTATTCTTGTTGAGGCGTGATAATCCTCTCAAAATATCATAGCTATGGTATGGCCTACAAGGAAGGGCAAAGAGTCAAATTATTGGGGTGTGGTATGACATAATTAAAGAGTACAGTCAGTAAAGCCATGTCTAGGAGATATGAAACTAAGGAAAATAGCATCAGCTAGCAGTCACATACTCTTCAACATGCACAAAGTACTGCCATATCTAGGCTATGCATTTGTGCTAGTTTAAGTTGGACAATATCATAACTGTTCAGTCATTAACATTATTTATGGAAATATATGTACATTAGTAACTGACCTATAACTCATAGCTATAAATAAAATATAAAGTATACATTGTTTTAACATGCACATACTGTTGTGTAAAATTTTATATTCAGTAGTATGAAGGCAGTTATTTGTCCATACTATGTTCAGACTTTTAACATGAAGCTGGTATAGTGGTCCCTCTAGTCACAATGTTAATTGGTTCCAAAACTACCAATTTACCATCGTATGTTGAAACTATAACTCTGTGGAAACCTGGTAATTGGTTCTGAAGCCCCCAAAAGGTCATAAAAAAATGGAAAAGTGGGGATTAAATGGTACCTGTCACCATCAATGAAATTTTATATATTATAGATTAACCTATTTGAGTTACTTTTCTCATATACTTCTTAATAGAATTTTGTAACATTATGTGTTGAATAAACCCCTAAAAGTTTGGCCACCAGTGGCCTGTCAACACTCAGGGCCCCCCGACCAAATAAAGCAAAAGCCCCCTGCGAGACTTTGCCCATGGCCATGCGCACATTCCATGCCTGTGTCATGCGTAGTACCAGACTTAGTGCTGGGCGTTATGACCAAAAATGCATATTGCGGTATTTTTGTAAGTTATGACGGTTCCACGGTATTTAACGGTATTCCCCCCCCCCCCCTCCTCCTCCTCCCTGGGGAACTAATCATGTGTGACTCTGGCGCTGCTCTGAGATGCTGGCCGCATGCACTATAAATGGTTAAGATGCCGGCAGCATGCGCTATAAATGGTTAAGATGCCGGTGGCATGCGCTATAAATGGTTAAGATGCCGGCCGCATGCGCTTTAAATGAATAAGATGCGGCCGCGACACTGGAAACGATTAAAGGAAAACTGTCAGATATTTTCTCCCGCACTATCCTGGTGGATAGTGTGACAGATGCTGATTAAAACGAGCCCTACCTTACCCGGATCCACCCGGACGTTCGCCCGCAATTGTAGTTTTATTCTATGTGTATATCTTGCTGTAACTGGCACGGGCGGGGCTTCTGCAGCTAACTGGCACTGACATCAGCGCCGCTTATGAACATTCATCCCCCCTCCCTCCAGTTCTCCCTCTCTTCGCCGCTCCTAACTGGAGGGAGGGGGGATGAATATTCATAAGCGGCGCTGACGTCCGTGCCAGTTACAGCAAGATATACACATAGAATAAAACAAAAATTGCGGGTGAACGGCCATGCGGATCCGGGTAAACTAGGGCTCGTTTTAATCGGCGTCTCCCGCACTATCTGACAGTCTTCCTTTAAGTTGCGAGTGGAAAGCTGTCAGCTCCCCATGCAAGCGCTAAAAGCCAGGCTTTTAGCGCTTGCAGGGGGAGCTGACAGCTTGACGCATCTTATTCATTTAAAGCGCCGCGGCCGCAACTTATTAATTTATAGCGCAGGCGGACGGCATCTTATCTATTTATAACACCGCGGCTGGCACCTTAACCATTTATAGCACCGCGGCCGGCATCTCATTAATTTAACCCCTTAAGGACTCAGGGTTTTTCAGTTTTTGCACTTTCGTTTTTTCCTCCTTACCTTTTAAAAATCATAACCCTTTCAATTTTCCACCTAAAAATCCATATTATGGCTTATTTTTTGCGTCGCCAATTCTACTTTGCAGTGACATTAGTCATTTTACCCAAAAATGCACGGCAAAACGGGAAAAAAAGTAATTGTGCGACAAAATCGAAGAAAAAACGACATTTTGTAAATTTTGCGGGCTTCCGTTTCTACGCAGTGCATATTTCGGTAGAAATTACACCTTTATTATTCTGTAGGTCCATACGGTTAAAATGATATCCTACTTATATAGGTTTGATTTTGTCGCACTTCTGGAAAAAATCATAACTGCATGCAGGAAAATTTATACGTTTAAAAATGTCATCTTCTGACTCCTATAACCTTTTTATTTTTCCATGTACAGGGCGGTATGAGGACTCATTTTTTATCTGTATGATTTTTGTTTTGATCGGACTTTTTGATCACTTTTTATTAATTTTTTAATGGTATAAAAAGTGACCAAAAAATGCGCTTTTTTGACTTTGGAATTTTTGTTGCGCGTACGCCATTGACCGTGCGGTTTAATTAATTATATATTTTTATAGTTCGGACATTTACGCACGCGGCGACACCACATATGTTTATTTTAATTTTTTTTTACACTGTTTTATTTTTTTTTATGGGAAAAGGGGGGTGATTCAAACTTTTATTAGGGAAGGGGCTAAATGACCTTTATTAACACTTTTTTTTAACTTTTTTTTTTGCAGTGTTATAGGTCCCATAGGGACCTATAACACTGCACACACTGATCTTTTACACAGATCACAGGCGTGTATTAACACGCCTGTGATCAGTGTTATCGGCGCTTGACTGCTCCTGCCTGGATCTCAGGCACGGAGCAGTCATTCGCCGATCGGACACCGGGGAGGCAGGTAAGGGCCCTCCCGGTGTCCTGCAAGCTGTTCGGGACGCCGCGATTTCACCGCGGCGGTCCCGAACAGCCCGACTGAGCAGCCGGGTCACTTTCACTTTAGAAGCGGCGGTCAAAGGATTAATACCGCACATCGCCGCGATCGGCGATGTGTGGTATTAGCCGCGGGTCCCGGCCGTTGATGAGCGCCGGGACCGACGCGATATGATGTGGGATCTCGGCGTGTAAATATACGTCCTGCGTCGTTAAGGGGTTAAAGCACGGGCGGCTCACAGAATTATGATGATGATTATTTCCCCGATGTGGGGACAGCTGCTGCGGCTCATTTGAGGGGGAGGGGCCCGACCGGTATTGCGGTATGGGAAAAATTCATATCGTGCAGGAAACAAATTTCGGTATTCGGTATGAACTGGTATACCGCCCAGCCCTAACCAGACTGTGCGCTTAATACATAATAGTACTATACAAGAGCCCCTCAAAACATAATAATGTCCACTACAAATGATCCAGTGTGTCTGCCTGAGCTCCCAACTCCCATCATTTTGGACTATGCTGGAGAGCCTTAGGCATGATGTAAGTTGTAGTTTTGTAACAGCTGGAGTGCAACAGATTGGGGTACAGTGTCACCAATCATTCCTGTAGAACTTACAAGTATCTACAGCTCTGATGGGACAGTCAGGAGAAGACACAATGATATCAGTGACCTGAGTGACGTCTTCTCTGTTCTTTCCTTTTCTTCTTCATCTGGTCCAGACTCCAGGACTTCTTCCAGCTACATCTTCTCTGCAGTGTCTGATTGTTTATTGGCTCTCACTTTGTCAGCAGATCCTCATCCTCTATAAGAAGACAATAATCATTATAACCCTGCCAGATATTGTGCCCTCTAAATATATCCCTGCTGAACATCCTGCTCCCTGAAAATAAAACTGCTACACACTGTTTCTTCCTGGTTTGGCTGTACTGTCCTCTTACAGACCCCTCTGTTCCCTTTACCCCTAAATCCTCCTTTAGACCCCTCTGCCCCCCAGACCCCTAAATCATCCCCCAGACCCATCTGTTCCCCAAAACCCTAAACCCTCCTCCAGACCCCCCTCTGTCCCCTCCTCCTCCAGACCCCTGTGCCCCACACTCCTTTGCTCCCTCCTCCGCTCAGGGCCTCTTATTGTGGCCTCTCTCACATGGACTTTATTGCTTAACCCCTTAAGGACCCAGCCATTTTACACCTTAGGACCCGGCCATTTATTGAACATCTGACCACTGTCGCTTTAAACATTAATAACTCTGGGATGCTTTTAGTTATCATTTTGATTCCGAGATTTTTTTTTCGTGACATATTCTACTTTAACATAGTGGTAAAATTTAATGGTAACTTGCATCCTTTCTTGGTGAAAAATCCCCAAATTTGATGAAAAATTAGAAAATTTTGCATTTTTCTAAATTTGAAGCTCTCTGCTTGTAAGGAAAATGGATATTCCAAATAAAAAAAAATTTTATTCACATTTCCAATATGTCTACTTTATGTTTGCATCATAAAATTGACGTTTTTTTTACTTTTGGAAGACACCAGAGGGCTTCAAAGTTCAGCAGCAATTTTCCAATTTTTCACAAAATTTTCAAACTCACTATTTTTCAGGGAACAGTTCAGGTTTGAAGTAGATTTGAAGGGTCTTCATATTAGAAATACCCCACAAATGACCCCATTATAAAAACTGCACCCCCCAAAGTATTCAAAATGACATTCAGTCAGTATTTTAACCCTTTCGGTGTTTCACAGGAATAGCAGCAAAGTGAAGGAGAAAATTCAAAATCTTCATTTTTTACACTCGCATGTTCTTGTAGACCAAATTTTTGAATTTGTACAAGGGGTAAAAGGAGAAAATGTATACTTATATTTGTAGCACAATTTCTCTCGAGTAAGCACATACCTCATATGTCTATGTAAATTGTTCGGCGGGCGCAGTAGAGGGCTCAGAAGCGAAGGAGCGACAAGGGGATTTTGGAGAGTACGTTTTTCTGAAATGGTTTTTGGGGGGCACGTTGCATTTAGGAAGCCCCTATGGTGCCAGAACAGCAAAAAAAACAAAACACATGGCATACCATTTTGGAAACTAGACCCCTTGGGGAATGTAACACGGAATTAAATGAGCCTTAATACCCCACAGGGGTTTCCTGACTTTTGCATATGTAAAAAAAAAAAATTTTCACAAAAATGTGTGTTTCCCCCCAAATGTCACATTTTTGCAAGGGTTAATAGCAGAAAATAACCGCCAAAATTTGTAACCCCATCTCTTCTGAGTATGTAAGTACCCCATAAGTGGACCTGAAGTGTACTGCAGGGGCGCTACAATGCTTATAAGAGAAGGAGTCACATTTGCAAACTTTGCTGAAATGGGCCCCTATGGTGCCAGGACAGCAAAAAAAAAAAAAAAAAAAACACATGGCATACCATTTTGGAAACTAGACCCCTTGAGGAACGTAACAAGGGGTAAAGTAAGCCTTAATACCCCACAGGGGTTTCACGACTTTTGCATATGTAAATAAATAAATAAAAATTCACTAAAATGTGGGTTTTCCCCCAAATTTTACATTTTTACAAGGGTTAATAGCAGAAAAGACTCCCCACAATTTGTAAATACATTTCTTTGGAGTAAGGACATACCTTATTTTTGGATGTTAATGGCTCGGCTGGAGTGGGAGGGCAGTCAGGGGCCTTGAGCTTCATATGGAGCGTTAATGGGGGAGCACTGAGCCCTAAAATAGGGGAACACTATGGGGGACAACGGGCCGTTACTGGGGTATACAGGTGGGGTACAGAGGCCTGTAATATCGGGTACAGTGGGCCATAAAATTATAATAAAAAAGAATATATTCCCAGAATGATGACCCAGAGCATAGTCAAGACTAAAAAAAATATGCCCGCCCCAAACCCTATGCTCTGAATCACCATTCTGGGAATGTGATGTGTGTGGCCGTCCCTAACCTGTTGCCTCAAATGTGCACCCGCTCAGGTGGAGAGAGCGCTGCGCATTTGAAGCAACATAAAAAAGTCCCCAATGATAGTGACTCAGTGACCTATGACCCATTTTTGAAAAAAAAACACCCCCAGGGGTCTTATCAGTTTTTTTTATTAAATTTTTTTAGGTTTTTGGGGCAATTTAGAGATTTATGGGGTTAAAAATTTGCAATGTACTCTGGACTTGGTACATTGGTCAAATTATGGAAAATTTACATAAAAAGGGAAAATTTAGGGCTCCATGGAAGTGTGATACTCCCTGAAGCAGCCTATGCAGAGGCCCGGATTATCTGGGCAAGTGTCACATTGATATGTGGTGTCCTCCCGAATCCCCCTCCTGAAACACACTCTGCATTTTTTCTGGGTTCGTCCCTTTTTTCCAGTGGGGGGGATCACACCTGGAAAGTGTTGGCCTGGGACGATCCTGGCGCCTATAACTCCAGACCCTTGGGAAGTCCGGCCTGATCTTTCCCGGTCAGCAAAGATCAGGAACCTTAGGACTTCTTCTTGGTACTGGAGGAATGTCCCTGTGTTGCCAGCATACTGGGATAGTACAAAAGCGTTGTACATGGCAACCTGTACCATGTAGACCGCAACTTTTTTGTACCATGCCCTTGTTTCGGTACCTCGCACAGGGACAGGGGTGCTGCCGTTCCCATGAATAGTGGTGAGTATAAGGACATCCCTCTTATCCTTATACTTCACCAACAACAGGTTATCATGGGTGAGGGCACGGGACTCACCCTTGGGCATAGGCGTCTGGACCAAATTTAGAGGGAGGCCTCTCTGGTTCCTCCGCATGGTCCCACAAGCGGACGTGGATCTGGCGGCAAGGAATGTGAAGAGAGGGATGCTGGTATAAAAGTTGTCCACGTACACGTGGTAACTCTTATCTAGCAATGGGTGCACAAGGTGCCAAACGATTTTCCCGCTAACACCCAGAGTGGAGGAACAATCTGGGGGTTCAATACTGGAATCTCGTCCCTCATACACTCTAAACTTGAGAGTGTACCCGGAGGTACTCTCACAAAGTTTATAGAGCTTCACACCATAACGCGCCCGCTTCGAGGGAATATACTGGCGGAAGATGAGTCTCCCCTTAAAACTGATGAGAAACTCATCTACAGAGAGGTCCCTGAGCGGTACGTAGGCCTCCAAAAATTTGTCCGATGACCGTCCTCAAAAGTGATCGATGACCGGCCTCACTTTGTAAAGCCGGTCATGGGCGGGATCACCTCGGGGCGGACATGCCGCATTATCTGCATAATGCAGGCATTTCCGAATCGCCTCGAACCGCTTCCGTGTCATCGCCATACTGTAAAGCGGGGTCTGATAGAGGACGTCCCTGCTCCATATGCAGCTTGAGGCCCCAAAATGGCGCGCCATTTATTGCACCTGGCCAAAAACGAATCGGAGTGGTGGGCAATGAACTGCTGGGCATACAAGTTCGTTTGCTCCACCATGTGATTGACCAGGCTGTCACTGAAAAAAAACTTTAAAAAGTCTAGATCAGTGAAGCCAGCATGGTCAATCCGAATTCCGGAGTCGCCAACAAACTCCGAAACCCGTGGCTGATAACCCTCTGGGGGGCTCCAGACAGGGTCATCGGAAGGGGGCTCTGGTGCACTTGTCTGGGGGGACGGACTCCTATTACAAGCGGCATTGCCATTCGTACTAGTGTCAGCCACTGGGTCACTCTCATGGGGGGTGCGTGGCATCTCCGCCGCAGTACAGGGGACTCATCATCACTGCTAGATGATGAGGAGGACGAGGAAGAACACAAAAAAGTAGGATCTTCCTCGTCCTCACTGGCAGATTCGGAGTCGGAGGCTAAAAAAGCGTAAGCCTCCGCTGCCGAAAATTCTACGGTGGCGGGGGTGGGGTGGTGGGAAGGGTGTGTGTGCGGGGGGGGGGGGGGGCGTCAGGGAAGTGTGTAGTGTGTGGTGCTTGGTGTAAACTTACAGGGGAAAAAAAAAAGCTGCGGCCCAAAAAAAAATGGGTGGCACTCGCTGCACCCTGAACCCCTAATAGGGCCTGGGGTCACACGGATCAGGTGACAGCGGACCCTTGGGGACCTATTAGGGGGTCGGGGGGTTACTTTTTTTTCTTTACTGTTTTTTCACTTTTTACTGTTGTTTACTTTCTTTTGATTTCCTACCTGTCCCTTGAAAAAAGCTCACCCTGATCTAATGGGGTCCTCTTCTTCCTGGGGGTCTCCGATGCTCTGAGGGGGGATCCCGGTCCTTATCTTCCCGCACTGCCCGCTGACTGAACTCTGTAAGCGCGCAGAGCGGGGAGAAGGAGCCGTTATCCCCTCCTCTGCCGCACTGCTATTGGCTGGACGATCGCCAGCCAATAGCAGTGTTGCTGGGGAGGTGACAGTATTGTCACCTCTCCCCAGCAATGGCAGGTGATTGGCGGTGTATCGTACACCGCCGATCACCATTTATTATCGGGTCACAATTGACCCGAATGACCGGAATCGGCGCAGATCGCTGGCGTGAATTCGCTTGCGATCTGCGCCGATCGCCGACATGTGGGGGTCCCGGGACCCCCCTCGGCATTTGCTCGGCATGCCTGCTGAATGATTTCAGCAGGCATGCAGTTCCGATCTCCGCCCGGCGAGCGGCGGAGACCGGAATGACTCAGGACGTATGCATACGTCCTGGGTGCTTAAGTACCAGGTACCCAAGACGTATGCATACGTCTTGGGTCCTGAACAGGTTAATGGCCAGTCCAGCCCTGGGCTCAGCATTAGTATGACGCATGGAAGGATTAGATACACAGGATCAGCAGACAGCATCACACATGATAGGATTAGATACACACACTCAGCAGACAGTATCACATGTGACAGGATTAGATACAGTATTATATACAGCATTGCCCGAGTGCCAGACCTGTCAGTCCACCCCTGAGCTGACCCATGCCTCGAATGTTTTAGCCTAGTTACGCCCCTGCCTGGCAGAGACAGAAGTCAGGAAATACAGCTGGGACTTCAATTCTGCACAGTCTACAGAGCTGAATATTTCAACTCCCTTTCCGTTTGAGCTGAGCTAAACTGTAGAGCAGGGTGTCCCAACCATTCTGCCTCCAGCTGTTTCAAAACTACAACTCCCAGCAAGCTTGGACAGCCAAAGACTGGGGGTTGTAGTTTTGCAACAGCTAGAAACACCCTGGTTGGGAAACACTGCTGTAGGGTCATGCTGCCTTTAGTGAATAGTGCTAAATATTGTGCTGAACATTGTGCTGAATATTTCAGCTCCCTTTTGCAGCGGCTGAGAAGATCTCAGAGACTGTAGAGTTTACTTCGAGTTTAGAGCTGAGGGGTGTCTGTGCGGTTTAAGCCATTCACAGCTCATCACAGACTGAACTGCTCTAGGCTGTGTGTTAAGAGCAGCATAGCAGAGATAGGGTGGAAGTTCTCCCCTGCAGGGCTTCTGATGATATCATGTATGTTGGGTAACGTCCCTCCCAGTCCATGGAGCTTACTGAGACTAAGCAAGATATACATCACAATATCATGGTGGAAAACTAAACAATTATCAAAAAATAAAGCTGGTCAGTGGTTTATCTTGTTGGGGGGGGGGGGGGGGGTGGAGGAAACTGTGAGGATCAAAAAAATTATCAAGATTATGACAGGTACTCTCTAAAGCTAAATAAATAGATAGCTAATCCAGATAAAACAAGATAAAAGTAAGAAAAAGCTGTTGGAAGCTGTAAATCACTGTCTATGTAAAGGACAGGAGCTTATTCATTGTGTACAGTACATACAGTGTCCCAAAAATAGTCGCCCCACTTGGTGTCCAAAGGAGAAGCTAACCCTGGGACAGGTAAATAGAAGTACAGAACATGTAATACCTCCCTGTACTGTAGTAAGGTGCTACCAGACAGGAATTCAGTGCATGCACTTCAGTAATACAGGGGTTTTACCAATGAATACCCATTCTGATTGGTCAGTTCTTCAAGCCATTGACATGTTTCGCAGATCTGGACTGTCCGTAGCATTGTATGTTGTGTCTGGTTTCAAGTTACAATTATACAGAAAAGACCATTGTGTGTTGAAAATATTATTACTTGAGACCATTTAAGTTGAGGGATCACTGTATTGCTACTCACCAGCACCTTGGAAGACCAATGGTCTTCCAAAGATATGACTGACTCTAATACCCTTGCTTCTTACCGCCCCCAATGTTCTAATGATTAGTAATGCAGTGGAAAATCCAGCACCCTTGTTTCTGGTGAAAACCCATTTAACCCTAGTTTAATGTACAGGTGCATTGCCCCCAATTTTCAGGCTAAGGGAACAGCTAATGTTCTCTGTTGTGAACACCCTGCCAAACAGCTCCTGGTCTAGATATCTAGATATCAGTAGAGATTCACACCTGAACTCTCAGCAAACGTATGGTATGGTACCATGAGTTTTGAGTGGAGTTTATGTATTACAATTATTTCTTATTATTGACCTAAGAGGTTTTCCAGCTTAGAAAAAAATTAGCAGGAATTGGAAAGTGAGATAAAAATACCACTTAATCTTTGGACACTCCAGCCAATCACTGGCCTCAGTAGTCACATGCAGGAGGCTGAACCAGCGCTTGGCTGCAGTGTCCCGTACACAGAGTATAGTGATGTGCATAGCGTTATGGGGGGTGAGTAGATGTGTGTTTTTTATTTTTTTTTATTTCTTATTACTCCTCCCAATCCTTGCCGCCTGCCAATTTATCTAGTTTTTTTTTTTTTTTTATGTAACTGGAAAACCGCTTGAAATATTGACAATATACACTGCACCTCTTTAGAGAATGGGAGAAGACTTAAAGGGGTACTCCACTGGAAAATTTTTTTTTTTTTTTAAATCAACTGGTGCCAGAAAGTTAAACAGATTTGTAAACTACTTCTATTAAAAATTCTTAATCCTTCCAGTACTTATCAGCTGCTGTTATGATCCACAGTAAGTTCCTTTTCTTTTTGAATTTCATTTCTGCCTGACCACAGTGCTCTCTGCTGACACCTCTGTCCATTTTAGGAACTGTCCAGAGCAGGATAGGTTTTCTATGGGGATTCGCTCTTACTCTGGACAGTTCCTATAATGGACAGAGGTGTCAGCAGAGAGCACTGTGGTCAGGCAGAAAGGAAATTAAAGTAGAAAAGAACTTCCTCTTGAACATACAGCGGCTGATAAATACTGGAAGAATCAAGTTTTTTTTAATAGAAATAATGTACAGATCTGTTTTAGCTTTCTGGCACCAGTTGATTTAAAAAAAAAAAAAATGTTTTCCAGTGGAGTACCCCTTTAAGTATCTAGCAAAACTGGCAAATGCTTGGAAACCAGATTCAAGCTTCATAAAGAAATTGGCATTGAATCCAATCCATGACCCTTTTGTTTCCAGGCAGCAGTTCTAACCACTGAGCCAACATGCCTCAGGTATCATTTGACAAAGACATTTACAATGTACATTTTTTTTATCTTAAAATGAGTGCCTCAACCCCTTATGTCTAGCACCCCCCCCCCCCTCTTATCTAACCTATTGTTTTCTTTTATTAAACTCAGGAGCATTTACAAAGGTAAAAGAAAGCCAGCGCATGAGCGATGAAGGGAAGATGGAGCAAGAGGAAGCTGATGGGATTCGGAAAAGGTGTCGTGTAGTAGGCTTCGCTTTGCAAGCAGAGATTAACCATTTCCATCAGAGGAGACTGCAAGACTTTAAACTGTCAATCCAACATTATTTAAAGGAACAGATTATGTTTTATAGGAGGGTGAGCCAGGAGCTGGAGAAAACTCTAAAGATGTATGATAACTTGTGACTTGGACTTGGTTTGCATTGACTGCTGAACCTTTTTGGATAACACAGACCATCTCATCTATCCCTTCCACGTGCACTCCAAGGACACTCTTAAAATGGAATGGGCTGAAGGGAACATTATTAACTTTTGTTTAAGGACTCAAAGTTGGTTATAGAAAAAAAAAGTTTTAAGAAAAAAAGTGGGTGTTATAATGGTAAAATGCTGCTGTGCAATGAGAGCAAAAATAAATCAGAGCTTTATCATATATTTCTAGAGGGTGGATATTTGCTGTAGAGCCGCTGGGTTTACAGACAGCCTGCTATGGTTTACATTATAAAGTGATGCTGTACTAAACACTAAATTCACCTGTCATATGTACACAGTAAACACAGCTTTTTTGTACGAGAACCAATAATCATAGGACTATTGCCTTTTAATTCACTGAGGGTGCGTTCACACGGGGGTGTCAGCGGATCCGCAGCTGCGGATCTGCTGACAAAGGCCCCTAAAGTGCTGCCCTCTTTGTGCCTGCTAATAGCGGCAATCCACCGCTACCAGCAGACACACTGTGATGTGCGAGTCGCAGTGTATCCGCACATCCCGCACATCGCTGCCGCTCCCCCGGCTCCCTGAGCTACACAGAGATGTGTGTGTGTGTACACTGCAGGGTAACTCACACATCGCAGTGTGTCTGCTGGTAGCGGCGAATTGCTGCTATTAGCAGGCACAAAGAGGGTAGCACTTTAGGGGCCTTTGTCAGCGGATCCGCAGCTGCGGATCCGCTGACAAATACGCCCGTGTGAACGCACCCTTAAAGTGGTTTTCCCACAATGTGAATAACAGTCAAATGTATTGGAAATGTAAAGACCTCTTAGGTCCCTTCATCGGTTTTGCAATCTATATCTTCTCAGTTAGCCAATAAATATATCATCGCTTCTCCACTTACGTCATATATTTCTAAGGCTAACCTGGTGCCAACTTTAATCTTGGAAATGTAAAGTGACCTAGTTCCACAACTGGAATGATTTTTATTTTTTAAATGTTCAGTTTCAGATTGATTTTCATACTATGTTCCTGTCAGAAGTCCCACTGCGCTGCTTGGTTGGCATTGGAGACCATAGCACAATAATTATAATTTCTTCATGGCATCTTCCAGAACATATGAGTCTGTGGCCGGCTTCCTACTTTTAAGCACCCCTCGCTGCAGCGTGGCTGGAATGCTTCTCATGTGTAGTAAGATCTCTTTTTAGAGACTTGTCTGCACTTTGCAAACATAGGTTATTTTCCTTGTCCTACTAGTAAATTATTACCATGAGAAAACCCAACAGCACATGAAAAGCATTCTGGCCATATCTGCCAGACTGGCATTCTGGCAGCGGGGCAGAGTTACTGTTTAACAAAACAAGAAGGTGGCCACACACACATCCTAAGGACTGGACGATGCCATGCTTAGCCATAAAGAGATGATTGCATTATGGGCTCCAACTTAAACGCAGCCTAAGATTAGGCTTTCTATGAACTGATAGGTTGCCATCTTATAAATATTAGTCCTGCAGTGACAATGGCTGCCTACCTTATGAAGCCAGTGCATTATAAATGACGTAATAGACCGAACTCCACTGTAAAAGTGATGATACCTATTATAGAGTTGCTAACTTTTTCATAATTGTTTTTCAGTGTGAGGTTTTTATATTGTAATATACAGATATCAAGGCCTAAATGTTTCTTCCGGTCATTGATTGGCACATTGATGGCATCTTGGCAGAGCACCCCATCACATATCAGATTTTAACAATGTCAACAAACTATTTTTCCTGCTAAAATCACCAGCTAGCAGATTCTTGGGTCCATTCCCCATTCTAACAACTGATTTCATAGTTCAGATTTGCAATGTCTGGCAAGCAGGAGCCCCAGAAGTAAAGGGTGCGTCTGTGTATGTCATGGGCAGGGTGGAGATTGATTCAATGTTTGTATAGATCTGCTTGCATACACGCACTCAGTGTGTGCCCTAGAGGGAGTGATGTCACCCATCAGGAATGTAATCCATTCAGCATTTAGAACAAGGCAGTGGCAAGTAAGACATCCACACAATATAATACTCCACCAAAATTCAGTACACTCAGTTGTCGCACATCATGAAGCTGCTAGGTTAGTATACTGTGCTGCCTCAGGTTGTACA
Organism: Hyla sarda; assembly: GCF_029499605.1. NCBI lineage: Eukaryota > Metazoa > Chordata > Amphibia > Anura > Hylidae > Hyla > Hyla sarda. Next base: position 170,069,516 of record NC_079192.1, read on the forward strand.
TTATTTTAGAATGCCTTTCAGATTGCCTGACTGACTCTTTTGGCCTCTGCATACATTTCGCTTCCCATGCTGCTGCAATGGTTGTGCAAATCGATAAATATTTGTACTGAATTTATATTGACATCCTTTATTCCACACTGGGATGTGGTAGGTTAGCAGAGAGCATGTGCAGCTGGAGGCTTGCTTTTGCATAGTACATATTTTGTAGATCAGTTTTTTTCCGATTTTATTTTGAAGTAGTTTTTGGATCAATTTTAGAATAGTTGTTTCACCTTCTTTGAGTATTGGGCCTGGTCCTAAATGCATTATCATTGTATGCACACAGTGTGTCATAGTATTTAATAGTACACACCTGACAAGCCTTATCATTATGGTTTAACCCTAAGTCAATGTTGTCTGCTGCTGGTGTTAGTGTGAGAAAGTGGCTGTGAACTTTCAAAAGAAATGCACATGCATGGACACTTCTGGAGTTCTGTCATGGTGTTTGCTCTTCCACATGCCTGAGTACTCCTTGAAGCATGTGACCCATTTAGTGATTGTGCGTGATTGTTACCATGTTAAATGTATGTGAATGCCACATATGAAGGATCTTGCAAGTCATTGTGAAATTCTATTTAAAATGTCCTGTCCAGGATCTTACTTCAAGTTTGTTGGAATGAAAGAAAAGTAGTGTAGTGAACCCATTGGGCATTTGATGTCCATGATGACGTTTGTTGGAGAAAGGTTGTATGGAAGATGCTTGTTAATTTAGATTGTAAAAGATTTATGAGGAGTGCTGTGTGTTAGAAGTCTTGACTGTATCAGCATTGTGCTTAAACTTAAAGGGCATGTCTAGTTTGGAAAACGTTTACAGTTTATGCATTACTATAATCTCATAAGTTCAGTTCTTTCAAAATATATTACTGATCCTAGGTTGCAGACTGTATTATAATGTATGTACAAATAGAGTAGAGACCCGGCACTCCTATCAGATTGCTCCTATCAGGTGCAGATATGTTCAAACGAGACAAGGAAATGTGTTTGTGGCTTCTCGTGGGTGCAAAAAATCCTATTGTAGCAGAAGACAATAATGGAAAATGTAGAAAAGATTGCAAGGCATGCACTCACCCATTCTTAGAAGTGTAAAGAAGGCTTTATTCCGTTACAGGGTACAAGAAGCAGTGCGGGAGGGAGGAGAAAGGAGCTCCGTGGAGCTTCTGGTCCGACGTTTCCGTTTCACGGTCAAACACCGCTTGGTCACGCCTTGGGCCTTGGGCGTGACCAAGTGGTGTTTGACCGCGAAACGAAACCGTCGGACCACAAGCTCCACGGAGCTCCTTTCTCCTCCCTCTCATACTGCTTTTTGTACCCTGTAACGGAATAAAGCCTTCTTTACACTTCTAAGAATGGGTGAGTGCATGCCTTGCAATCTTTTCTACATTTGCCTGTATTATAACGTCTTAATGTTATAATTCAGCAAAAGAGGATTAGCTCATGACACAGCCAGCATGGAATACTGGCTGGAATGCTTCTCATGTGTAGTAAGATCTCTTTTCAGAGACTTGTCTGCACTTTGCAAACATAGGTTATTTTCCTTGTCCTACTAGTAAATTATTACCAAGAGAAAACCCAACAGCACATGAAAAGCATTCTGGCCATATCTGCCAGAGTGGCATTCTGGCAGCGGGGCAGAGTTACTGTTTGCTCACAAAACAAGAAGGTGGCCACACACACATCCTAAGGACTGGACGATGCCATGCTTAGCCATAAAGAGATGATCGCATTATGGTCTCCAACTTAAACGCAGCCTAAGATTAGGCTTTCTATGAACTGATAGGTTGCCATCTTATAAATATTAGTCCTGCAGTGACAATGGCTGCCTACCTTATGAAGCCGGGGCATTATAAATGACGTAATAGACCGAACTCCACTGTAAAAGTGATGATACCTATTATAGAGTTGCTAACTTTTTCATAATTGTTTTTCAGTGTGAGTTTTGCCACACAATATAATACTGTTGGTATTGAATGAAACTTTATATGTGTCAATATAATGATATAAATAAGTGATTATAATGTTAGCGCATAAGGAGGCTTATGTACCCAGTTGGGGCACCTTTAGTCTGCATACCAGAAGACTTACGGTTAGGCAAGGATGCATACAGGTTCTCTACGGCATCCTACGGCTCATTCACTTTTATTTGCAGCTTGGCCATTAAATCCTGCACACTGGAAGGTTGCTGAAGCTGGCTTCTTAGCTGGTCCCATAAATGCTTGATTGGCAATAAATCTGGTGACTGGACAGGCCAAGGAAGTGTTGCAAGCTCACTCTTCTGAGACTTTGCAAACATAGGTTATTTTCCTATAGGCTTCTTCCATGAAACTACGCTCAGCCGAGGCAGGACATCGCTGTGTCCATGTTTGTCTCCTTTTTTTGCAGCCCGGTCACAACGGAATGAAGATACTTTTGACTAGACTACTCCTTTAACCCTTCCAGTACTTATCAGCTGCTGTATCCACCAGAGGAAGTTGTATCGTTTATTTCAGTCTGACTACTGCTGACACTCTGTCCATGTCAGGAACTGTCCAGAGTGCAAGCAAATCCCCATTGCAAACCTCTCCTGCTCTGGACAATTCCTGACATGGACAGAGGTGTTAGCAGAAAGCACTGTGGTCAGACTGAAAAGAACTATTCAAATTCCTGTGTAGCATACAGCAGCTGATAAGTGCTGGAAGGATTATGTTTTTTTAATAGAAGTAATTTACAAATCTGTATAACTTTCTGGCACCAGTTTATTTAAGAAAAAAATGTTTTCCACCTGAGTAGCCCTTTAATGGTAGGGTCACACACCCCTTTCCCCGCCACAGCCCTGTGTGTGCAGTGAGGTATGAAGGCGGGCCGAAACGTGTTGGCATGGGAGGACCCATTTTCCAAGCTGTCTACTATGTGTGATATTACCTGATTCACTCCCCTACCTGCCTTCTATGCAACTTTTAACAAGATATCAGTAAACTCTGGATTTTAATGTGCTGCCTCATTCGTCTATTGTGCTGCTTGACCTGAGGATTGCCGAGCACTGGAGGCTCAGGTGAGCTGATCAGCTTTTTTCTATTAGATTTGTAAATTACTTCTATTTAAAAATCTTAATCCTTTCAGTACTTATTAGCTGCTGTATTCTCCTGAGGAAGTTCTTTTCTTTTTTAATTTCCTTTCTGTCTGACCACAGTGCTCTCTGCTGACACCTCTGTCCATTTTGGGAACTGTCCAGAGTAGGAGCAAATCCCCATAGCAAACCTATTCTGCTCTGGACAGTTCTTGAGACAGACATAGGTGTCAGTAGAGACCAGTGTGGTCAGACAGAAAAGAAATGTAAAAAGAAAAAAACTTCCTGTGGAGCGTGCAGCAGCTGATAAGTACTGGAAGGATTAATATTTTCATATAGAAGTAATTTACAAATCTGTTTAACGTTCTGGCACCAGTTGATTTAAAAAAAAAAAATTCACCGGAGTACCTCTATACATTTAAAGTCAAAATAGTCTACTTTAGTCTACTAAAAATGTTAAATTCTCCCCATGGTATTGGTTCAGATGCTATGTTCAAATAGGATTTTTACAACCCTGTTCACATGCAATGGCAAATTTTTGCACCACTGTGGAGAAAATCTGCCATAGGAATAGGTAGCATGTTGCTTATCAGCTGGAAATGCTAAGGACTAGTCCTATTGAATGACCATGATGAAAAATGATAATTCTTTATTTTCATAGCGTACACAGATTCTGCACTGTATACCTAAACGGATGAGACTAGTTATGCAAATCTGCGGCACTCCTGCTGGAAACCGACTTCCTATCCATAGCAAAAAAATAAAAATAAATCAGATTTTATTCTGCCATGTAAACTTTAGGGTAGGGTCACACATGCCCAGGGGTGTGGAAATTAAAAAAAAAAACTACTTGTCCAAGAGACTAAAGTGGAACACAATCTACTTGTCCCTCAAGAAAATCCACTTGTCCTGGTAGATAAAATAATTTCAACCAAAATAGTACAATTCACCCCCCTAGACCACCAGGGATGGATATAAGATCCCTTGACTGCTGTCAACTTAGACAGCGATGATCTAATGGTTTAATAGCGGCCACAGTGATCGCAGCATGCCAGGCTATTAGCGGCGGGAGAGCTGTAGCTCCTCTTACACCCGAGACAAGCCCCCCCCCCCCCCCCCCATCTGACCCCTATAACTAATCTTATGTGCCGTGATCTGTAGTTTTTATCGGAACCATTTATTATCCGAACTTTTATTAGGAAAGGGTCTTATTCACATATATACGCACTTCTTAAAATATTTCAATCGCTATTTTTCAGTCTTCATAGGGACTTATATATGGAGTCTTTTGATTGGATAACACTGAACAGCGCTGTGTTACTGGGGGGAGGGGGGGTGGTGTGTTCTGCTTCTCCAGTTTATGTTGTACATTTTATTTACTCTAATTTATGTGTCAGGTAACTAGATAACTACAACACCCAGCATGCCCTGATACAGCCTATGGTTGTGTGGGTGTTGCAGCATGTTGCACTGTATAGTAGGACAGTTAAGGTTATTGTGTAACATGCTGGGAGTTGTAGTTTTGGTTGGTGTCAGCTGCAGAGCCATAGGCTGTGTCAAGGAATACTGGGAATTGCAGTTAGTAACTACAACACCCAGCATGCCTTGATGCAGCCTATGGCTCTGCAGCTGACCCAAACCAAAACTACAACTCCCAGCATGTTGCACTTTATAATTCTACAGTTTAGGTTACGGTGCAACATGCTGGGAGTTGTAGTTTTGGTTCGGGCGTGTTTGCGTTCATCCGTGGGGCTCTTGGTCGGCGGGCGAGTATGAAGGAGGTGGGATTCTGGGGGTGTAATTTAGTGCGGTTGGCCAGAAACCCCTAAAAATACATTTAAAAAAATTAGATAGCACAACTGGCGGCAGCACTTGTCTGTCCGCCCCTGTACAAAACATACATGCATATACATATCATACATACATACATTACATACATCATACATAGACACAAAATACATATACCCACCGCTGCCCCCCCACATCATACATTACATACACATCATATATACACAACACACATACTCACACCATACATATGCACACATCATACATACACCCACCGCTGCCCACCCAACACCATACACATACACACATCATATATACACATGACACATATACCATATACACATACACTCACACCATAAATATACACCATTCATATGCACACATGATACATACACCTGCTGCTGCCCCTATATCATACATTACATACACACATCACACATACACATACACCATACACACATCATATATACACATGACACATATACCATACACACATCATATATACACATACACTCACACCATACATATGCACACATCATACATACACCTGCAGCTGCCCACCCCACATCATACATTACATACACACATCGCACATACACCATACACACATCATATATACACATGACACACATACCATACACACATCATATATACACATACACTCACACCATACATATACACCATACATATGCACACATCATACATACACCTGCAGCTGCCCACCCCACATCATACATTACATACACACATCGCACATACACCAAACACACATCATATATACACATACACCATACATATGCACACATCATACATACACCCACCGCTGCCCACCCCACATCACACATACCATACACACATCATATATACACTTACACTCACACCATATATACACATACACTCACACCATAAATATATACCACACATATGCACACATCATACATACACCTGCCGCTGCCCACCCCACATCATACATTACATACACACATACACACATACACAGACACCATACACACATCATATATACACATACACCATACATATGCACACATCATACATACACCCGCGGCTGATACACCCCCCAATCATACATATACAACCACCCTTCCCGCCGCCTGAATGCTTGGCCTCCTTACCTGAGCCGGTGAGAGGTGAAATCTCAGTATGTCTCCTTCACACACACGTCCTCTCCCATCCCCCTGCTCTGTGTTTCCCCTGTGAACACTTGAAACCTCCCCGTGATAAGTGAGGTCCTGTGTGTACAGAGCAGGGGAGGGGAGGAGCTGTGTACAGGGGAGGGGAGGAGCTGTGTACGTCCTCACTCTCCCCCTGTCTACTTGTATTATGCAGAGCTGCGCTCTCCATCCTCCGGGAGGGGGATGAGAGGGTGTGGCTTAATTATCTCCTGCAGACGTGCGACCTCGGGCTCTGCCCTCTCTCCTCCCCGCTCTAGCTTCGGCAAACTTCGGCGAGCGAAGGGGAGGGGCGGTCCGAATTTTTCACGGGTTTGAATTTTTCACCTCACACCGGCATTAAAGAAAAATAAGGAGGAAGTCTGTCTGTCCCTGCTTGCCCGATACAGGGCTAAATCTATAAAAAATTCTAAATTTACATGTCCCGGGCGTCGGGCGATAGGATTTCCACATCCCTGAATTGCCATACGTTTGCTGCGTATTTACTGCTGCATATTTCCCTTCCCATTGAAGTCAATGGGAAGCAAAATTGGCTGCATATTTTGCTACCCATTGACTTCATTGGGTAGGAAAATACATAGCAACAAATACGCAGCAAAATACGGCATGCGTGACCCTACCCTTAGGGATGGCATCACACTTGATGCCAGCTAGTTGACTACTTTACTATTAAGAATGTTCCTTCTAAGTGTAGATGTAAGTCAAAGAAGGGTCAAGAGGATCATCTTTGTCAAGCTAAGACCCCCTCAATATTTTGAGCAGTTATTTTTTTGTTTATTTTAGTTTACTTTTAATACATGGCACGTTGTTTTCTATGCCCCATATTAAAACAATTTGTATACAGGGCACTCATGCAAAAGGGCTTATCCAGGGGTCAATTCCTGGGGAAAAAAAGTGTGAGAACTCACCCAAGATTTCCACTCAAGGACTTGTCCTGCTAATGGGAACAGTGTTCCTTCTGTGGGAAAAAGTGCAGGAACTCAGTTCCCATGTGTTCCTGCAGGTCTTGAGCCCTGGGCATGTATATAATACTTCCCCCCCCCCCCAATTGTACAATTATCTGCTGCGACTGTCTTTAGAGAAGAAGTTGTCTTAATGATATTCAGGGTTATATTATACTTTTTTATATCGGGTGCAGTGTTTCCCAACCAGTGTGCCGCCAGCTGTTGCAAAACTACAACTCTCAGCATGCCCGGACAGCCTTTGGCTGTCCGGGCATGCTGGGAGTTGTAGTTTTGCAACAGCTGGCAAACACTGATCTAGTGCAAGTAAAACACTTTCCATTCTATAGTGTGTCGCATGATACTGGTCTGTGTCTTGTCTCATCTCAGTAATGACATATAAGAAACCTAATGTGGATTTTACTTTTTGCTATTACTATTACTGCAGGAATAGCCAAGACTTGGTAACACACAAATCGAGTATTTTCCATGTACATTTTGCATGTTTGTAACCACAGCTTCAGTAATGGTCATCCTCCTTCTGTCTTCCCTACATCTTCTCTCCCAGACCCCGCTGTTGTGCTGCCTGACATGAGCACAGTGTGTGAATTGGTATGTACATAGTATAGAGGTGTGCTTTATAACAGCAGTGTGCGCTGTAAATGTTGGTATCTGCGGAATGTAGCCACCCCCTCTTTATTGCAACAGACTCCACAACATCTGGAAGTGCTCTGTTTGTTTCTTTTGTCTGACCATCTACATGCAGAATATTTGGGACACATAGGACTTCTGTCTAGATGGGCCATTCCCAGCCTGCTGGGGGAGGAATAGATTACATTTCTAAGAATGGTACCATTTGACATAGAGTCTCTGTGTGTAGTGCTAACCATCCCTGTAGTAAGCCACTTTAACAAAAAGCATGTATGGTGGCGCCTTAAAAAAAGTACCTAAACATTTACATGTATTTACTCATACGATGCATAGATAGTTTTGGGGCAGGATCTGTCACACTTTACAGTTTTTATATTGCACACCGTGTTATAACCTGTGGCTGCCTTGAATGTATTCAGATAAACGTGCAGCTTAGGCTAAGTTCACACTGCCCAGGGTCTGTTAACCTTTTTTTTTGCTTTGAAGCGACCCTAAATGAGTTGGAGCACAACTAACACTGCTGGATCCCATTGACTTGATTAGGGTCTATCGGGTGTCTGGCATTTTACAGGAGTTGAACAGCAAAAAAAAAAAAAAAAAAAGAGTATATACAGTTATCCAACTTAAGGTGACTTTAGGACTTACCTGTCAGACAGTAATGGACATGCTTAGGAAGGATCTGTGCTTGTCTTGGGCCTTAACCCTATTGATTTATTTTTGTGAATTGGCTATTTCCTGTTGGAGTTCCCTTCTTCCAACTACAAGTATCAGGATCCCTTGTTTGTAAGTGTGAGGTCACTTTTCTCCTTCCTACACATTATTCACACCACCTATTGCAGCACAGCTGAGCTCCCTTGCATGTGTGCTGTGTTTAAAACTACAATTCCCTGCAGCCCAGTGGTGAATGATCTCCCTCTCACCCAGCGGTCACTCCACCCATTGTAGAACAGACAGGCTCCCTTTCAACACCTGACTAGTGATGTAATGTCTTGGCCACACTGCAACCTGCAACTGGGAAAAGCCTGAGACAACACTTATCTATATGCTTCTAAAAATAAACATCAGGGCAAATATCACATAAGAATTGTGAGACCACCATCATGCACATGCACAGACACTATATTATGAACTACACTAACTTTACAGCCCCTGTAGCATACTCAAATAAAAAAAAAATCCTGGAATACCCCTTTCAATGTTTTTTACAAGCTGTATTCAAATCTAGCTATACTCTACTAATACATACAATACAGCAGTATCACAGGGTACCATTTGCAGTAACATCTTTAAAGGGGTTCTCCGGTGCTTAAACATCTTATCTCCTATCTAAAGGATAGGGGATAAGATGCCTGATCACGGGAGTCCCGCCGCTGGGGACCCCCGGGATCATGCACGCGGCACCCCGTTTGTAATCAGTCCCCGGAGCGTGTTCGCTCCGGGACTGATTACGGGCGACTACAGGGCGGGCGGCGTGTGACGTCACGCTCCGCCCCTCAATGCAAGCCTACGGGAGGGGGGCAGGCGTGATAGCTATCACGCCCCCTCCAGTAGGCTTGCATTGCGGGGTGGAGATGGCTCCAGGACACAGGGGTTACAGCAACCATTTTTAGCAACTGTGGGGCTATAGTTTTGTCTGTGAGTCACAGACTGTTATATTTAGTAAGGCTGAGTTCACATCACGTTTTATGCAATACGGGAGCGCATATGGCTGTGGGGGAGCTAAAACCGGGCACTCCTGTATCCCTGCCGTATGCTGCCCATTTGTAATGTATTTCAATGAGCCGACCCGAGTAAAACGCTTACTCCGGTTGGCTCATTTTTGCCCTGTATACTGTTCTTTAACCGGACCTAGAAAAACGGTTAGGTCCGGTGCGAAAACCGTATATGGGACAAAAATGAGCCGACCGGAGTAAGCGTTTTACTCCAGTTGGCTCATTGAAATACATTACATACGGGCCGCATGCGGCAGGGATACGGGGGCGCCCAGTTTTAGCCCCCCCCCCCCCAGCCGTATGCGCTCCCGTATTGCATAAAACATGATGTGAACCCAGCCTAATCTGGATCTCTAAACCCTCTCCTCTCTAGTTCCTTCTGTTAGGAGTTATTCTGTCTTAAAAACATTATCCAGTCTGTGGCAGTATCAGGGATATGGCATACGGGATGCCAAGGTTGCAGACTAGAAGCTGGCCATACACATTAGATAAGTTTTGGCTGAAGCCATCATGACTGGCCGACCATTGAATGTGTATGGTGGCCTCTCTACTCTTCCTTGACTGTGGACGTTGGAAGAGAGAAGAATCTTGAATTTCAATTGCCCAATCCAGAGGAGCCTGGCAGCGACACTTCCCCCACTGTCCATTGAGATCACATGTACACTTGGCTGATCAGGAGAGATATCTTTCAGCTGAGTAAACATTGGCCAACAGCTATCTTATGTACATGGCCAGCTTCTAGCCCTACTTAGGCCTGTATGTGGTTTCATGCGTGCCACCTGCATTTAAAGGGGTTTCTAAAGTATTAGAAACAAAGGTGTGGTACTGTGGTGCTGGACAAATCCTTTAAAGATTTTTATTTATAGCTGTATATTTTTTGCATCTCTCTCTCTCTTAATATATATAAATACTTATGACTTTTTTTATATTTTTTAAATTTTTTTAAGAATTTTGTTTGTTAAATCTTTTCGTATTACAAACAAACCAGATCAGGGGATCTGGCAAAATATGAACAGTAGAAACAAACATTCAATCGAGCATAACAACCCGAGCAATGAGTGGACAAATACCATCTATCAGAAACAGATTTATTTATTTATTTATATAGCGCCTACAGATTCCGCAGCGCTTCATTGTACGATATAAAGTCCAAAACCTGTGGAGATAATAAGTGAAGCAAGAATCTTAAGAAAACATCACATAGTGTCAACGGAGTCTATCAAAACACTAGTCTCCTGCATCTTGGTGTAGGGTAATGCTTATGACTTGATAAAGGGAGGAATCCCGAAAGCTTGTCTCTACAAAATCTTGTTAGTCCAATAAAAAAGGTATTACAATATACTGCAACTACCGATGATTTTGCTTTATAATATATATATATATATATATACATATATATACATATATACACATTTTCTTTAATGTATACACCTATATTTTGCATTGGCAAACCACAAGTGTAGTATTAGTTGGGGGATTTGCCTAATATTATTTATTGAGGGAAACTGGAAATGTACTGTCAATTCTGTTGGTGTTCGTCAGACATTTTAATGAAGTATCGGTGTGCATGTGTGCCAAGTAGCAGCCAAGTATTTTTTTAGCCATTTGTTTAGCAACAGATGCAGAAGCATGAGAGTGACTCTTTATCATGGAGTCAAGCTGTATCATTCCCTATTCAGGACTGGTGGTACATATTGATACCAGCATCTGAGGAGAGAAAGATGATTTCTGCTCCGCAGTACTCGGGCATGGTTTACTGATCTTATTAATAAGGGTGGGTTTACATTATGTTTTCTCCCTATCTAATGTCTACACCAAGAAAAGCTCCTGACTTACACAATAAACATAAGCTGTGACAGAGGCCTAACAGTGGCATTTCATAGACTAATATAAGATCCTTGAAATGTCATTTAAACAGACGTATCCTTCATTCTTGGGTTTATATGGTATACTTTTAACAGATATTTGTGTGTTATGTACAAGATCACTCTTTTGCCGTGCAACTGACAAAGGACCTCTAGGTAGACATCAGGTATGTATGTTGGCAGCTTTTGCCGTGTACATACAAAATCAGGGGGGAAAAACATTTATGTGAACCCTGCCTAATACTTAAAGTGTACCTGTCAGATCCCCTCCCCCCCCCCCAAAAAAAATGTATGTGTCACTTAGTACGTAATCCTGACCATGTACATCTCATCTTTATGCCTCTATGGCCTATATTTATTATAAAAAAAAACACCTCTTTTCATCAGCTCAGAGATCCTCTCAGGGGAAGGGGCATGTCCTTCCCTTGTGGTGGTGGAAGGTGATTGGTGGGTTGGGGCGTGTCCTTCCCTTGTGGTGGAGGGAGGTGATTGGTGAGTCTGCTCATGCAGCTTTGTCCATGAGTCATCTCTTGTCCATGATTCATGGGCAATTCTGATGCTGCTGTAGGACTGGTTAGTGTCCCAGTAGGTATGGGGACCCATTGTGTTGGAATTTTAAGTTGCTGTTTTCTTTATTAACTATTACATTTTTTTTCTAAACAACCATATTACAAAAAAATCTTTAATTTTCATCAGAAACAACATATTTAATTAGTGAGTATATAAAGTGGCAGGCTTTTACCTATGCTCCATTTATGAATTTTAACTTGCCTGTACCACTATAATGCATTCTGTACCTCTATGTTCACTCATTGTCATGCCTTACCATTTCTACAATATTTAAAAATTCATGAGCAAAAGGTAGATGTATTGCACTTCTTATATTTCACCTGCTGAACTGGCCTTGGCAATAGGAAGCTCATGTGAGATCTATACATGGAGGTTGATAATGATGTGTTTAATATTCATAGCAACTCTAAAGTAATGGTAGTTTATACACACTCCAAGTAGATTCCAGTATACAGGTAATTTTAATATTCTAGTGAAGCTGTAAATACTAAATAAGGCTCAAAAAGTGACAGTTTTTTTTTAATAATCAAAAAATGTTTAAATTATTTAAGCATTTTAACAGTTTCTCTTTCTTTTTAATGTCAGTTTTTTGTGGACATTTCTGAGATATTGTTGCAATTTTGGGCTGTAGAAAAAGCAATAGCCCAAGAATTGCCTATATTTTTATTTAGATTGTATTTTGAGTTGTAAATGGCCAAGAAACTCTTTCAATTGTTTGTCTAAATTTGCTAAAATAACAATTTGTTTAGCTCTGATCCCCACAGCCTTCTTTTTTTTTTACTTTTCTGAAGCACATACATGCCCGTTCACTCCAAATACTACTGCAGTCAGTCACTGGTCTCATGTGGTATACCACTGAGGCCCAGTGGCGTACCAAGGGGGGGGGGGGGTGCTCTGTATATACCTATGGGAAAGGGAGGGAGGGGGGGGTGCTCTGTATATACCTATGGGAAAGGGAGGGAGAGGGGGGGTGCTCTGCATATACCTATGGGAAAGGGAGGGAGAGGGGGTGCTCTGTATATACCTATGGGAAAGGGAGGGATAGGGGCGGTGCTCTGTATATACCTATGGGAAAGGGAGGGAGAGAGGGGGGGTGGTCTGTATATACCTATGGGAAAGGGAGGGAGAGGGGGGTGCTCTGCATATACCTATGGGAAAGGGAGGGACAGAGGAGGGGTGCTCTGTATATACCTATGGGAAAGGGAGGGAGAGGGGGGGTGCTCTGCATATACCTATGGGAAAGGAAGGGATAGGGGCGGTGCTCTGTATATACCTATGGGAAGGGGAGGGAGAGGGGGGGGGGTGCTCTGCATATACCTATGGGAAAGGGAGGGAGAGGAGGGGTGCTGCATATACCTATGGGGAAGGGGGGGAGTAGCTCTGCATATACCTATGGGGAAGAGGGGGGTGTAGCTCTGAATATACCTATGGGAAATAGGGGGTGTAACTCTGCATATACCTATGGGAAAGAGGGGGGGTGTAGCGTAGCTCTGCATATACCTATGGGAAAGAGAGGGGGGTATAACTGCATATACCTATGGAAAGAGGGGGGGTGTAGCGTAGCTCTGCATATACCTATGGGAAAGAGAGGGGGGTGTAACTCTGCATATACCTATGGGAAAGAGGGGGGGGGGTGTAACTCTGCATATACCTATGAGAAAGAGGGGTTACCTGGCTACCTACTCACCTGCCCTTTTACTGTGCAGGACACCAAGGAGGGCATTATTACAGTTTGTGGGCCTATAGATGGGCAGATTGTGTATAGGAGGGGAGGGCACTAAAAAATGCAGAGTCTGAAATGTTTTTCATGCAGATGTTAAGAGATCCACATATCCGGACGGAGAAGAAAAGGAAAGAGGACGCCGCTGATCAGAAAAGACGTAATTGTGAGTCTCAAAATGTAACTGTAATCACTTATATGGTGTACACATCCTGTGTATAGCTGATATCTACCGCCATATGGTCCTGTATATAATCACTTATATTGTATACAGATTCTTTATAGTATACTGGTCTGTGTATAGTGGTTTTATTCAGTACAGTATGACGGTATTATTCAGTTATTGTGTGGTGGTATATATTTACTCCTTGTATACCAGTATTATTGGTCATTGAAATTTACCTACTTTAAAGTGTTTCTTACATACCGTATTTATCAGCATATAACACGCACTTTTAAAACTTAAATTTAAGGCAAAAGTCTGCCTGCGTGTTATACGCCGATAAGTCTTCTGGTCACTGATTTAAAGCGGCCGCAGCAGCGTCTGCTTGTTAAGTATTAACAGCACGGCCGCGGCCACTTTAAATCAGTGACCAGCGGCGTCTCCTCCCCGCTTTGTCACTTGTTTTCTCCCACACTATCCACAGGTACTGGTGTGGTGGATAGTGCGGGAGACGCTGATTAAAATAAGCCCTACCTTATCCGGATCTGCCCTACCTTTTAATCAGCGTCTCCCGCACTATCCACCAGTACCTGTGTATAGTGCGGGAGAACCTCCCCCCTCCCTCATCATTCCCCTTTTCCTGCTTTTTATAGTTTTGTTTATTTTCCTTACCTGGCTGCGCTTCGGCAGGTCAGGTCAGGCGGAGGGTCTTGCGGGGTCAGTGAAGCAGATGAGTTACGTCCTCTGCCGGCTTCTCTGTGCGGCATCACTGACGTCACTTTTCATTTCCTGTAGTCGCCGCCGAAAAGTGAGATCCCTGATGCCGCACAGAGAATCCGGGAGAGGACGTAACTCATCTGCTTCACTGACCCCGCAGCCCGCAAGACAGCCGAAGCGCAGACAAGTAAGGAAAGGGGAAGAGTGGTCTTCAACCTGCGGATCTCCAGATGTTGCAAAACTACAACTCCCAGCATGCCCGGACAGCAGTTGGCTGTCCGGGCATGCTGGGAGTTGTAGTTTTGCAACATCTGGAGGTCCGCAGGTTGAAGACCACTGGATTCCATAGGAGGAACATGATGGGGGGATGATGAGACGGGGAAATGATGAGGGGGGGGAATGATGGGGGGGTGATGAGACAGGGAAATGATGAGGGGGGGATGATGAGACAGGGTGGGGGGATGATGAGGGGGAATGATGAGGGACATGATGAGACAGGGTGGGGGGGATGATGAGGGAGAATGATGACGGACATGATGAGACAGGGTGGGGGACTATGAGACGGTGGGGGGGATGATGAGGGGGGAATGATGGGGGACATGATGAGACAGGGTGGGGGATGATGAGACAGGGTGGGGGGATGATGAGGGGGGGAATGATGGGGGACATGATGAGACAGGGTGGGGGGATGATGAGGGGGAATGATGGGGACAAGATGAGATGGTGGGGGGATGATGAGGGGGAATGATGGGGGACATGATGAGACAGGGTGGGCGGATGATGAGGGGGGAATGATGGGGGACATGATGAGACAGGGGGAAATGATGAGGGGGGGAATGATGGGGGACATGATGAGACAGGGGGAAATAATGGTGGGGAAGGCACTAAATGCTTAATGTCTGTATGGCTAGTGGTGGTCTATGACAGGGGGAAATGATGAGACAAGGGGGGGATGATGAGACATGGGGGGGGGCGATGAGAGGGGTAAATTTGGCACAGGGACTGATAAAAGGGAAGGAATGATGTGGCACTGGAGGGGACGGGACCAAACAGGTGCAGAAAAAAACGAAGTTGGGGGGATGATGTGGCATTTAGTCCAAGTCATTTATTTTACATTTAATTTTTTTTAACTTAAATTTCCCTGTTAAAATGGGGGTGCGTGTTATACGCCAGTGCGTATATACGGTATATAAATTTTAATTTATTGTGTGTGGGATTTGGGTGGAATAGGAGCGTGGCTGAAGATTGACGAGCTGCAGAGCCTAGCAGGGGCCCTTGCCTTTTTTTTGGTCCGGGGGCCCCGAGTGTTGTCAGTCCGCCCCTGGGGGGAGGGGGTGTAATTAAGGGGGGGGGGGTGCGTGTGTGTGTGTGTGTGTGTGTGTGTGTGTGTGTGGGGGGTGTGTGCCAAACAAAGGGTCCACCCCGGGTGCCAAATGCTCTAGGTACACCCCTGCTGAGGCCTGTAAATGGCTGTACCGCTCACATGGATACATGAACATGTCATTGGTGCATCCATGTAAACAAAACTGGCAGTGCTGGATGCAGCGAAAATTAAACAGATGTACTTTGTCTATTTTAGCATAATCCCA
The DNA here is from genome assembly GCF_029499605.1 of Hyla sarda. Lineage (NCBI taxonomy): Eukaryota > Metazoa > Chordata > Amphibia > Anura > Hylidae > Hyla > Hyla sarda. Next base: position 170,085,504 of record NC_079192.1, read on the forward strand.
AGCATTTGGCATATTTTTAAATAAGTCACACCACCTATTTAACCCCTTAAGGACTCAGCCCATTTTGGCCTTAAGGACTCAGACAATTAAATTTTTACGTTTTCATTTTTTCCTCCTCGCCTTCTAAAAATCATAACTCTTTTATATTTTCATCCACAGACTAGTATGAGTACTTGTTTTTTGCGCGACCAGTTGTCCTTCGTAATGACATAACTCATTATATCATAAAATGTATGGCGCAACCAAAAAACACTATTTTTGTGGGGAAATTAAAAAGAAAACGCAATTTTGCAAATTTTGGAAGGTTTCGTTTTCACGCCGTACAATTTCTGGTAAAAATGACGTGTTCTTTATTCTGAGGGTCAATATGATTAAAATGATACCCATTATTACATACTTTTCTATTATTGTTGTGCTTAAAAAAAATCACAAACTTTTAAACCAAATTAGTACGTTTATAATCCCTTTATTTTGATGACCTCTAACCTTTTTATTTTTTCGTATAAGCGGCGGTATGAGGGCTCATTTTTTGCGCCATGATCTGTACTTTTTTTTGATACCACATTTGCATATAAAAAACTTTTAATAAATTTTTTATAATTTTTTAAAATAAAATGTATTAAAAAAGTAGCAATTTTGGACTTTTTTTTTTCCGTTCACGCCGTTCACCGTACGGGATCATTAACATTTTATTTTAATAGTTCGGACATTTACGCACGCAACGATACCAAATATGTGTATAAAATTTATTTTTTACGCTTTTTGGGGGTAAAATAGGAAAAAACGGACGTTTTACTTTTTTATTGGGGGAGGGGATTTTTCACAATTTTTTTACTTTTACTTTTACATTTTTTTACATTTTTTTTACACTTGAATAGTCCCCATAGGGGACTATTCATAGCAATACCATGATTGCTAATACTGATCTGTTCTAGGTATGGGACATAGAACAGATCAGTGTTATCGGCAATCTTCTGCTCTGGTCTGCTCGATCTCAGACCAGAGCAGGAGACGCCGGGAGCCGGAAGGAGGAAGGTGAGGGGACCTCCGTGCGGTGTTCTGAATGAACGGATCCCCGCAGCAGCGCTGCGTGCGATCCGATCATTCATTGAAATCGCGCACTGCCGCAGATGCCGGGATCTGTATTGATCCCGGCACCTGAGGGGTTAATGGCAGACGCCCGCGAGATCGCGGGCGTCGGCCATTGCCGGCGGGTCCCTGGCTGCGATCAGCAGCCGGGATCAGCCGCGCATGACACGGGCATCGCTCCGATGCCCGCGGTTATGCACAGGACGTAAATGTACGTCCTGGTGCGTTAAATACCACCGCACCAGGACGTACATTTACGTCCTACGTCCTTAAGGGGTTAAATGGGCATTGTCAGATACAAAAACTTTTTATATGTTGTTCATCTTGGCAAAACATTAACCTTTCTAATATACTTCATAAGAAAATGTAATTTCCTTTATATAGAAATCATGGCTTATAAAATCATTGCTAGGGTGGGCTAGCACTACTCTGTGTCTGATAGGACAGGAGAGAGCACAGAGGAGTCTTATCAGACAGGAGAGAGCACAGAGGAATGCTATCAGACAGGAGAGAGCACAGAGGAGTACTATCAGACAGGAGAGAGCCCAGAGGAGTACTATCAGACAGGAGAGAGCACAGAGGAGTGCTATCAGACAGCAGAGAGCCCAGAGGAGTACTATCAGACAGGAGAGAGCACAGAGGAGTACTATCAGACAGGCGAGAGGACATAGAAGTGCTATCAGACAGGAGAGAGGACAGAGGAGTACTATCAGATAGGAGAGAGCACAGAGGAGTCCTGTCAGACAGGAGAGAGCACAGAGGAGTACTTTCAGACAGAAGAGAGCACAGAGGAGTCCTATCAGACAGGAGAGAACACAGAGGAGTACTATCAGACAGGAGAGAGCCCAGAGGAGTGCTATCAGACAGGAGAGAGGACAGAGAAGTGCTATCAGACAGGAGAGAGCACAGAGGAGTACTATCAGACAGGAGAGAGAGCACAGAGGAGTCCTATCAGACAGGAGAGAACACAGAGGAGTGCTATCAGACAGGAGAGAGCACAGAGGAGTGCTATCAGACAGGAGAGAGCACAGAGGAGTACTATCAGACAGGAGAGAGCACAGAGGAGTGCTATCAGACAGGAGAGAACACAGAGGAGTGTTATCAGACAGGAGAGAGCACAGAGGAGTGTACAGAGACCCACATCATCCTTCCGTATGCTGCCAATCCTCTGTAAGAGACATATGAAGTGCCTACAAATCTATAATACGGGCCTACAGGGACTCCGTGTTTTCTTACCATACTGGCCCAGATTTAGCAATGCTGTTCAATAGCTAAACAGTGTGCACTGTAAGTAGATAGTTCAACGATGCAACTAATTTATCACAGTGGCTTAGTTTAGACTGAAGATTGTGTCAAGGCCTGAGTGCAACTTTCATTTCATATTCTGCACTTAAAAACTGAAAGATGCTCTGTGATTGGTTTTTATAGGCAACAGAAATAGTCTTTCTTTTAAAACTTTTTAAAATCTACCCTGTGGCAGCCTTTTGAGCCTTACTTTGGTCTGTGTTTTTACCCAAACCAGTAGTGGGCCCAAAACACAGAAAAGGATGCAAATCTTTCCATTAGAGTTTTTCTCCTTGTCAATATCACTTCTGATTCTGGTAAAACTACTGACCAAATTAAGCCCAAAATTGTGTGGGAGAAAATAGCCTTAGGCTTTGTTTACATTAAAAAACTGAAGTGATTTACAGCTGGGTTTCTTATGGCTATTTTCAGCTGAGTTTAGTTTTAGTTTTAGACTTGTCTGGCTCTTATGCCAACTTGAAGTTGGATTACATAATCTACCATAAAATTTTGGCCCAGTGTTAAGCCACACCCTTCAATGCCTTATCATCGAGCTACACCCCTTTCCAAATGGGGCATCAACGATATATGTAAGCGCCAGGTAGTGCCAAGATTCTCCAAATTTTGGCGCAATGTACTCCAAAGTTGGGGAAAATCTGTTTGTAACCTGTAAAAGCCATAGATCAGTGACCTGTAATATATAAAAGCATATTTTATCCTTAAGATTTTTTGATATTCTTTTATTGGCAAGTTTTGTGCACATTAGATTTCAGTAACTTATGCAAATTACATCACAGACTTTTTATTTTTTATTAAAATGGGAGAAGGTAAGCTGATGAGACAGTATGGTCATATGTGTTTACAATACATACAAATAGCAGATATACAGAAAATGAGATGAAGAATACGTGATTGCCTTAAAGAACTGGCAGCCTATGCATAAAAATGCTTACTGCTAAATGGTAGACCCTGGAAATGCATGAAGGGAAATAAATTAGTATGATGGGGGAATGCTATAGAACAGCTAGACGTACTCATTGCCTCATGTATCAATACAAGTGCAGACAGCAGTGTCAGTGCCCATCTCAGTGGCCATTCAGTTTATTCTAATATTTCTATAATTTTATCTTTTAACCAGCAATGAACAAAGTTTACTCTTAGTACTTTGACATTGACACTTTTTGTCTGCACTAGTTTTTATGCCTAAGGCCTTCTTTACCAACACTGCCAGTCTTGACATATGAAATTGACTTTCTTTTATACTTGTTTTTTATGCCTGAGGAGAGGATTTTGGAAAGTCTATCTAGTTACACTTAGTATAAAATCTATAGTGGATAGAAATATACAGTATTTCATATAATCTGACACAGTGTTTTCTCATGGTTAAATAAGGTAAAAAGCTTACATGTACAGGAGTGTTATACCTGTGTAATCTGTAACATTTAACTTTTGTTCCCATCTACACAACAATTTCATTCTCCATCAAGCTTTTTTGGTGATTCGTATATTGAGGTAGTTAGTTTGTCGCTGATCAATTTATGGAGATCATAGTAAGCCTGTATTTTGCTTTATGAAATATTCTGGAAGACATACTGTGATCTCCTCTAATATAAACTGTTGTAAATGTGAAAAAATGGCTACTGTTATGTTGACTATAGACATTACGTGCACAATGAACCAAGCATACATGTGTATTGGGGGTTTATTGGCATAGCGGTCATCTGACAACTACTGATGATGATCACCACAGACATAGGCCTTATTCACATGTAAATATATGTAAATGATCAACTTTGCATAAGGGAGGCAAGACCCAGCATACCAAGCAACACTGCCTACTTCCACTCTGCTCCGATATGCCCACCTACCTCATAAATATTCATAGATCCTTCACCTATGTGAGCGTGTGGTGGGTGGGCATATTGGAGCAGAGAGGAAGGAGGCAAGGATGCTGGGTATGTCGGATCCTGCCTCCATTTCACAAAGATGACTATTAGCAATGGAGGCAAATACAACAGGTATCTCCTAAATGTAGCTGTGGATCCGTGTAAGGGATACCTGGTTGTAATCTGGTTTACCCGCACTAGAACGCTGTGTATTAGGTTAAGTGTGGGTGAGCCAGATGTCAGTTTCCCTGTAATACAAATAGTCTACCCGTGACAGGTCATCAGTATTTGGTTGGTGCAATTCTAATCCCAAAATCTCCGCAGATCAGCAGAATGAAAGGACTATGGCAATCCAGCAAGTGAATCATGGCTGTTTTATTCTGCTGATCACTTATTGCCATGTAACTCATTTAATGCCTCACAATAATGTTGGTTATGTCTGGATTATTGCAGTGCATGGTAATGGCCCAGATTTGTCAATCTTTTTGAAATCAAAACTGTCTTGTTTTGCAACCAATCACAGCTCAGACTTTATATCTTAATGCTAATCTGGGATTGATTGCGATAGGCAAAATTGTACCGTTTTGGTTTCAGGAAGATTGGCTCAGATTTATCAATAGGTTTTATTTTTTTATGGATACTTTTCTCTCACCTGGGAACAGTGCAAATGTGTTCAAAACTATAGCGATAACAGGGCTGCATGTGCAGTAAAGGGAATGGAAGTGTAAACAAAAATCCTATGAAGCAGAGTTGGTCTAAAACTATCTCACATCCTGTATACTGGACTGGGCTTCCCTAATCATTTTCCCCTTTTACCTGTTTATATTCCATAAATGTCTGATAGATGCAGGTCCACCTCTGTGATCATAATCTGTCTCTAGAACAAGCTACTTTAGACCTTGTTCAGACTACATGCAGTAGCCGGACATGGCTCGCAGTGCCACATTGTTTCCGTAACCCCCATTAATGTCTATGGGAATTACGGCAACAGGGTAAAACCGCACGCTTCACTGTTTTATTAGCCCTAGCACACTTAGCTGTCATAATCAGGCCAAACAGAGCTGGGGGTCCCGCATCTAGAATATTCTAAGGCTATGTCATAAGTGTTTGAGATAGGAATACCAATACCCCCTTTTAAAAACCTGATCTGTTAAGAAAATATGGGGTGTATTTACAAGCAATTTCGGTCTCTTCATTTTTTGAATATACATTTTAGACACCTCTGTTTACACTAATATACAGATCACGGTTCACACATTAACCTTTTGATAGTCTATAAGTATTAGGGCCCTGATCATTTACTGCTGGAGCCTGCAGCTGTCATGTTAGGCAACTCAGCATTCCTTGATACAAAGTGACACTGACAATAAGAAGGGAATGCACTTGAGAGGTCTAGAAGACAATTGTGTCCGGCACAATCTGAGACAATGGCAGGCTGTCTCGTCTTTCTTGAAACAATTGATTCTTGCAATACTGTAAGTCCCACAATTGGAAGACAGAAAAACCTGAACAAAGTGATGGAGTGACTTTGACAGAAGCCAATAGAAAGAAATAGACAGCTGCATGATACTGAAAGGTTTCCCCTGCAGCATCTTGATAAATATACATACATTTTAGCCTCTGCAATAAATTGTATGGAGGTTTCGATTTTGCACATATGGATCTTATTGCTGCTCTATAAAATATCTAATGCTCGTCCAGCATATATTATACGTACCTGCAGGAAAATACCATGTACATTTTCAATGGTATAGATGCCAGGAAGCTGCACATAGGCAAGCTAGTTAAGTTTTTAGGGTAGAATTGTTAGAAAATGTTGAGTCCAGTAGAACATGTCCCAGTTAAAAGACAAATATCTTGCATGCGTAACAGTGTGGACTTACAGAGCACTGCTTTTGTAAGAAAAGTGCTGAGTACTTCAGATTGTAATCCCACTCTCCATCCTGAGTATTGTTGGGAGGAAATGTCCCGCGTTTAGTGCCAACCCAGAGAAGCTTTCTTTCTGTGTTTATACCCAGTACTGGCTGCCAGGCTGTCCAGTAGCACCATTGCTTCTGTGATCTCCAACATCACAAAGAGGGAAGCCCCTATCAGGTTCAGTTGGACGAAATGTTTGCCTATCTGAGGCTCCATTCTCAGTCTTTGCTGCTGATGTTGCTGCTTTTTGGACATGATGTTTTCCCATCTTTTTCTTGCGTACAAAGTAAGCCATAAGAAGAAGACCAAGCAAAATGAACAACAATATAAGACAGACAGGAAGCACAATGCTATACATATGTGAGCTCATAAAACCAAGGACTGTACCCTCTAATGCTGGGCTAGGTGAACTGGATGCATTTATACTCAGTGAATAGTTTAAGATAATATCCTGAGTAGTGATTTCACTTACGTATTCTGATGACATCCAAACGTCTGGTGACAAAGTGTTAGTATGAGTTGACGTAGTTAGAACTAAAGGAGTTTTTGTGGGTGCCACAGTTGTTGTATGTGTTGAATTTGTTCCTAGCACCATGTTTACTGTCGAAATTAAATCTGTTTCCCTTGATATTAAATCTGTGGTTGTTTCTTGGTGTGTCGTTGGCTCACTGTTCATAGATTCTAGAGTGCTTGACTCTGAACTTGTAGCTTGTATATCAGTGACAAACATCCCTTGTGTGGTTTCCACAGTTCTGGATATTTGTGGATTTGTTGTGCTTGACAAGCTTTCAGGATAACGGAGAAGAATGGTATGGTCAGCATTAGAAGAATTGTATGGTATGGTGTTAAATCTTACAGTAACATTAGCTGGAGGCACATTACTGGCACTGATCAATAAACTAAGCCGATCACCTTGTATCTCTTGTCCACTCTGGTCATCTTCCCATAACTCCACACCAATAAGTCCACTTTCTAGCTCCCCTTGTGTGAAGACATGGACCATTGACCTGTCTCCTTTGCCACCTTCATGTGGAAATCTCACCAACCTCCCTTTTCTTGGATGGCGAAGTACGATAAACTGTGGGATGCTTTGAGTAGTTGCACCGAGTTCACTTGCATCGATAACTTCAGGACCTAGTTTAATTGTACATCCTCTCGGCCACTTTTGTCTATCTCCTATCTTCACTGTTGCAGATACTTGTACAGTCACTTGTCCAATATATTCCTCATCCATGTTTGAGACAGCAACAAATTCAAATTCATCTTGGGTGGATAGGAAATTGGTAAATTCATAGGATACCTCATTGTTGTTTACCTGGTCCCAATGAAACTCTAACCCTGGTACCTGGGCAACAACAACCTGGCCATATGTTGGCTTTCTTGTTATTTTATACACATATGTGTTTGCCATTTTGTCCAGGGTTGGTGAGATATGTCCTAGTGTAATGTTAGACCTTCCAGCAATCTGTTTGACTTCAAGAGTAGCCTGATGCATTGGGAGAACCCTTACTGGCAGTTGTCCTAGAAATGGGGCTTGCAGTCCATCTATTATATTAAACCTGAATTCGCCTGAAACTGCTGTTTGGTTAGCAATAAGGATGAGATTTGACCTGCCAAGATCTTCTTGTGTGAACTGTAAAACTTGAGCAGATTGGTTTCCTCGTCTTTCCACTGATACACCTAATGGTAAATGTAATATTGTGTAAAGTATGTTATCCGGGGAGGCCAGAGGGTGATCTAAAGATAAGTGATCTTCATTTAGTGGAATGTATGAGCCCACTGCTACATTTAATTTCAACTTTGGTGAAGATAAAATTGAAGGTATAATAGGTGAACTAGTGAAGGTTATATTAAATGATTCTCTTATGGCTAACGTGTCAATGGATTCGTGAAAAGAATTGGACTTGGGCCTTAACTGGGCTGTGAACTGAAAGCTATCTCCAAGGCTCTCAGACATGGTATTTGTGTAGAACAGGCTTCCATTTTCCAGATGAGACTGTAAAAAATATGTATTTTCTTGGTTAAGTGAGACCCCATTAATGGAGAGATGACCATGTGAAGGAAAATTGGTGATGAAAAAAACTATATCATGTGTCAGTTTCGAGAAGCTTGAATTTGCCAGAAGGTTTGAACCATCAAGGGAGTCAAGTGTTATTGGTGAAGAACCACCTTGCTGAACACTGAGACCTGTGTAGACATAAAACAAAACCTTTATGTTTCCCTTAAACTTGTACATGTCCATAACAAACAGATCTCATGGTTATAAACAAAAGATGTTAATATTGTCTGTAGAGACCAATCAGATCACTGCTTTTAATTTGAGGGTTGAAAGGATACCCAGTGCTTTCATTCAGAAAACATACACACACTTGAATGTGTTACGGCTCTACCTGAGTCTTTCGAAACAGCTGACAGCAGTCATGGAAAAGCAACACATAGCTCAGTCACAGTATCAAGTACTGGAACAATTGAATAATTTCATTATGTAAGCACATGCTTATTGCAAAATATTCCCAATTTGACCAGACACCCCAATATGTAATACGTATTACATTCCTAAACAGTACACACAGTTTGAAAGCTGTTGCTGCTGTCACGTCACACAGACGTTGTGAATCACACCCATAGCATGAGCTGACCTTTGGACATAGTCACAGTTTAGTTGAATTTTAAGAATGTAGATAAAATTGCCATAAAGGAGTCTTACCTGTGTTCTTCCAGAGCTTTGTATGCAGCTGTGGGCATGAGCCCTGGAATGTCACCGTCACATTTAATACATATAGCTGGGAAGTGGCACGTGAAGATTGCACATAAAATATAAAGGAATCTTGAGCAGTCCAAAATGGCATTAATGACTCGGCATGTTGGTAAAACACAATGCCTGCATCTACCTGTAATGCAAAGGAGTTGTGCTTTAGACTAAATGGAAGGGAACTTGCAGTTGAGCACATCGGGATACACTACTCACCTCTTCTTGGGTAAAATTGGCCAACACCATGCCGTTTCCTCCTCGTACAATTTTCCCAATCTGTGGTGGATTTTCTATATGATATACTAATACAGGCTGGTTGCCCTTTTGCTCATTGGTCACTGCACTCAAATGTTGCTTGGTGATTTGTTGAAGTGAACCTAGCATGAAAGAAATGACATATTCTAGATGTAGGAACAACACTTTTCCAATTAAGATCTGAAGAATTGTTAGTCACTTACGTGGACACACTAGAATGTTTTGTAGTGATTCCACAGTGACTGTGAATGGTGTTGCTTGAACATGAAAAAACAATTGTTCCGATTCATTTTCTCCATCAGACACTCTAAAGAGAAATCCTCCATCCAACTCTCCTGAATAGAAGGAAAACAATAGATTTTTATTTAGATTTTATATCATTATTATTATTTTTTCATACTTGCAGGAGGGCAGAGAAGCAAGATCAGCTGCTTGCTGCATCAGTGTCATTTAAAAATTTTTTTTTTTTTTTTTTAGACTTTTGAAAAAAAATGCAATGTGCTAAGGAATTATAAAATAATAGTGAATTAATTATCTTGGCTTTTTTATAAGTAGAATGTTTCTGCTCACTGGTACAGGTCATGGTCCACGGTATATATGGAAACACTTACTGGTTGTCCTTCCTTGGGCCACTTTTGATAAGTACTAATCACTGTATACTGGAAATACCCCACAAGCCCTGCTGTTTTGGAAATGCTCTAACCCAACCATCTAGCCAACACACTGACAGTTCAATTGCTGCCTAATGTATCCTGACCAGGTCCACCCAACATTAATCTAATGTATATGGTCAGTTTGTAATCATGGCCAATAATTAAGAATTAGCCATAAACCCATCTCTTATTCCATAAAACCTGGTGTCTTTATTACAGCTAATCCTAGGAATTTGTTTCAGAAATTAAGAAAATATTTATCCTCTTTGTACACTTATTTGTGGTGCTATGATGTTTAAACAATTCCCAGTATCTCTAAAGAAGTTGCGGAAAACATATAAAACAGCCAATTTGCTGTTTTTCGGCATCTCGACCTCCTACAGCTGCAGCTAGCAAGCTGCAGTTTCCATAGTTGGCATCTGTATCTATAAGGTATTTATAGCATATCATGTGCATATGCCCTTAAAGGAATACTAATTTTAAATCAACTGGTGCCAGAAAGTTAAACAGATTTGTAAATTACTTCTATTAAAAAATCTTAATCCTTCCAGTAATTATTAGCTGCTAAATACTACAGAAAAAAATCTTTTTTTTTTGGAACCCAGAGCTCTCTGCTGACATCACGAGCACAGTGCTCTCTGCCGACATCTCTGTCCATTTTAAGAACTGTCCAGAGTAGGAGAACATCCCCATAGCAAACATAGGCTGCTCTGCACAGTTCCTAAAATGGACAGAGATGTTAGCAGAGAGCACTGTGCTCGTGATTCAGCAGAGAGCACTGTGTTCCAAAAAGAAAAGAATTTCCTCTGTAGTATTCAGCAGCTAATAAATACTGGAAGAAGTAAGATTTTTTAATAGAAGTAATTTACGAAGCTGTTTAACTTTCTGGCACCAGTTGATTTAAAAAAAAAAAAAAAGGTTTTCACCGGAGTACCCCTTTAAAGGCAAAATGGGAATCTCAATTTTATTACTGCCCCATATTTTATTATAAAAATGTATTTGTTCAGCAAGTGTTCTTCTATTATTATCAGTAGGGTGAGATTCTCCCTCAGGAGTCCCTAGTTCAGAAAGCATGGAAGCAACACATCAATATCTGGCAGAGGAGAATGGGGACAAAAAGTTATGATAGCTGATAAAGTTATGGCCAATGCAAAATATTTATGAATTAATATAAAAGAGAAATTGCAAAGGCCAGGGTTTAGGAGGAGTTGTGCGCATGCAGGATTATCCAGTAATTTTACAGTATAACCGCTCTCCCCCTCCTATCTTTTTCACTCACTAGACCACATGTTACCTGCTGTTGCCTGCTTTCTATTATATTACTTTATTTTCTAACCTGTCCGCTACTGTCATCTTGCTCTCAATAACAGTTACCTTATCTAAGCAGCTCGTTTCCCTTTTTTAATAGATCGTATAGATCTATTAGATGTAATATATCTCACCTCTGTGCATGAACTGCACCATTCCCAATTCCAAATCTCTTTGGGAAAAGCTTAAAACTTTGCCAGGGAAACCTCTTACAATCACTTCTCCATTGGTCGGAGGAATGAAAGAATATGTAATGTCTTCTGGTGCCGAGTCATCATCAAGAGCGTGCAGGACATCAGTGGTGATGGTAGCTGTTTCACCCTCCAGTATCTGACATGAAAACAAGAAAAGTTATAGAAGGTGCAGTACAGAACACTTTCTATATATCATTCAGCTTTAGAATTTTACGGGAATCTGGTAGATGGTTTCACATAATGTAACTGATCACAGCACCAGGTAGGGGGTTAAAAGACCCCCAGACAAACCAATGAGATCCGTGAACTTCTGCTTGTGAGCTGAGCAGCTTGCATTTTTTATATATGCATTTGAGTGCCCACAGGGAAGGGCAGATCCCCTGGAGTGCCCAAAGGGTGGAGACTAGGCCTTAGTGCCAAGCATTTCCTTCTCCTACAACAAACCGCTTAGAGGCTGCCAGTCAAATGCAAAAGGAAAGGTCAAGCAGCGAATAAATAGTGTCCCTTTTGAAGTAACCTTGTTTTCCTTACTCCATTCACCAGCATGACATGTGGGGAAAATCTCCACCCTACGAGCTGATAGGACAGGAAGAATTATAATGAATGAAGCCTATATAAAGAGCCCCAAGCTTTTTAAGTGACAAGTACACTTTAAGGTGACTCTGTCATCATGAAAGCACACATGGTTCTTTGGAATTTTATCGCTTTAGGCGATTGGACCTGCCCTGTGGGCACTAGTTTGTATGCCTGTGACAAACCTGCTGCTGTGATTCCTTACATTGTGTGAAACCGTCTGACAATATGTAATATGCAATAATCTTCAAACAGTGATATACAATGTATCTAAATGATAACATTTCAGAATGCTCTTTAAGAAAGTCCATTTCTAATTTCTGTCATTTCCTAATACTGCAGTGATCTTCCGCATGGTTCTGCCCCTCCCTACACCTGTATCAATTCACCCTCTTCTCCCCGCTCTCAGATTCCCAGGTCAGTTTTCGACTTGTAGCAGGTGGATAATTGATGGAAAGGTGGGAGGAGAGAGACAAGCGGCTTTTACTGAAGTGGTAAACAAAGTAATAGCACTGTATACACACAGAGGGCTCTGTGCACATAGTTACCAAAATAGATATTTCATGTGCAAAACCAGGGCATACACAAAAGCATGAACAAAGCAATAGGAGGACATGATGCAACCATAGTGCAGTGCTGCTCCAATATGCGGATTAGTATGATGTTAGAATATGGCATTACGGCAGCCACACCACTTCCACGTGAAAACATTAGAAAAAAATAATAATGTAAAAAAACATGTAACATTTACTCTAACTGGTATCTCCCATTCATTTAAAGGGATACTACTGTGCTGACAACTTATCCCCTATCTAAAGGATAGGGGATAAGTTGCCTGATCGCGCGGGGTCCCGCCGCTGTGGACCCCTGCCATCTCGCACGCAGCACCTCACTCTCATCAGGCCCCGGAACACCCCGTGTGTTGTCACGCTCCGCCCCCTCAATGCAAGTCTATGGCAGGGGGCGAGACAGCTGTCTCGCCCCCTGCCATAGACTTACATTGAGGGGGCGGAGCGTGATGTCACATGGGGCGGAGCAGTGACATCACTATACTCTGGCCCCGTGATCGGCAGTCATCAGACCTGATGAGAGCGGGGTGCTGCGTGCGAGATAACGGGGGTCCCCAGCGGCGGTACCCCACGCGATCAGGCAACTTATCCCCTATCCTTTAGATAAGGGGATAAGTTGTCAACACGATAGTACCCCTTTAGACTGTGTGTGTTTTTTTTCCAAGGTTTTCAATGCTACAGTTTTCCTTATCAATAGGGAAAATGGGGCAAATCTGTGATGGGTATGGCAATGGATAATGTTTTAAATGGGCAGTCTCATTAAAACTATTTTTTGCTATTGCACTCCTTATGGTAAATTAAAAATATTTCTAATATACTTTGTTTAAAAAAAATGAAGTTTTCTATGTTTTATTTGTGCTTAAAAAGGCTCAAGAGCACATTTTCCCCCAACTCATACACAGACTTTGGACCAAAGTCCAAACACAGGAAGTGCCGCCTGGAGTGCTGAGGGGGGGGGGGGGGGTTCCAACCAACAGCATATGGCAGTTATGTGTGAGAGGAGCTATGATTGGATGAGGCTGGACACCCCCCCCCCTCAGCACTCCAGGCGGCACTTCCTGTGTTTGGACTTTGGTCCAAAGTCTGTGTATGAATTGAGGGAAAATGTGCTCTTGAGATTTTTAAGCACAAATAAAACATAGAAAACTTCATTTTTTTTAAACAAAGTATATTAGAAATATTTTTCATTTACCATAAGGAGTGCAATAGCATAAATTAGTTTTAATGAGAATGACCCTTTAAGAATCTAAAAGCAGTTTTATGATATTCTTTGTCTGAGAGCACTAATGTGAACACAATGCAAATAAATCTGGATGTTGATCTTTGCACTTATACTGCTGTTCAGTAGTTAAGCAGATATTCATTTTACCTAAACCTGTAGTCATTTTAAATTGAATGGTAGTGAATTTTGCAATTTTATTGCGTTTGGAAGGTCAAGGAAAACACATTTGAAAAACTGCATTATTACTGTGAATTGTCATAATTTTGCAATGCAGTCATTTTATATTTCACATTATTTACACATTTCACCTGTATTGATCTTTATCTTTAAAACCTAAACCTAAAAAAGAGGCATGTAAATAAACACACTACATTTTGGCATTAAGGACACAGACAATTTCATTTTTGCATTTTCATTTTTTCCTCCTTGCCTTCTAAGAGGCATGAGTTTTTTTTTCCATCTACAGACCTATATGCGGCTTTTTCTTTGTACGACCAATTCTACTTTGTAATTACACCTTTCTTTTTACCATAAAATGTATGGCACGACCCAAAAAATATTATTTGTGTGGGGGAATTCAAAAATATAACCGCATTTACCCAGATTCTGGCGGGGGGGGGGGGGGGGGGGGGGTTGGTTTTCACACAGTACACTTTACGGTAAAACTGTCATGTAACCTTTTTTCTGTGGGTCAATATGATTAAAATGATACCCATGTTTTTATGCTTTACAATTATTGCAATGCTTTAAAAAAAAAAAAAAATAATAATAATTTTTTATAAAATAAATATGTTTAAAATTGCCCTATTCTGACCCCCAATAACTTTCTTATTTTCAGTCTATGGGGATGTATGAGGGCTCCTTTTTTGCGCGGTGATCTTTAGTTTCAATCGGTACCATTTTTGTTTTGCTGGAAATTTTTGATCGCTTTTTATAAAAATTTTTACTGACATTTGATGTGACCAAAAATCAACAATTCTGATATTTTTTTTACATTTACGTCCATTACCATGTACGGCCATACCAGATATGTAGTATTTAATTATTTTTATATGGGGAAAAGGGGGTGATTTATATTTTTATTAAGATGGGCTTTTATATATTTTAAAAAACACTTACTTTGAAAGCCCCATAGGGAACTTTCAATAGCAATCATTAGATTGCTATGTACTATTCAGTACTATAACACAGTACTGATCAGTACTATCAGCGATCTTCTTGAACAGTCTGGCTCTCCAGGCTGCTCAAGAAGCTCTGCTATCCTGCATGGAAGGTAAGAGACCTTTGGCAGCGATTTGCACTTATCAGACCATCGCAATTGCACAGCATAGGTCTGATAAGACCACCGAAACCTCCAGTTTCATTGTAGATGCCATGATCAGAATTGATCACGGTATCTATAGGGTAATGGTGGGCATCAGTGTGATTGCTGATGCCTGCCATTATCAGTGAGGCCCAAGCTGCTGTTAGCAGCCGGTGCTCACCAGCTATGTAGTGAGTGCTGCTCCTGCGCTGTAAATGTTCAGCAAAATTACTAGCTGCAGTGCCGTACATTTACAGCACGTGTCCGTAAGAGATTATACCAAGTATAATAAGACAGCCCACAGAGAGGAGAGCATTGTCTGTTGTTGCCGAGAACAAAGAAGATTGTGATAGGACTTAGGCTGGGTTCACACATAGTACTTTGGTCAGTATTTTAAGCAAAACCAGGAATGGGTTTAAAACACAAAAAGGGTGCAGATCTTTACATTATAGTTTATCCCTGTGTCAGTTTCACCCCTCGTTTTGGCAAAAAATACTGACCAAAATACTGTGTGCGAACCCAGCCTTACGTATACAACAAAATTCTACCTCTAAAACCAAATTCTTTGATTCCCTAAAAATCTTCAGTCATTTGTTGGTGTACATGAAGGATGTCAAAAAACCTCTGTATTGACACAAAGCCTGGAAAGACAAGCCAATACCCATGACCAAAAGAAAGAAAAAAAAGATGGTCAAACCATTATGTCTCTACCGTCAAAAGAACGTTAACACACATCCCCATTCCGCAAAACAAACCTCATTACATTGTCAGTATATACTGTAGTAATCCCTCTCCTTTTTTAGTACTGACATTTTATGACTATACTCACATATCACTACTATTGCTGCTGACACCACTGTTAGGCCTCATACTCACGACCTGCTGCACGACCTAGTACAGTCAGTAGAACCGGGCCAGACAGGACTCTGTGTCCTTCTATACAGGCTCTGTCATATGTATGGAACTGTTCTCCTCTAGAAGCAAATGCTTCACACTTTAAATATTACAACCCACTGAGCATGCCACAATTTTTCTTTTCTTGACGTCTTCTCTGTCATTCGCTGTATGAAATTGGAGGTAAATGTACAGTAAAGGCCTTGTAGGGCACCTCTATGGGAGCCCTTTTTTTTTGCATTGTACAAAACAGGCTGTATGCATCATTATTAATGCATGTCGGCCAGCTTTTAGTGTGGTGTTTCTTTATGATACCAGGTACCCTATTCCTCATCACTGTACATGTAAAAACTTCTTATTTAGACAGCATCTTACAAAAGACCTCTTATAAACCCTCTGCCAAATAGTGGGTTTATACTACTGTTTGACTGTAATCTGCACTACGTATAGCAGTCTATATAAAAATATTTTATTCTTTATTTTTACACTTGGAAATAAATCAATTGGAATGCCCAGCTTTCTGATTAAAGTATCCCTTAAAATTAAGTTTTTTTTTAATAAGAAATATGTTCAGAATATTAAATAATTTTCCTTTCCTATTTTTTAACAAGCAAGAATAAAATGGCTGATGTTCTTCCATATGCAGAGAGCCAGAGCCAGAAGTCTGGGTAAGGCTTCGACTGATGATCTTTTTCCTGTACTGAGAAATTACCGTATAAGAAGAGACCAACTTGAAAATTGTCTCCGAATATATTAGGGAGGCCTTTTGCAGAGGATGTTTTTCAGACAGCAATGGAATTTATCATTAACATTTTTGCTTGTCTTAATGTGGGTCAAATATGTGACTTATGATCACATTAAGGCCCTGATAATCCACTGATAAGAACTTACATCTTACATCCACATTTCCTTTGTAGACTTTGTAGAAACCATATTAGGAAATAACTTGCTCTTATTCCCATAAAGGAGTATTCTTTTGTACACCACAAGCACAGGGGGGATCTACACATACACACAGATCAAACACATCGATTGCACATGGCTGATGATCTTATGCAGCCCAACCTGTGACCTAGGGGACAAAAGTGACCTGAATCCCGGAGGTTCTGAAAGAAATGGTTGTCATAGGAAGCAGAGAATAAAGTGCCAACATTAGGAAGCAGCTCCATTCTCTCTTTGGACTTGGAAGATACATGTGAACCCTCTAGTGGCTGCTCACGTGTATCATTCATGTCGGGTTAAAAAGAGGAGTGGCACAACGTGAAGGAGCAGGGAAAGCAAAGCACTACGCATTGTGCTTCTGGCAATGTTATGGGGGGCAGGATGAGGTTGGCACTACTGGGGGAGAATGTATGAGTCTGTTTCAGACAACTTAAAGGATGATTCCAGGCAAAACTTACTGCTATGCCTAATACAGACCATAATATAACTTTTTTAACTCTTTAAACCCCTGGGTCATGCACCAATTCCTAAGGACCCGGTATATGTATAAATATAGTGCCTCACTTTTACCCGGAGTATACTTTTAAATAGAAAATGGCACTCTTTATATGGCTTTATTCATCTTTGGTGCATTACAAACATGCAGCGGGGAGCTTCGCACAGACAGACAGGGTAAAAATCACCATTGGTCGCAATTTGAAATCACTGGGTGTTTATATCATGGAAACAGTCCCGGTCACTTAAAAACTTCTGAAGAGACACTGAACAGGAGGATTTGAGCTGTGTTCTAATGGAGTCCTAGAAAGTCGGTCAGGCTGACTAGTATGGAACTACAGGTGCTGCAAAAAATGGCGTATCTTACGTAGTCTATAGGCAGAATGGAGCCCCTCCACATTTCCATCTGGACAATCTACTGAAGTTGGATTGACCACGCCAGAAACAATGTTTTATCAATGTTGTGCTGGCCTCCATGATCGCCAGATGTAACACCCTGCTACTTCGTTCTGTGGGGCTACATTAAGTATTCAGTACAGGGCCGGATTAACGTAGGGGCGGATGGAGCTGCTGCTCCAGGCCCTTACATGAAAATAGGCCCAGTGGCCTGCACAGACGGCCCGCATAGGCCGCCCGGCACCCATGATAAATATGATAACAGAAAAAGAGGGCCGGCCCTGCACTGTCCCAGGCCGGCCCTGCTTCTTACTTATGGCCCTGGGTCACTGCAGGCCGCTGCAGCACTGTTTTCTTTTTATAGTTATCCCTTGGCCCTTTATGGTGAGTGCAGGGGCCGTGGCCGCAATGCATCTCTGGGAAGAGAGCCGAGGAATGCTCCTCCCCCTCCCCCACACTCCTCTGTGTGCAGGCTGCAGCCCTATTGGAGCAGGCAGCTGCTTTGCTTCCTGTTCCATTGCTGACTACATCACCCGCCCGCGCCGAAGGGGAACAGGAAGACATCCCCTGCCCACCGCTGCGGCCCCCTATACATAAGGTAATTTTCTGGGAGGAAAAGGTTGAGGGGCAAATTGCTGTTTGGGGGGTCAGTGGGAGTTAAATGGGCAATTTCTTAATGTTTCTTGACCAGGGTGCCTCCAGCAGTTTTAAAACTACAACTCCCAGCATGCCTTTGGCTGTCCAGACATGCTGGGAGTTGTAGTTTTGCAACACTTTATCTATCTAATCTCATATCTATCTATCTATCTATCTATCTATCTATCTCCTATCTATCTCATATCTATCTATCTCCTATCTATCTATCTACTGTATCTATCTATCTATCTATCTATCTCATATCTATCTCATGTATCTATCTCATGTATCTATCTATGTATGTATCTATCTATCTCATATCTATCTATCTCATATCTATCTATCTCATATCTATCTATCTCATAATCTATCTATCTATCTATCTATCTATCTATCTGTCTATGTATCTATTTATCTCATGTATCTATCTATCGCATATCTATCTATCTCTCATATCTATCTCATATCTATATGTCTCATATCTATCTATCTCATATCTATCTTATTTCTATCTTATATCTCAGTGTTTCCTGACCATGGTGCCTCCAGCTGTTGCATAACTATAACTCCCAGCATGCGTTTGGCTCTCCAGGCATGCTGAAAGTTATAGTTTAGCAACAGCTGGAGGCACCTGGGTTAGGAAACACTGATCTATCTATGTTGTATCTAATATCTATATTATATCTCAGTGTACCCAATATACCAGTGTACCCAATATACCAGTGTACCCTATATACCAGTGTACCCAATATAAGAGTGTACCCAATATACCAGTGTACCCAATATACCAGTGTACCCAATATACCAGTGTACCCAGTGATACAGTGTACCCAGTATACCAGTGTACCCAATATACCAGTGTACCCAATGATAGTGTACCCAATATACCAGTGTACCCAATGATAGTGTACCCAATATACCAGTGTACCCAATATACCAGTGTACCCAGTGATACAGTGTACTCTCCCCAGGGCACCGGCTGCTCTTCTGCCCCACATAGTGGATAGTCCTGATGGTCAGGGGCATATATTGTCACTAGGGTCCGGGCATATACTGTCACTGGGGTCCGGGCATATACTGTCACTGGGGTCCGGGCATATACTGTCACTGGGGTCCGGGCATATACTGTCACTGGGGTCCGGGCATATACTGTCACTGGGATCCGGGTATATACTGTCACTGGGGTCCGGGTATATACTGTCACTGGGATCCGGGTATATACTGTCACTGGGGTCCGGGTATATACTGTCACTGGGATCCGGGTATATACTGTCACTGGGATCCGGGTATATACTGTCACTGGGGTCCGGGTATATACTGTCACTGGGATCCGGGTATATACTGTCACTGGGATCCGGGTATATACTGTCACTGGGATCCGGGTATATACTGTCACTGGGGTCCGGGTATATACTGTCACTGGGGTCCGGGTATATACTGTCACTGGGGTCCGGGTATATACTGTCACTGGGATCCGGGTATATACTGTCACTGGGATCCGGGTATATACTGTCACTGGGATCCGGGTATATTCCTCTTTCCTTCATCATTAAACTAAAGGGCTCTTGTCTTTCTTGTCCTGTGTTTTCAAATATTTTTTTTTATAGATAATGTCGAAGTAAGTAGGCAGGGGGGGGGGCCTTGAGTTGTGTAAGGGGCCCCAACATTTCTGATGGCAGCCCTGGTCTTGTATATAATCACTTATATGGTATACAGACCCTGTGTACAGCTGGTAACTTTTGCTATATGGGCACTGTGTGGGGGAATACTGGTCTGTGTATAGTGGTTTTATTCAGTACAGGATGGCGGTATTATCAAGTTATTGTGTGATGTATATAATTCCTCCTTGTATACTGGTATTCTTGGTCATGGAAAATTATCTTACCTATGTTAACTTGTTATATATTTTCTTTTATTTTGTGTGTAGGTTGGGGCATTAGGAGGCATTTGGGTTGGATAGGGGCGTGGCAGAGGTGTGGCCATGGGCGGAGCCTCACAGGGGGCCCTTGCTTTATTTGGTCCGAGGGCCCTGAGTGTTGTCAGTCGGCCCCTGCCTGGGTGGTCACATGGGCTGGGTAACCCCCTGACCAGCGCGACTCATGTCACAGTATCGTAGGACGATCCTCACCCCTGTCAGAAAGAGGATGGTATGTGCTGCTTTCCTGCCTGGCCCACGCCCGTCAAAAAATGTTACTGTGTGACAGCGGCTGAGGTCCCGCCGGCGGTCATTGTTCTCTGCCTCTGAAGTCCCCCAAAAAGGTACCACCACCAGTCATGAACTCACTTGCCCATTCAGGTACATAGAAAAGCTAGGTGACAATTTCTCACCTAGCTTTTCCATGCTCCTGAATGGCATGCCTGCTTATAAATGCTCAGTTATTATAGGCAGACATGCCATTCAGGAGCATGGAAAACTAGGTGAGAAATTGTCACCTAGCTTTTCTGTGTACCTAAATGGCAATGGTGCTTATCATAGCTCAGCTGTTATAGATAGATTTACCTATAACCTATAGTCATATCTGTCTATTCTATGGTAAGCACATATGCCATTCAGGAGCCCAGAAAAGCTAGGTGACAATTTCTAACCTAGCTTTTTAATTCTCCTGAATGGCATATCTGCTTATAATAGCTCAGCTGTTATAGATAGATTTACCTATAACCTTTCTGTCATATCTGTCTATTCTATGGTAAGCAGATATGCCATTCAGGAGCCCAGAAGCCCAGGACCTACAAAATAAAGCTAATGGGAGAGACTTATCAAAACCTGTGTAGAGTAGTGGTGCAGTTGCCCATAGCAACCAATCACATCGCTTCTTTAATTTTTTAAAAAGCCTCTGAAAAATGAAAGTGATCTGATTGGTTGCTATGGGCAACTGCACCGCTCTTCTTCACAGGTTTTGATTAATCTCCCCCAATATGGAACTGTTTGCAAAAAGTGCTCTGTGTAGAAAGCCCCCAAAATTGGATTTTTTTTCAAGTTTGTCCCACAAATATTTGTTTGTTTGTCATTGCAAAGTATAATTGGTGATGCAAAAAAACAGGCCCTTATATGAGTCTGTAGGTAGAAAAGTAAGAGTTATGTCTAAAGATGAGCGAATCAGAGCTGACAAACCCGAATTCATTACAAATTTCAGAAAATATATACGATTCACAACAAATGCGAATATCGCTGCGATTCTATCACACAAATCGCTTCATTAAACTCCATTTACTGTGGTGCAGGCTCCAGGGCATCTAAAATGGCGGATCCACATGTCAGTATATGGGGCAAGGAATGCTGGGAAGGCAGGAAGGCAAGGCGGGATGACCCTAAATCACATGGAGGATGTAGCCAGTCACACCTGTGATGTCACAGCCCTATGTAATCCATATTGCGGCCAGTCACTTCATTATATTACACTGCAGAGATATAGGACGGACAGCCTGTGTGTGTTACAGCAGAGAAAAGCGCAGTCCAGCAGCGTTTAACATCCTCCTAGTCACATCAGATAAAAGAAGCGATCTGATTGGTTGCTGGGGGTAACTCAGCAATTTTTGGACACTAACATATATTCATCTATCCTGGTAATTTAATGTGCATAACGTGACGGATGCGCTTTATTTGTGTTAAACAAAATTGCTTTGTGTTGCTTTTTCATTTTATATATTTCGATAAAAAGGCCCATCAAAATCTTCAGCACCAGGCCCATGATCCTCTTAATCCGGCCCTGATTCAGTATCTGAACTCCCCCCTCCAGTCACAGGATCTGAACAACCTTAGACAACGCATTACTAAATCAGTGGAGTCCATATCCAAGTATATGCTGACACGTGTCTGGACAGAACTGGACTACCTCCTAGACAGCTGCCATGTCACAAATGGAAATCACTTTGAGCATTTGTAGTGTATAGATAGAACTTGGATAGAGCATGTCTTTTCAATTTTTGTGTTCTGTTCTCTTGGTTATGAATACCGAGGCTATAATTTTCATTATCATTTTTTGAATCACCTTGTACTTCTCCTTATGTAAAGTATATACAGAATCATCTATAACTTGAGAGAAGCACCTTTTTATTTTCACTCTTGCAGGGTTTAAGCTTTAGAAACACCGATTTAACTTAGTCTTTTATGCCTTTGATGAGTAAGGAAGTACTTAAGTTTATAAATGTACATAAGCTTCTTTTAAGTTATTGTTTATACTGTTTTATATAAACCCTTCCCCTATCTCTTCCATTGTTTTCTGAATAGATTGCATACAGAGTGTGAAGATAAGTTCGCAGAAACTGAATACATTTCACAAAATGTACAAAAATATCAAAAATAGATCAGGAATCCTTTGAATTGTTTTCTTTACATATAGACAGCAGCTATACATCATTTGGCTATTTTTAACTATGAATAAATACAGAATCTCGTCAGTGTCACTTAAACAGCCTCTGAGAACAGGAAAGCAAAGCTTCTAAAGTCAATGTCAACTTATCTGCCTTAGGCCTTATCACCATTTGTATAACAAGTGTGATAAGCTAATGAAATGTTTCCCAGAAAAAACCACAACAGAATAGTCAGCCCTCATAACTCATAAGATGTTCTCCTCCTATGTTCCCTTTTAGAAAAATCTGTTGACAATTTAACTGTCCCCTTCTTTGCAAAAATAAAAGAATGTTTTCTTTCTGCATATCTGGCTCATTTCTGATTCTGACACAGAAAATTCAGAAAAAATATATATTTTACTAAAATAAAAAAAAGTTATAAAAAGTTAAATAGAGAAATTTCAGGCCTTTAAAAATATCAGAGGAAACTGGAAACTGCCTTAAGTAGAACATGGAACACTAAGGGCTCGGATGATCGAGCTTAGATTGTACCAAGGGACTAGGAGATGCATCGTGCCTGCAGATTATCTCCAGAATTTGGCGTTTATGCCCAAACGATACAAGGAATATCTTGCTCAGTTATTATTAATGGCTGAGGCTGGGTTCACACTACGTTTTGTCCCATACGGGAGCGCATACGGCAGGAGGGAGCTAAAACCTCGCGCTCCCGTATGTGACCGTATGCGCTCCCGTATGCCATTCACTTCAATGAGCCGACCGGAGTGAAACGTTCGGTCCGGTCGGCTCATTTTTGCGCCGTATGCGCTTTTACAACCGGACCTAAAACCGTGGTCAACCACGGTTTTAGGTCCGGTTGTAAAAGCGCATACGGCGCAAAAATGAGCCGACCGGACCGAACATTTCACTCCGGTCGGCTCATTGAAGTGAATGGCATACGGGAGCGCATACGGTTACATACGGGAGCGCGAGCTTTTAGCTCCCTCCTGCCGTATGCGCTCCCGTATGGGACAAAACGTAGTGTGAACCCACCCTAAGACTGTAAAGGAGAAATGGAGCAAACTTATTAAAATAGCAAAAACATAAAAAGGAGGAAAAAAAATATATGTAGACAGATGTGAATGACGGAAGGATAAGGAAGTGAACTCTTTGGAATTTCCCAGATTTTGTGCATTGTTAGGTTTTTCTCCCTGCACTGTGGATGTATGCTCAACAACCTTAACAAAAGACTTGAACAGTACAACTAGTTACATGCTATTAGCTGAGTTAGATTGTGTTTGTCTATAGTAATGATATAGAAAACAATCAGACAACATTTTATCAGTATTCACTTCAGAATTCCAGGAACTTCCAAAGGGTTTTCATTACAACTATATGCATATAAATGATTTTAAACATAACTCAATTGTTTCTTTTAGGTTATTATGATTTTGTTCTCAGTGTGTTGCACAATTCCAGTCTGTAATAATTGGGGAAACCTGGTGGACATAGGGGTATAGCTAAAAACTATAAGGGAGCAGTACTTTTGTTGCACAAAAGGTCTCAGTTACCCCATAGAAGGAGACCAGATTTATTCATTACGTGTAATATATTTAGTAGTCACTGGTAATAATTCTGCTAAAATAACAAACAAAGCTATACTCATAAGTTAAAGAGGTACTCCGCCCCCTGGACATCTTATCCCCTATCCAGTTTAGGAGAGGTCTGCAATGGGGATTTGCTTCTAAACTGGGCGGTTCCTGAGACACGTGTAATCAGAGAGCACTTAGACAGAAAAGAACAACCTTAACTTCAGAAGCTCATAAGTACTGAAAGGATTAAGATTTTTTAATAGAAGTAATTTATAAATCTGTTTAACCCCTTAAAGACGCAGGACGTAAATGTACGTCCTGGTGAGGTGGTACTTAACGCACCAGGACGTACATTTACGTCCTATGCATAACCGCGGGCATCGGAGCGATGCCCGTGTCATGCGTGGCTGATCCCGGCTGCTGATCGCAGCCAGGGACCCGCCGGCAATGGCCGACGCCCGCGATCTCGCGGGCGTCCACCATTAACCCCTCAGGTGCCGGGATCAATACAGATCCCGGCATCTGCGGCAGTTCGCGATGTAAATGAACGATCGGATCGCCCGCAGCGCTGCTGCGGGGATCCAATCATTCATAACGCCGCACGGAGGTCCCCTCACCTTCCTCCGTGCGTCTCCCGGCGTCTCCTGCTCTGGTCTGTGATCGAGCAGACCAGAGCAGGAGATGACCGATAATACTGATCTGTTCTATGTCCTATACATAGAACAGATCAGTATTAGCAATCATGGTATTGCTATGAATAGTCCCCTATGGGGACTATTCAAGTGTAAAAAAAAATGTAAAAAAATTTAAAAGTAAAAGTAAAAAAAAAGTGAAAAATCCCCTCCCCCAATAAAAAAGTAAAACGTCCGTTTTTTCCTATTTTACCCCCAAAAAGCGTAAAAAACATTTTTTATAGACATATTTGGTATCGCCGCGTGCGTAAATGTCCGAACTATTAAAATAAAATGTTAATGATCCTGTACGGTGAACGGCGTGAACGAAAAAAAATTTAAAAAGTCAAAAATTCCTACTTTTTTAATACATTTTATTAAAAAAAAAATTATAAAAAATGTATTAAAAGTTTTTTATATACAAATGTGGTATCAAAAAAAAGTACAGATCATGGCGCAAAAAATGAGCCCCCATCCCACCGCTTATACGGAAAAATAAAAAAAGTTATAGGTCATCAAAATAAAGGGATTATAAACGTACTAATTTGGTTAAAAAGTTTGTGATTTTTTTTAAGCGCAACAATAATATAAAAGTATATAATAATGGATATCATTTTAATCGTATTGACCCTCAGAATAAAGAACACATGTCATTTTTACCAGAAATTGTACGGCGTGAAAACAAAACCTTCCAAAATTAGCAAAATTGCGTTTTTCGTTTTAATTTCCCCACAAAAATAGTGTTTTTTGGTTGCGCCATACATTTTATGATATAATGAGTGATGTCATTACAAAGGACAACTGGTCGCGCAAAAAACAAGCCCTCATACTAGTCTGTGGATGAAAATATAAAAGAGTTATGATTTTTAGAAGGCGAGGAGGAAAAAATGAAAACGTAAAAATTTACGGCCAAAATGGGCTGAGTCCTTAAGGGGTTAACTTTCTGGAGCCAGTTGATTTATATATATATATAAAAGTTTTTTCCTGTATAACCCCTTTAAGACATGCTGCAAAGCGGCAGGAACTCAGTTTACTGCCGTTTAACACCTCCATGAAGTAATGTAGCAGATGAAGAGGAAATAAAGAACAATATATTTGAGCTCACAGCAGTGTTTGGGCTGACGATTACTCTATATTTGGAAAGCTATTCAGTGAGGTAACACGGCTCCAACAATATTTTGCAATAATATTTTTTATAGAAATGAAAGGTATGAGAACCATGTTGTGCTGTCAGTGCCACTCACTGGGGCGAATCTGAAGTTGTCTCCTTGATCAACACTATTACAAAGGATCTAAGAAGAAGATAAAGGTAAAAAAGGCTATGAAATGTAGTCTCATTACCTCAAGTAATGGTGTTTTTCTTTTCCTCTCCCATGCTAATAATGTCTATTCATAAGGAAGAAAACTGTCTCTCCACTAGGTGGCAATAGAGAAACAGTTTTCTTGCTTTTGGAAGAGAGCTCATTTGCATTTTTTCTCATGAAACATTGTCTGTATAGTTTTATACACAGTGGTATCCCTTTAATAGGAAATACTACTCCTCGAGACACAAAATGTCATGGGATTAAGGGGTTAATATACAGGTTATGAACTTTTACTTTCGTAGCTTTTTCATTAATCTGAGTATGGTATGTTTCTAATATTCTTTTGCGCACAGAACAGTGCTAAAAGGGTGGGTCAGGCATTTTTGCCATAGTTGATACCATCAGTAATAACAATGGTGGCTGCTTTTTTAAACTCTTTGCTAGAAATGTTTCTCCGTGCAAGACGAAGTTTGTTTTACGCTGGTGACTCAATCCTCCCACTGATGTTAAAATGTCAGAGAACACGGCAGCGTGAAAAGTCAGACATAGAGACTGAGGCGCAGATTTATCAAACTATGTGAGAGAAAAAATAGAGTGATTTTACCACAGCGACCAATCACAGCTCAGCTACCGAGCTCTGGTAAAGTGAAAGCTGAGCTGTGATTGGTTGCTGTGGGAAAATCACTCTATTTTTTCTCTCACATAGTTTGATAAATCTGGGCCTGAAAGCTTAAAGGGGTACTCCGCCCCTGGAGATCTTATCCGCTATCCAAAGGATAGGGGATAAGATGTCT
This sequence comes from Hyla sarda, assembly GCF_029499605.1. NCBI lineage: Eukaryota > Metazoa > Chordata > Amphibia > Anura > Hylidae > Hyla > Hyla sarda. The sequence goes on from NC_079192.1 coordinate 170,112,520, forward strand.
GATCACGGGGGTCCCGCCGCTGGGGACCCCTGTGATCTCTCCTGCAGCACCCCTGTTTTTCAGCTGCACAGAGTGAGGGTCGCTCTGTGGCTGATGACGGGCGGTGCAGGGGACGGAGTATCGTGATGTCACAGCTCTGTCCCCTCCCATAGACTTGCCTTGAGGGGGCCGGGTGTGACATCACGAGGGTGCGGAGCCGTGACATGACAATACTCCGTCCCTGCATCGCCTGTCATCAGCCACAGAGAAATCCTCGCTCTGTGCAGCTGAAGAATGGGGGTGCTGTAGGAGAGATCGTGGGGGTCCCCAGCGATAGGACCCCCACAGTCAGACATCTTATCCCCTATCCTTTGGATAGGGGATAAGATGTCTAGGGGCAGAGTACCCCTTTAAAGCAGTGTTTCCCAAGCAGGGTGCCTCCAGCTGTTGCAAAACTACAACTCCCAGCATGCCCGGACAGCCGAAGGCTGTTCGGGCATGCTGGGAGTTGTAGTTTTGCAACAGCTGGAGGCACCCTGCTTGGGAAACACTGGCTTAAAGGGGAACTCTGGTGGAAATTTTTTTTTTAAATCAACTGGTGCCAGAAAGTTAAACTGATTTGTAAATGACTTCTATTAAAACATCTTTACCCTTCCAGTACTTTTTAGCAGCTGTATTCTACAGAGGAAATTGTTTTCTTTTTGAATTTCTTTTTTGTCTTGTCACAGTGCTCTCTGCTGACACCTGATGCCCGTATTAGGAACTGTCCAGAGTAAGAAAAAATCCCCATTGTAAACCTGTGCTGCTCTGGACAGTTCCTTAGTTCCTGACACAGACAGAGGTGTCAGTAGAGAGCACTGTGGACAAGACAAAAAAGAAATTCAAAAAGAAAAGAATTTCCTCTGTAGCATACAGCTGCTAAAAAGTACTGGCAAGGTAAAGATTTTTATAGAAGTAATTTACAAATCTGTTTAACTGTCTGGCACCAGTTGATTTAAACATTTTTTTTTCCACCGGAGTACCCATTTAAAGATTCTGAGCAACCTCTAGTGGTAAAGAACTTACTGCACTTGCATCTATTGTAGCGGCGGGACCCCTGCGATCATACATCTTGTATAAAGCCGGAATACCCCTTTAGGGTCTATTCACACGTACAGTATTTTGTGCAGATTTGATGCGCAGGATTTTCTGCTGCAGATCTCAATGTAAACTGAATGACTTGAAATCCTTTCGCATCAAATCTGCGCAGAATACTGTACGTGTGAATAGACCCCTAAAGCGAATCTGTCACCATATGTTGGGACACTGAACCTCCAGCATGTCTTTTTGTAGCTGGAGGATACTGTCTACATTATTTTGTCCATTACAACATTCTTTTCTTTATTAACACTTACTTTACTGAAGGACTCCTCTCCCGCAACTTTGGACACTTACTGTATGCATTGTGCTAATGAAACCAAATACACAGGGGTGTAACAGGTAATCATAGGGCCTCATGGCAAAACTTAGAAAGGGCCCCAATTATGCTGGAGCACCTCAGAACGCTAAATGGCCTGAAACACGTCAGCGTTCTGAGGTGCTCCATCTATGCACTTTTGTCCCAGTGCTTATTATTTTTCTGCCTTCCATGGACTTTTAACCAGGATTGCAATAAAGAGCAATGTTTTTACACATTGCTGGCTCCACCTTCTTCTAAGATTTGTAAATGACTTTTTATTTAAAAATCTTAATCCTTCCAGTACTTATCAGCTGCTGTATGCTCCACATGAAGTGGAGTCTGACCACCGTGCTCTCTGCTGACACCTCTGTCCATGTCAGGAACTGTCCAGAGAAAGATAGGATTGCTATGGGGATTTGATCCTACTCTTGACAGTTCCTGAGGTGTCAGCAGAGAGGTCAGACAGAAAAGAAATTCTAAAAGAAAAGAACTTCCTGTGGAGCATACAGCAGCTGATAAGTACTGGACAGGTTAAGATTTTTATATAGAAGTAATTTACAAATTTGTTTAATAACCTTCTGGCACCAGTTGATTTGAAAAATACTTTTCCACTGGAGTACCCCTTTAACTATTAAATTCAATAAAATTCTAGGGTATAAAAAATAAAAAAAATAAATAAATAAAATAAAATGTATATCATCATTGGATCTGAGACTTCTGGGAAGTGGTGAACGAGCTAGGTTCCATGCGTGTGCACACCTTGTTGGGTCATGCTTGGATCTATCAGGGGTGCATATTTATTTCTGCAATACATGGATAGAATAAAGGCTGATATACTGGAATCTATATTCACATGACGTAGCCTTTACACCTGATGGATGTTGCCTGTCTGTGTCAGAAATCTCAAGACATACGCTCAGACTACAGACATGGATTTCCACTCTGTATGCTGTATTTTTGGTTTTACATTAGCCACCATGGGGATATTCGGGACCCTGGCTACCCAAAGCAATTAGTGATGTCACCAATTTTATTTTTTCACATTTTTAAATCTGTGTTAGAAAAATCTGCGCCATGTAAATAATGGAGCGTGACTTAGAAGCAGCATTCATGTAGACCAATGTTCCCCAACCAGGGTGCCTCCAGCTGTTGCAAAACTACAACTGCCAGCATGCCTGGACAGCCTTTGGCTATCCAGGCATGCTGGGAATTGTAGTTTTGCAACAGCTGGAGGCACCCTGGTCAGAGAACACTGATGTAGACTGTGGACATGATATGTACATTTCAACCTCCACACAGTCCTTTTTCCTAGTTCTTAAAGGGGTACACCAGTGGAAAACTTTTTTTTAAAACTAACTGGTGCCAGAAAGTTAAACAGATTTGTAAATTACTTCTAGTAAAATGTTTTAATACTTCCAGTACTTATTAGCTGCTGAATACTACAGAGGAAATTCTTTTCTTTTTGGAACACAGAGCTCTCTGCTTATATCATGAGCACAGTACTCTCTGCTGACATCTCTGTCTATTTTAGGAACTGTCCAGAGCAGCATATGTTTTCTATGGGGATTTTCTCCTACTCTGGACAGTTCTTAAAATGGACAGAGAGGTCAGCAGAGAGTACTGTGCTCGTGATTCAGCAGAGAGCACTGTGTTCCAAAAATAAAATAATTTCCTCTGTAGTATTCAGCAGCTAATAAGTACTGGTAGGATTAAGATTTTTTTAATACAAGTGATTTACAATTACAGTTTTTGATATTGTTTCTTATGGAACTCTGAAGACGCTAATAAAGCATATCCAATTTTCTACGGCATGGTGAGTGCGGACATCATTTCCTTCTTCTATTGTGATTTACAATTCTGTTTAACTTTCTAGCACCAGTTGATAAAAAAAAAAAAAAAAGTTTTCCACCTGAGTACCCCTTTAAGTTCAGCTTCAGGGCCCGTTCACACGGAGTAATTCAAGAGTAATTCCTCTTGAATTCTCCGCTACAAACTAATTCACATCTCCTCTGCCCATTGACTTTAATGTTATTTCCGCTGTCCTGTTCACACTGCGGAAATTCTGCTAGCAGAATCCCGACGCTGAATTCCTTTCCGCTTGAAGAAAGAACATGTTCATTCTTCAAGAGGAATCCGCTAGCAGAAATGAATAGAAGTCAATGGTAAAAAAAAAATTCTGCCCGACATCGTTTTCGCGTGGAATTCGCGGGCAATTTGTGTGGAATTCACGCAATTTGTGCGGAAATGGCTGAAAAACCTTCATTCTTTCTCCCCCGTGTCCGCGCGCAATTCTGCACAAATTGCGCGCGAATTGCACGCGAATTTCCCGAGTTTTTGGTGGGAAAAAAAAATTCCGTCCGTAAATGTTTCAGCGTGAATTACTCTTCATTTACTCCGTGTGAATGCACCCTAACATGGAATGAGCGGCTTTGAAGTAATGGAGCAATATAATGCCGTCAGATTAGGCTGCTAGTAAAGGCCACAATGGTGCACTGGGAAGAACCTGTTTTTATGACAATGCAGCCAGTCATATTATAGTTGAGCTTATGCTTCCGTAGGTTTCACAAGAAATAATACCGCTCTAGCTTGTGTGATGAAAAGGTATAAAACAACAAGTTTCCTGTTACAAGGCAGATCTTTATGGCACCTTCCAGAGCTTATAGAATAGGGTATTAAAACTACGTTTATTTTATTGTAGTTGTAACCGAAACAAAAAACAGCAATGACACATAGAAAATTTGAGGACCATAGTTATGACCTTCCTAGGGATTGCTCCTGGCTGCATTGTGACATCTGAGATTGTCTTTCACTCTTCTCACTTTTTGGACAAGGTTTGGTTGAGAAGAAATCAAATAACTTTTCCCCCTACAGTAAGATCAGGTTAAAGAGAACCTGTCATCAGATCTTACCCTATAAGGCTGCTCACGTAGTGCCATAGGGATTTAAATCATCATTCCTACCATATTTGTGGCGTAGCAGCCTGTTCTTGCAATCCTCAGAAAAAGAACTTTTATTTAATTGCACAGCGTATGCTAATGCTGCTAAGTAGTCATTGGGGCCATAACTAGTCACGGCCTCTGTAGGGGTGATTGACAGGCAGGGAGCTTCCTACGGTACTGTCTGTAGCCACTGAGGCGTCAGGTTAAGGTCACCATTGCGCCTATGTGTAATAGCCTTGAATACAGTGCCAAAAAACGGATCACAGCGGGACACCTTCCAGGAGTCAGGGATCACCCTGGCATGGTAGCGTTTCATCCCGTTTGCCAGAATGGGTTGCTTTACCGCAAACATGGTAGGAATGCTGATTTAAAACCTCATAGTACAGTGTGAGCCGTCTTATAGGATACAACCTGGTGACAGGTTCCCTTAAAGGGGTACTCTGGTGGAAAAAAAAATTTTTAACCCAAAAATGGTGCCAGAAAGATAAACAAAATGGGCCTCATTTACTAAGAGTGTTGCGTTTTTAGTGGGAAAAGTTGTTCCAGACTTGCAGTATTCCTCTCTATTTACTATTGGGAAAAGTCGGGAACATTTTCTGACCAGCTTTTTCTAGGTCGATATTTCCAGCCATTTACACACACGATTTTCTGTGAATTCAATAGTAAATCAGTCGGGTTGTGAAACCACGCCCATTTTTGGGTCGACCACGCTCTGTTTGCGACATACCACGCCCTTTTTTTTGGCTTTTCACAGTGCAATGTCGGGTTTGTCGGATTTTCCAGGCGCAGTGTGCAGTGTGCATGTCTCAGACACTCTGCGCCAAAATAACCAGACAAAAACTGGGTCGGTTTCAGCTTAGTAAATGAGGCCCAATGTGTTGAGGCTCACTTCTACAAACCACAACCGATTCGAGCGTCCCACCAAAACTCCCTACCCTAAGAGTGAGAAACATACTGAAAATATTATAAAAGTGGAGCTCAAAGATAAATGGACAAATGAATAAATGTATTAAAATACATAAACACCAGTCAGCATATCATACTATTAGGTGCAGCTTACAGTAAGGCAAAACAGAAATCTAATAGGTATATGCACTTATGTCTAGAAACTCAATAGTAAAATAAATCTAAAATACTGACACCACTATAAAAACACACTGCCCTTCAAGAATAAATAGCTAGTTAATTCATACAGTCTGGGGAAAGTTTGTATATTCGATTATATAATTTTTAAACATTCTCCAGTTACACTAGCCCCTGCTGCACTATTTTACTACAGTCCGGGACATTGCCATTTTCTGAGACCTCCGCGCTAACTCTCACGAGGACGCCATGAGAGGATTCTGACTATGAGAGGATTCTCTACTATCACTCTGCCCAAAAAGAGAGACGCACAGTGTATGTGCAGGGCCGCCATCAGGGGGGTACAGCCGATACCCCTGTAAGGGGCCCTAGGGGTTCCGGCAGATAATTTTTTTTTTCCCAATGTCAGTGAGTGATTGTCACTCACTGACTGCTGGGGCCGACACATTGCACACTGACTGATTGACTGACTGTACTCTATACAGTCAGTCAAATCTGTCACAGATCACATGCGGCAGCGGCGGTGCTGCTGCTGCACAGCACGTACCTCCGCTCCAGGCCAACAGACACTGTCTCTTTAAATCTGTAGCTGTGGTCGCCGGAAGGCAGCGGAAAGGAAGAGAAAAGGAAGAAAAAAAATGACTGGAGTTGGGGCAGAACCATGTGGCGGGGCCTGCAGTCTGGGGGTAAGGACTGAGGCCTACAACTATATGGGGGCAACAGTTAGCAGCAGAGAGGGGCCTACAACAACTATATGGGGACAAGTTGCCCCCATATAGTTTTTGTAGGCCTTTTTAGCTAATAATTTCCCCCTCATATAGTTGTAGGCCCCTTTGAGAGGGGCCTACAACAACTATATGGGGGCAACTTAAACATGGGGGCCTACCCAAACTATATGGGGCCCCCATAAAGTTTGGGTAGGCCCCTCTTCTAATAGCTGCCCCCATAAAGTTTAGGTAGGCCCCTCTGTTAATAGTTGCCCCCATAATGGGGGCAACTATTAAAGAAGTACTCTAGCACCGACTATTTTTCATCCGTTGTGCCCGGGCTGAAAAAAAAATTAAAATAAACTTTCACTCACCTTCCTCCGTTCCCCCGGAGGCGGGACATTGTGTGGCCAGTGATAGGCTGAGCGCCGTGTGACAATCTGTGCACAGGAAGAAGGAAGAAGACAGGACCGGAGGACCGATCAGCTGTAGCAGCGCTTCGGGAGAACGGAGGAAGGTGAGTGAAAGTTTATTTTAACATTTTTTTCAGCCCGAGCACAACGGAGGAGGAATAGTCAGCACTAGTATACTCCTTTAACAAAAGGGCCTACCCAAACAATATAAAGCAACACCAACAGACTAAAATATAGCTTACATTGCATGACCTGTTAAGGACCAAGGGAGTACCTGTACGCCCTGGTTCCGTTCTCCCAGTTTGAAGCGCGCTCACAAGCTGAGCACACTTCTTACCCAGTGGTTCCCGACTGCTATCAGCAGCCAGGACCCATGGTTAATGCAGGGCATCCCCAAACGGGCTGATGTGCTGCATTAACCCTTTAGATGCTGTGATCGAAGCTGATCGCGATGTCTAAATGCGGGAGTTAACAGTGCTGGTGATCGGGATATCCACAGCAAAATTGAAAGTCCCGATCAGCTAAGTGGATGGCGGGAGGGCCCTTACCTGCCTCCTCGCCATCCAATCGGTGCTCTGATTCCTGAGCAGCAGAGCACCGATAAGACTGATCAATGTGGAGCCAAAGCTCAGCATTGAACAGTATATGCAATCAAAAGATTACATGTTATTATATGTATGGTGATAATATTCCTCATTGTATACTGGTATTATTGGTAATATTAGTCTCAGTATACAGGATTTGGTCAGTAACAGTAGGGTGATGATAAGTATGGTGATAATACTTCCTTCTTCCTTCCTTATTGAAGGGCTTATGTTTTCCTTTGCCCGGGGGGGGGGGGGGGGGGGGGTGTTTACAGGTGGGGAGAGGTCGGGTGGTGGTGGTGGTGGTGGTGGGGGGGGGGGGGGGTGCCCAGGCCTTGAGCTGTGTAAGGGGCCCAAAAATTTCTGATGGCAGCCCTGTGTATGTGAACCGGAGCATCGGTGAATCTATACCTAGGGGGATCGTTCGCACAGCGGCTACGGCTTCAATTGGCAGCAGCTGAATTCCATTGAGGAACACTTCCCACACTCACTCCGCGGACTGCGCATAGGAGGGTGAGAGGTACCTGGTACCAAGCGGTCTTATATTCAAATGCAGTAAGACTTGTGTTTATACATCTTAACAACATATGCACGATTATCCCGATGCTGATCTCCTTATGGGCACGTGAAATTGTTGTGTACAGTTATAATAATGGTACAACTCTACCAACTTTTCCCAGACTATATGGATTAACTAGTGTTTACATAAAGGCAGCAAGCTATTTATTCTTGAAGGGCAATGTTTTTTTTTTTTTTTTTATAGTGGTGTCAGTATTTTAGATTGATTTTACTATTGAGTTTCTAGACATAAGTGCATATATCTATTATAATTCTGTTTTGCCTTACTGTAAGCTGCACCTACTAGGGCTCGGTGGGTGTCAGCCCAGTATGATATGCTGACAGGTGTTGTATTTTAATACATTTATTAGTTTGTCCATTAATCTTTGAGCTCCAGAGGAAGTTGTACAATTATTTTCTGCCTGACCACAGTGCTCTCTGCTGACACCTCAGTCCATGTCAGGAACTGTCCAGAGCAGGAGCAAATTTCCATAGAAACCCTCTCCTGCTCTGGACAGTTTCTGACATACACAGAGGTGTCAGCAGAGAGCACTGTGGTCAGACAGAAAAGAAATGTAAAAAAGAAAAGAACTTCCTCTGGAGCATACAGCAGCTGATAAGTACTGGAAGGATTAAGATTTTTAAATAGAAGTAATTTACAAATCTGTATAACTTTCTGGCACCAGTTGATAAAAAAAAATAAAAAAGACACAAAGCAGTGCAGCTTACTACTACCATAGATTTTGTACTGTTACAAGGGCACCCTATATTGGGGATACCATGATAGGGTTCAGGTCAGAGTGTACCTTTAGGGAGTGCAGAGGGTGCGGTTGCACCTGGGCCCTGGGGCTTGAGGGAATCATAATGTATTTCTTTCCTATATAAGGAGACCAGTACTGTAAATGAAGAATTACAGCTTGAGGACCTGTTACAGATTTTGCATTGGACCCAGCATTTTCAAATTACGTCTCAGATTCAAGTTTAGTCTCTCATATTGGGCAACCAAAAGAATCACTCATCTCCAATTTTTCTACATTATGTAAGGGTGCATTCCCCCTACAATTATGCAATCCACGCTGCATTCCATTCATTTCAATAAGCCAGACAGAGTTAGATAGTGACTCCGGACGGCTCATTTTTGTACCCTTTTCAGTCTGCCAATTAAAACTGATCAGGTTACAAAATTAGCCAACTTGAGTCACTATCTGACTTTGTTGGGCTCATTCAAATGAGCAGCGGACAGTTTTTAAATTTCCCTGCCGCATTGCATATTGCAGTGGGAATGTAGCCTTAGGGTGGAACTGCATCACTTCATAGGTAGCTGTTTAGGTGGATTAGATGTGGTGCAGCTAGTAATATTAAGCCTAAAGTCTCTATTAATTAACATTGTACTCAATGCATCCATTTAATCTATACAAATATTGGGAAATACTCTACATATAACTTTAACAGATGCCTCTGATGTATGCAATGATGATCCACAGGCCATCATTGTAGAACAAATGTATACTATATTGCAGGGTCACTTTAACCATAGGGCAAATGATTCTTCTGTATCAGGCCCCTTGGCCTGTAAATCACCATTGAGATGGGTGGACATAATGGGAAAAAGACGACCCCCCTTCCCCAGAGACTTTTAACTCTGAGTCCGCTGTCTTCTTTGATAGCTTTAATACCCAAATAGCACTATACTGTTTTCGGTTGTTTGGGTAAATAACACAGCAGACCTGTTCAGAACTATGCTGATAGATTCATGGTTGTGGCAGATTTTCAATAATAGACTTAAAGGACAACTGCAGCGCAATATACACTTATCTCTTATCTACAAGATAGGGGATAAGTGTTTGATTGCGGGGGGTCCTACCGCTGGGACCCCCCACGATCTCCTGTACGGGGCCGTGGCTGTGCCGTGGCTCTCCTGTGCAGGGGGCGTGCCTGCCGCAGCATGACGTTACGGCCGGCACGCCTCCTCCATGCATCTCTATGGGAGAGGCTGGGAGGCAAATGGTTCTTATCTGCCGACACATTCTATGTTTCTATGGCATGAATTAGCCCTATACAGTGAAGATAATTTTAACATCAGTTTTTACATCAAGAAGTGGCCTTCCCTATGGTTTTCCACAATGGGAGGCATATTAAACTTCCATTTTTGCAAACTATTCACCAAAATAGTCTGTTGGTATACATTACTAAATATTTTGCTTTGTGGTATAGAATAATAAAGTAGACTATGTTATTCATACAAAGGTATACATCAGTATCCTCATGTCATATATTTCAATGTACACTCTACACATGATCTGAAGATATACGTTAGATTGCTGTTGGCCCCTTCCAGTATCTGTTTTATCTGCTGACAATTGCCTAATCTTCATGGGCAACTTATGATATTGCTACTTAGCTCCAGCCATGGTTTAGGTATGTGTCTGAATTAAGTAAAAAAAAACAACAAAGTCCATAAAATCTATATATTTGCATGGTATCTCATAGCATACATCAATGCTACATGCCATCTACCAATAGGTTTGCTGTGAACCATCAGGTGGTATTGTTGCTAAGAGCAAACAGGATATTATTATGTGTGACTAATGAAACTAGGCAGCAGCATTATACGATTCTCTAATGAGGAGCAATGAGGACACCCAGTGGATAAGTGAGTGTATTACAGGCACAGTCCTCATCTCAGTTCTGATAGATGTGGCTCAGTCCTGTCTCAGTTGCATGTTTTCTGTAATATGCTTTCACACAATAAGAAAAATAAATAAATAGCCAGCACAGCTACCTAATACATGGGTGCACACTGCTGTGGCAAATGCAAAGTATACAAAAAAGAAGGTTGCAGCACCACTCTTGGTAAAAAAATGGAGGCTCTTAGCGCACTTTTTGATCAAGACGTTTCCCCCATCCACCACGTAGAGGTGGCCTCACTTCGGATGGGACCCTAACACGCTAATTCCACTCACCTCTGCTGAACATCATGCCCAGCAGAGGTGAGTGGAATTAGCTTGTTAGGGTCTCATCCAAAGTGAGGCCACCTCTGCGTGGTGGATGGGGGGACACGTCTTGATCAAAAAGTGCGCTAAGAGCCTTTATTTTTTGACCAAGAGTGCTGCTGCAACCTTCTTTTTTGTATATTTCACACAATGAGGTTTATTTTTAAAACTAGATTAAGAAGAAATGGGGATGGTTTTTAATGGGCAAACTAGATGGGCTGAATGGTTCTTATCTGTTCACACATGTTGCGACACATTCTATGTTGGCCCTAGCAACGTATACTTTTTTTTCTTTTTTACAATTTGTTTGTGTGTGTTTTTTTTAGCCCTGTTTTATTCAGGCACAAACAGGAACCAGCAGCGGTATACAGAAAAAGGGATGTGCGCCATTGTTTATTCTGTTTGGCGGCATGTATAGTGGGTAAAAAAATAATTTAGTCAGCCACCAATTGTGCAAGTTGTCCCACTAAAAAAGATGAGAGAGACCTGTAATTTCCATCATAGGTATACGTCAACTATGAGATACATCATGAGATAAAAAAAAATCCATAAAATCACATTGTCTGATTTTTAACCCCTTAAGGACCCAGCCATTTTACACCTTAGGACCCGACCATTTTTTGCAATTCTGACCACTGTCACTTTAAACATTAATAACTCTGGAATGCTTTTAATTATCATTCTGATTCCCAGATAGTTTTTTCGTGACATATTCTACTTTAACATAGTGGTAAAATTTTGTGGTAACTTGCATCCTTTCTTGGTGAAAAATCCCAAAATTTGATGAAAAATTAGAAAATTTAGCATTTTTCTAACTTTGAAGCTCTCTGCTTGTAAGGAAAATGGATATTCCAAATATTTTTTTTAATTTTATTCACATATACAATATGTCTACTTTATGTTTGCATCATAAAATTGACGTGTTTTTACTTTTGGAAGACACCAGAGGGCTTCAAAGTTCAGCAGCAATTTTCCAATTTTTCACAAAATTTTCAAACTCACTATTTTTCAGGAACCAGTTCAGGTTTGAAGTGGATTTGAAGGGTCTTCATATTAGAAATACCCCATAAATGACCCCATTATAAAAACTGCACCCCCCAAAGTATTCAAAATTACATTCAGTCAGCATTTTAACCCTTTAGGTGTTTCACCATCTCTTCTGAGTATGGAGGTACCCCATAAGTTACGACTAAGGCGAAAGAGCTCGCCGAAACGCGTCACTTGTGATCCACGTTTGGTGTCCGTGTGTTCTTATACAATAAAACGGCTTCCTTGCTTTGGACCTGCAGTGCTGGACTTTCCTTTTCTTACCCCATAAGTTGACCTGAAGTGCACTATGGGCGAACTACAATGCTCAGAAGAGAAGGAGTCATATTTGACTTTTTGAGAGCAAATTTTGCTCGGGGGCATGTCGCATTTAGGAAGCCCCTATGGTGCCAGGACAGCAAAATAACCCCCACATGGCATACCATTTTGGAAACTAGACCCCTTGAGGAACGTAACAAGGGGTACAGTGAGCATTTACCCCCACTGGTGTCTGTCAGATCTCTGGAACAGTGGGCTGTACAAAATTTTTTATTTGCACAGCCCACTGTTCCAAAGATCTGTCAGACACCAGTGGGGTGTAAATTCTCACTGCACCCCTCATTACATTCTGTGAGGGGTGTAGTTTCCAAAATGGGGTCACATGTGGGGTCTTGTTTTTTTTGCGTTTGTCAAAACCGCTGTAACAATCAGCCACCCCTGTGCAAATCACCTCAAATGTACATGGCGCACTCTCCCTTCTGGGCCTTGTTGTGCGCCCCCAGAGCACTTTGCGCCCACATATGGGGTATCTCCGTAGTCGGGAGAAACTGCAATACAAATTTTGGGGGGCTTTTTTCCCTTTTACCTCTTGTCAAAATGAAAAGTATAGGGCAACACCAGCATGTTAGTGTAAAAATCTTTTTTTTTACACTAACATGCTGGTGTAGACCCCAACTTCCCCTTTTCATAAGGGGTGAAAGGAGAAAAAGCCCCCCAAAATTTGTTAGGCAATTTCTCCCGAGTACGGCGATACCCCATATGTGACCCTAAACTGTTGCCTTGAAATACGACAGGGCTCCAAAGTGAGAGCGCCATGCGCATTTGAGGCCTGAATTAGGGATTTGCATAGGGGTGGACATAGGGGTATTCTATGCCAGCGATTCCCAAACAGGGTGCCTCCAGCTGTTGCAAAACTCCCAGCATGCTTGGACAGTCAACGGCTGTCTGGCAATACTGGGAGTTGTTATTTTGCAACAGCTGGAGGCTCCATTTTGGAAACAGTGGCGTACCAGACATTTTTCATTTTTATTGGGGAGGGGAGGGGGGCTGTGTAGGGGTATGTGTATATGTAGTGTTTTTTACTTATTTTATTTTGTGTTAGTGTAGTGTAGTGTTTTTAGGGTACAGTCACACGGGCGGGGGATTACAGTTTGACTGCCGCGCAAAATTTGCTGCATCGCAAACTTGCAGCCTGATACTCACTGTAGGCCCCTGCCCATGTGAATGTACCCTGTACATTCACAGGGGGGGGGGGGGGGGGACCTCCAGCTGTTGCAAAACTACAACTCCCAGCATGCACGGTCTATCAGTGCATGCTGGTAGTTATAGTTTTGCAACAGCTGGAGGCACATGGGTTGGGAAACACTGAGTTAGGAAACAGACAATGTTTCCCAACCAGTGTGCCTCCAGTTGTTGCAAAACCACAACTCCCAGCATGCCCAGGCAGCCGAAGGGCATATTGGGAGTAGTGGTTACGCAACAGCTGGAGGAGAACAGTTTGGGGACCACTGTGTAGTGGTGTCCAAGCTGTAGCCCTCCAGATGTTGCAAAACTACAACTCCCAGTATGCCAAAACTGTCCAGGCATGCTGGGAGTTGTAGTTCTGCAACATCTGAAGGGCCAGATGTTACAGAACTACAACTCCCAGCATGCCTGGACAGTAAGGGCATGCTGAGGATGTGTAGTTTTGCAACATCTGGAAGGGCACAGTGGTCTCCAAACTGTGGACCTCCAGATGTTGCAAAACTGCAACTCCCAGCATGCCCAGACGCCAAGGGCTGTCTTGGCATGCTGGGAGTTGTAGTTTACAGGGTCCCATTACAGCAATGCATGTCGCTTTACGGCGACGTGCATTGCTGTAAAGGGCCCGACCGCGGCTGAAGATCTACTCACCTGTCGCCGCCGCCGCCATCTTCATCGCCGGTATCCGGGTCTTCAGGGACGAGGTAAGTTTCTGGGGCCGGTCCCCAGCACTCCCCCGTCCCCCGCCGCGCCCTCCGGTCTTCCTCCCGTCCTCTCCGGACTTCAAGGGGAAGTAACCGCCCCCCCCCCCCCCCCTGCGATTGGTCGGTTAACTAACCGACAGATCGCAGGGTATAGGAGGAGGTGGCTGGCTTGCCACCTCGCTCCTATACGTTAGCATGGTCCTGGCTGTCTGTGACAGCCGGGATCATGCAAAATTACCGGGCGGTCGGGTCCCAGAGACCTGATCAGCCCGGTACCGCCGCAGATCGCAAGGGCGATTTCCCTTGCGATTTGCGGCGATCGCCGACATGGGGGGCCTACATGGCCCCCCTCAGCGTTTGCCCTGGATGCCTGCTGAAGCATTTCAGCAGGCATCCGCTTCCGATCTTTGCCCGGGGGGCGGCAGAGACCGGAGAAACACCAGGACGTACTAGTATGTCCTGGGTCCTTAAAGCCCAGGGTGCCAGCACGTTCTAGTACGTCCTGGGTCCTTAAGAGGTTAAAGAATTTATTAGCAAATTATGGTGGAAAATAAGTATTTAGTCAATAACAAAAGTTCATCTCAAAACTTTGTTATATACCCTTTGTTGGCAGTGACAGAGGTCAAACGTTTTCTGTAAGTCTTCATAAGGTTTTCACACACTGTTGCTGGTATTTTGGTCCATTCCTCCATGCAGATCTCCTCTAGAGCAGTGATGTTTTGGGGCTGTCGCTGGGCAATACGGACTCCCTCCAAAGATTTTCTATGGGCTTGAGATCTCGAGACAAGCTAGGCCACTTCAGGACCTTGAAATGCTTCTTACGAAGCCACTCTTTCGTTGCCCGGGCGGTGTGTTTGGGACCCAGCCACATTTCATCTTCAATGCCCTTGCTGATGGAAGGAGGTTTTAACTCAAAATCTCACGATACATGGCCCTATTCATTCTTTGCACAGATCAGTCGTCCTGGTCCCTTAGCAGAAAAACAGTCCCAAAGCATGATGCTTCCACCCCCATGCTTCACAGTAGGTATGGTGTTCTTTGGATGCAACTCAGCATTCTTTCTCCTCCAAACACGACAGGTTGAGATTTTACCAAAAAGTTCTACTTTGGTTTCATCTGACCATATGACATTCTCCCAATACTCTTCTGGATCATCCTGCTCTCTAGCAAACTTCAGATGGCCTGGACATGTACTGGCTTAAGCAGGGGGACACGTCTGGTACAGCATGATTTGAGTCCCTGGGGACATAGTGTGTTACTGATGGTAGTCTTTGTTACTTTGGTAGCAGCTCTCTGCAGCTCATTCACTAGGTGAGATCTTGCGTGGAGCACCAGATCGAGGGAGAGTATCAGTGGTCTTGTATGTCTTCCATTTTCTAATTATTGCTCCCACAGTAGATTTCTTCACACCAAGCTGCTTGCCTATTGGAGATTCAGATTCAGTCTTCCCAGCCTGGTGCAGGTCTAAAATTTTGTTTCTGGTGTCCTTCGACATCTCTTTGGTCTTGGCCATAGTGGAGTTTGGAGTCTGACTGTTTGAGGTTGTGGACAGGTGTCTTTTATACTGATAACAAGTTCTAACAGGTGCCATTAATAAAGAGAAAGAGTGGAGGACAGGGGAGACTCTTAAAGGGGTTATGCGCTGCCCTGACTTTCGGAGCTCCGCTCACAGCGTCCGGAAGTTCATTACTCCGAACACTGTGTGCGGGCTTCCGTGTTTGCGGCCGCCGGGCGTGACGTCCCCTCGTGATGTCTCGCCCGCCCCCCTAGTGACGTCACGCCCCCTTCCCATAGACTTTCATTGAGGGGGCGGGCGAGACGTCACGAGGGGGTGGGCGAGACATCACGAGGGGCCGGGCGTGACATCACGCCCGGCTGCCGTGAACACGGAATCCCGCACACAGCGTTCAGAGTAATGAACTTCCGGACGCTGTGAGCGGAGCTCCGAAAGTCAGGGCAGTGCACAACCCCTTTAAAGAAATATCGCTTGTTTCTAGGTGACCAAATACTTATTTTCCACTATAATTTGCAAATAAATTCTTTAAAAATCAGACAATGTGATGTTATGGATTTTTTTATGTCTCTCATAGTTGAGGTATACCTATGATGAAAATTACAGGCCTCTCTCATCTTTTTAAGTGGAAGAACTTGCACAATTGGTGGCTGACTTAATATTTTTGTTGCCCCACTGTATAAGAATTGTCACAACTCCACCCTTGTGTGACATCACAGCCCACCCCCGCAATACAAGTCTAAGGAAGGGGGCATAGCGGGCGTCACACCTCCTGCCATAGATTTGCATTGTGGGGGCGGGGCGTGATGTCCCATGGGGCGGAGTAGTGATGTCACGATACTCCGGCCCCATAGTTGTGAACCGGCAGAATCAGAGGCTGCAGTGCTGCTTGCAGCTCCCACAGGTTAGTGCTGCATGCGAGATTGCAGGGGTCCCCAGTGACGGGACCCTCACGATCAGACATCTTATCCCCTATCCTTTGGATAGGGGATAAGATGTCTTAGGGCCAGAGTACCCCTTTAACTCACCTTCTTACGTTCCCCCTTCCCGTTCCTCTGCTGCTGCTCGGCTTCCTTCTTCTTAGGCTCGGAATGTCACAGTGCTGTCAGCATATTGCCAGCCACAGCGATGTCCCGCCTCGGCCGGTGATAGGCTGAGCACACTGTCATGTAAGGAGCTGGCCAGAGCTGAATTGAATATAGGATAGTATAGGATAAAGGGATCTTTTTGGTTCCCTCGGGCTCTAGGGGTTGGTTGCAATTACATGTACTCATGAAGTGCAAAGTCCAGCTCACCTCCCAATTTGTTTCGTGCACGGATCCGACACTTAGGTTCAGGTGTCAAAGCACAAAACAAAAACAAGAAAGACGATCCAGCAACACAAAGGAACATGCGGCTTTATTGAGTTTCCTCAGATAAAATATGCATCCATTTCAAATCATAGACACCATGTTGTGTCTGTGATGGTGGAAAATGGTGTCTGAGATTTAAAGTGGATGCATATTTTATCTGAAGAACCTCTTAAAGTTGCATGTTCCTTTAATTTACTGGATTATATTTCTTTTCTTTTTTTTTTTTTTTTGGGGTGCAATCACCCCTTCTTTTCCTCCTATATTCCCACTCCAGAATCGAATGCAACAAAGGATGTGTCAAAGGTGACAATATAGCAAATACACTATTAAAGTGACATTTCTACACTGAAGATCTTCAAGCCTTACTGCATATGTAGGACCATAAAAATCATGTTTATCACGTAGTAAACCCTGGCCTAGCTTTCTAGGTTTTTATCTGTGTTCATTTCCATGGTAAATAGCCAATGTTTGTAGAACTAGGGTGGATAGAAAGGATACCGACTGAAAACTTGTATGAAAAACAGGCACTGCATATTTCCGTTCATTTTGACAACACTGTATAGCAAGTTAATGGTGACAAGACACCGACATGGTGAGGAGCAGAGTTATTGCAGCTGACTAAACTTACTTGTAGTCCCTTGTTGGAGACCACACGTGGCTTCTCATTATTTACAGCTTGGACTATAACATTGACAGTCACTGGCAGGCTATGGTGATTCACATCTGAAGCATTGGCTATCACGGAGAAACTGTCATTCCTGGTCTTGCTGCCATCATGTTCATAAAATACTTGTCCTTGGTCCAGCTGGAGAGAAATGTTCATAACCATATTAGTATAAAAGTATAGGACAGTGGTCTTCAAACTGTGGACCTCCAGATGTGGCAAAACTATAACTCCCAGCATGCCCGGACAGCCATTGGCTGTCCTGGCATGCTGGAAGTTGTAATTTTTCACCATCTGGAGGTCCACAGTTTGGAGACTACTGGATTATAGGACACTGTAGACAGCATAAAACTGGTTGTCACGTGCAGTGCTCTTTACAGCATTCCCTTGATAAGCTTTACGCTGATAATATTTTGATGGATGTTATAAAAGTTAATAGAATCTAAAACTAATACAAGAAGCATACAAGCCTTTTAATGGGCTGTTAGGCTGGGTTCAATTGCTGGGGTCACTAAACCGTGTAGCCATGTATTTTTGGTGGGGACCGGATCAGCTGAATACTTTTTTGATTATTTAAAAGGATTTTCTCACCAACAACACTCATCATCTCTCTGCAGAATAGATGATGAGTGTCTTATCGGACGGAGATCAGCCATCTTTATCCGGCTGCTACCAGCCAATGTCCCATTTAAAAAAAAAAATATGTTTTTCATTTTATATAAAAATATTATAAAAAAAAGAGACATACTCACCTACCTTGGTCCCCCATAGCTCCCGATCTGAAGTCATCAATCCCACTCATCACAATGCTTCCTACTCATTTCAGCAGGAACTGTCCACTCAGCCAATCAATGGTTTGTCACTGCTAAGGTGAGTCCATCTCGAATGTGACGAAGCGGAGGACCAGCAGAGGACTGGATGACTTCAGATTGGGAGCTATGATGGGACCAAGATAGGCAGTATGCCTTTTTTTTATTTTATTTTTTACAATTTTTGCAGTCCCCCAGCCAAATATAATATGGGCTCTATTATATGGCATGTCTTTACAAGAATCATAAAATACATTTTTTACACTAAACTCATACTAAAGATAAACATACACATAAAAATTGCCAACATTACCCCTTTATATTAATAGTTGGAGTATAGAGATCTCAATACAAGCTGGAACTAATGTAATGTAAATGGAACCATTACCTCATTCCAACTGAAGTCTCGTAGATCATTTTTATCTTGATTTATTATACGCCCATTCTTTGGAGCTTCAATTATTACAAGGTCTAAGTTGAGACCCAGATAGTAGTCAATGGGGATCCGAAGAATGCTGTTAGATAAGGCAGTTGTCCCACCCTGCACCACATTCAGTTCATTAGCTTCCAATGGTATGTTGACTGATAATATCTCTAGAGGCACCACTATCTCAGCAGTTGTTCCACCTGCAGACACTTCTAACGTCATCTGGTCAGGGAGCATGTCTGAGGATGAGTGCAGATACAAGATCCTTCCCTTATTAATATCTTCCTGAGTAAAAGTATGTACAAAGTCCAAACTTGGTGATCCATCAGATGATAGTTCTCCACTAACTGAAACCAAGTGTCCGAAATAGGGAGAACCTATTAGACTGTATGCAATGTTATGTGGGAATATGCCCTCTGCAGAAACCTGGTGACACAAAAGAAATCAGTTGTTAAATGATGAATGGCTTTGGTGCATACACTTTTAAGTTAACATTAAATACCTTGGTTACATCATAGGATGTAAGTGCAGTATAGTGTGGGGATAGATCTGCTGTACTATTAGCCCAAATGGCCTAAAATGCACAGTTCTGAGCCTGCTGTATTCAGGAGGGATGTATTTCTCAGCTGCTCTGCCTCTGCCCAACCTCCTCACTATAGATGAAGTCAACCATTCTTTATTAGGCTCTATTAGTTGAATGGCACAATGTTTGTGTGCACTATGCAAAAAAAGTGAACATGTCACCATACTATGATCACCCTGTCTTATGCAGTATATTTAGATCTGCTTTAAAGGGAAATTACAATGTTAGGGTAGGGTCACATGTGCCATATTTTACTGCAGATTTTTTTTTAGCTGATTTTTCTATCAATTGACTTCAATGGGTAGGAAAATACACAGCTGCAAATTTGCAGCAAAATATGGCACATGTAACCCTACCTATGTTAAAATAGTTCCTTTTAAGTCTACATGGTATCATATAGATCAGGGGTCCTCAAACTATAGCCCGCGGGCCACATGCGGCCCGCCGAGGACATTTATCCGGCCCACCGCTGCCTGGGACACAGGGATGCGCTCTCGGAGGCCCCGCATTTACTTTAAAAACGCAGGGGCCGCCGGGAATGTGGCGCATGCAGGCACATCACTGATGCCGTGCGTGCACCCATAGCACCGGAGCGCGGAGGAGCGGAGCTGCGATGAGGACGTGCGCTGGCCAGCTTGGTAAGTGTTACCAGCAGCACGTCAGCTTCGGTGCTCCGACCACCGCTCCTTCGGTCCCGGGACTTATCGCTATGTCCGGACCGGAGGAGCGGTGGTCGGAGCACTGAAGTGGGGCAGTACACAGGCATACAGCCTCCAGCCATACACTGTATGGCTGGAGGCTGTATGTCTGTGGGGGAAAATATTGCACCTAATGTGGGGAGCTATACTGCACCTAATTTGGGGGAACTATACTGCACCTAATGTGGAGGAACTATACTGCACCTAATGTGGGGAGCTATACTGCACCTAATGTGGGGGAACATGTTGCACCTATTGTGGGGGAACATTATACTGCACCTAATGTGGGGGAACTATACTACACCTAATGTGGGGGAACTATACTGCACCTAATGTGGGGGAACTATACTGCACCTAATGTCGGGGAACTATACTGCACCTAATGTGGGGGAACTATACTGCACCTAATGTGGGGGAACTATACTGCACCTAATGTGGGGGAACTATACTGCACCTAATGTGGGGGAACTATACTGCACTTAATGTGGGGAACTATACTGCACCTAATGTGGGGGAACTTTACTGCACCTAATGTGGGGGAACTATACTGCACCTAATGTGGGGGGAACTATACTGCACCTAATGTGGGGGAACTATACTGCACCTAATGTGGGGGAATTATACTGCACCTAATGTGGGGGAACTATATTGCACCTAATGTGGGGAACTATACTGCACCTCATGTGGGAAAACTATATACTGCACCTAATGTGGGGGAACTATACTGCACCTAATGTGGGGGAACTATACTGCACCTAATGTGGGGGAACTGTACTGCACCTAATGTGGGGGAACTATACTGCACCTAATGTGGGGGGAACTATATTGCACCTAATTTGGGGGAACTATACTGCACCTAATGTGGGGGAACTATACTGCACCTAATGTGGGGGAACTATACTGCCCCTAATATGGGGAAACTGTACTGCACCTAATGTGGGGGAACTATACTGCACCTAATGTGGGGGAACTATACTGCACCTAATGTGGGGGAACTATACTGCGCCAAATGTGGGGGAACTATACTGCACCAAATGTGGGGGAACTATACTGCACCTAATGTGGGGGAACTATACTGCACCTAATGTGGGGGAACTATACTGCACCTAATGTGGGGAACTATACTGCACCTAATGTGGGGGAACATACTGCACCTAATGTGGGGGAACTGTACTGCACCTAATGTGGGGGAACTATACTGCACCTAATGTGGGGGAACATACTACACCTAATACGGGGGAACTGTACTGCACCTAATGTGGGGTAACTGTACTGCACCTAATGTGGGGGAACTGTACTGCACCTAATGTGGGGGAATTGTACTGCACCTAATATGGGGGAATTGTACTGCACCTAATGTGGGGGAACTGTACTGCACCTAATGTGGGGGAACTGTACTGCCAACCCTAATGTGTGGGAACTACAACCTAATGTGGGGAGCTATACTGCACCTAATTTGGGGGAACTATACTGCCCCTAATGTGGGGAGCTATACTGCACCTAATGTGGGGGAACATGTTGCACCTATTGTGGGGGAACATTATACTGCACCTAATGTGGGGGAACTATACTACACCTAATGTGGGGGAACTATACTGCACCTAATGTGGGGGAACTATACTGCACCTAATGTCGGGGAACTATACTGCACCTAATGTGGGGGAACTATACTGCACCTAATGTGGGGGAACTATACTGCACCTAATGTGGGGGAACTATACTGCACCTAATGTGGGGGAACTATACTGCACTTAATGTGGGGGAACTATACTGCACCTAATGTGGGGGAACTTTACTGCACCTAATGTGGGGGAACTATACTGCACCTAATGTGGGGGGAACTATACTGCACCTAATGTGGGGGAACTATACTGCACCTAATGTGGGGGAATTATACTGCACCTAATGTGGGGGAACTATATTGCACCTAATGTGGGGAACTATACTGCACCTCATGTGGGAAAACTATATACTGCACCTAATGTGGGGGAACTATACTGCACCTAATGTGGGGGAACTATACTGCACCTAATATGGGGGAACTGTACTGCACCTAATGTGGGGGAACTATACTGCACCTAATGTGGGGGAACTATACTGCACCTAATGTGGGGGGAACTATATTGCACCTAATTTGGGGGAACTATACTGCACCTAATGTGGGGGAACTATACTGCACCTAATGTGGGGGAACTATACTGCCCCTAATATGGGGAAACTGTACTGCACCTAATGTGGGGGAACTATACTGCACCTAATGTGGGGGAACTATACTGCACCTAATGTGGGGGAACTATACTGCACCTAATGTGGGGAACTATACTGCACCTAATGTGGGGGAACATACTGCACCTAATGTGTGGGAACTGTACTGCACCTAATGTGGGGGAACTATACTGCACCTAATGTGGGGGAACATACTACACCTAATGCGGGGGAACTGTACTGCACCTAATGTGGGGTAACTGTACTGCACCTAATGTGGGGGAACTGTACTGCACCTAATGTGGGGGAATTGTACTGCACCTAATATGGGGGAATTGTACTGCACCTAATGTGGGGGAACTGTACTGCACCTAATGTGGGGGAACTGTACTGCCAACCCTAATGTGTGGGAACTACAACCTAATGTGGGGGATCTATACTGCCAACCTAATGTGGGGGAACTGTGCTGCGTACTTAAAGTGGTAGTCCACTAATAAGATATATGAGTTTACATAGGAATTTGTTCATGTTTTGTTATCTATAGTCCGGCCCTCCAACGGTCTGAGGGACCGTGAACTGGCCCCCCGTTTAAAAAGTTTGAGGACCCCTGAAATAGATACTATCAGAGGAAAACATTCTGTGAATGGATTGAACTGATGGCTTTTATACAGTATTCATGGGCAACCCCAACATTCAGAACTTTTTAGGCTTCTGTAAATGGCTTCCGTATTCTGTTAAAAAAAATAAAGAATTTAATTTCTATACCTTTATAGCACTGTTCTTAAAGTTGTAGCCTCATGTAAAACACATGATTCTGATGATAATGTTGTGATGATTGCTAAAATGGTGAATTTCTAATATGATCTTGGCCTATAAAATAGTCAGTCATTGCCTCCCCTCCACCTAGTGGACAGTATAATGAACTGCACATGCTTACAGCATGTGATGTACTTTTACTTGAACAGCCACCAAAGGACAGAGAGTAGTGTGATATGTTCCACATTATGGCGTCATACAATATTCCTGCCAGGGCCCATTAGCCACGGGGCCTCATTGCTCTTAAGGCTACAGTTACACCCAGGATTATAATATATTAAGTGCCTACAAATGAAAGCTTGATTTTAGTAAAAAAGATAAGTATTTATCAATAAAAATCATAAATTAATAGAGCAAGTTAATATAAGAACCTCTGTCATATATCCTATCAGAGAAATATGCTTCCTTTTGTACTAACAAGGTCACCCCCTCAAAACTTTTCACACGTCTCTATGCTGTATGTTCTAGCATCACCGCTGATGCCAGTCATTGGGTGCAGCACATGGATGCACAGGACGTTCTGGGAAAAGTAGCAAAACAGAGATTGTTAGGGATCACCAGAGCATCAACCCTGGAGCAGCGGGAGATTTAACAGGTGAGTTAAGTTTGTTTTCTTATTTTATAACATTTCCTTCAGTTACTTCCATTTTTTTTTATAATCAGATATCCTCTTTATGACTGTAGAGGTAGTGCTGCATTACAATGGGTAAGTATAGAGAAATGTGAAGCTTGGTTCTGAGTGATTATATTTTTTTAGTTTCAAATGAAATGGCAATGTCTTTGGATTTAAGCAAAAAACTATACTCCGAGGGTAAATCCATAAAATTTACATCAACTTCTCTCCTTAATTTTTCAAACATTTCACCAGTAAGTTATAATGTTATCTTTGATCAAGGAGTAGAAACGATTTATATTTCTTTTTGAAGAGCATTGAAATGGAAATTGAATATTAAAGCAATAGCTCTAAAATGAAGCTTCTGTGAATAAGGGAATTGCTTTTTTATTGTTAAAGGGGTACTCCGGTGAAAACCTTTTTTCTTTTAAATCAACTGGTGGCAGAAAGTTAAACATATTTGTAAATTACTTCTATTAAAAAATCTTAATCCTTCCTGTACTTATTAGCTGCTGAATACTACAGAGGAAACTATTTTCTTTTTGGAATGCTCTCTGATGATATCATGAGCACAGTTCTCTCTGCTGATGTTATTATAATAATAATACATTTTCATTTATTGTTGTCCTTCGTGGGATTTGAACCCGAGTCCCCAGCACTGCAAGGCAGCAGTGCTAACCACTGAGCCACCATGGTGCCCTTAGCATACATCTGCTATGCATGGTTGCTAAAATGGACAGAGATGTCAGCAGAGAGCACTGTGCTCGTGATGTCATCAGTGTTCCAAAAAGAAAGGAATTTCCTCTGTAGTATTCAGCAGCTAATAAGTACTGGAAGGATTAAGATTTTTTAATAGAAGTCATTTACAAATATGTTTAACTTTCTGCCGCCAGTTGATTTAAAAGAAAAAAAGTTTTCACCGGAGTACCCCTTTAAGAGTTGTACCAAGTTATATTTTTGGGGTGTTTTCATGTTTTTATTCATAAACAAAGTTAATTTCTGCACTGTCTACTACAATAGACACAATCAAATGACATTTATTTTATGCTATTCTATAGTTCACTTGTCAGCTTTGCTGTGTAGACTAGAACAGAGTAAGAATTACTGCTCTTTTGTACAGCTAAATTAGGTATCAACACTATACACTATACCTCTGTATATGTGCCTCATCTGCCATAAAGCACACAGACAACACAGGAAGGACGTGTGTGCTTCTAATAAGGAAAGTTATTGAAAAATAAACTGTTACAGTATTTTAAAACAAAACAAATGTTATTTCTCAAATGAAGAGAAGATAGCGGAGCACTCACCAGGTCAGTAAAAGGCTTCTTTATTGATAATGTTGATCAGTTGGGATACATGCAGGGAAGGATGGAATGGATGCGGGGGTACAGGGAACGGCGACAGACCGTTTACACGCTGGAGCACTTTGTCAGGCCGGTGCTAAGCACCGGCCTGACGAAGCACTCCGGCGCGTAAAAGGTCCGTCGACGTTCCCTGTACCTTAGCGTCCATTGCATCCTCCCCTGCATGTATCCCAACTGATCGACATGATCAATAAAGAAGCCTTTTACTGACCTGGTGAGTGCTCCGCTATCTTCTTTTCATTTGATGTCATTTGCTGTATATGCCTGGCGTGGTAGCACTGAAGAGGTTGAAGTTACTGGTTTCCAGGGACTGTGTGGATCAGGTGTCCATCCATTTGAGTTCTATGCAACGTAAGGAAAGATGCTAGACCTATCTTTTATGTGTAAATGTTATTTCTCTTTTACAAAATAATTATTAAACAATAACAATGGGTGATCAGACTCTTTTTGTCTGGGGTTTTGTGCCCAAATTGTGTTGCACATTTCATGCACCATATTTTGCAACCCAAAAATCCCCAAAACCTGACCAACTCTCCATTTTATTCAGAAAACCCCAAAAAGTTTCTAAGAAACTAATTTACTAATGTTCCCACATAGAATGTGGTGGAGAGAGGCTCTGGAAAACCCAACAGCTCAGAGTAGTTTAAAAAAAGCAAAACATAGGGAAAAGCTGTCAGGATAAAAAAAATTAAAAAAAAAAGGAATCTACATTCCACTCTTCGTAAATCGGCACCAGTATTTTTATTCTGTAGGTAGATATGATTGAAAAAATACCCATATCTATAATTCCATAACTTTCAAGAAAAGTCAAACCTAATTATGGTATCTCAATGTGCATTGGTTGTACAATTGCTCCTAACAAATACTATGAAATCTCTGGTGCCACTAGTGCACAACAGTATTTTTGAGATGAGAACTGCTGGGAAGCTGAATAAATAAGGTCTGTGAGCCAATATGATCTTCATGCTTATGCATGTATTGATACTATCATTCTAAGAGTCTATTCACATGGCAGAATTTCCACCTCAAATTAAAGCCCATAGCGGAAATTCAGAAGTGTGAATGGGAGTGCGGAATCCCATAGAAGTCTATGGGCTTTAATTTGAGGTGGAATTCCGCCGTGTGAATAGACCCTAAGGGTACGTTCACACGGACATATTTTTGCTGCAGATTTACTGCTGCATATTTTTCTGCCCATTCATTTCAATGGGTACCAAAATCTGCTACAGATCTGCAGCAGAAAATATGCACATGTTTATCTTTCCCCATAGTTTAGGGTTATATAAAATATGCATTTTCAATGTGTAGTTATATAGAAAAAACTCACCAAAAGATATTCCTTCTTGATCTCTGCTGCTTCACCTTGAAAGACGTATACTTTCTCATTATGCATCAAAGTCAGAGTCACTGGGGGAGAATCAGAGATTACTTGTATCTTGATATCACCTACTGCTTCTACCTGGTTAGCCTCAACCGAGATCCTGAAATGATCCCTATTACTTCCCTCTCCACTGTGCTTATAAATGACTAATTTGTCTGCTAAATCTTGTTGTGAAAACCATTCGGTAGGTTTTCCTCCCTTTAAAACTTCTCCCCACCTTGGCTTAGTTTTGATGTAATATTTTATTTCATCATCTGTACGCAAGTCCATGTTGGTCTCTATCTGGAGATTTGTGGGTGTCAGAGTTTCTTCTCCACCTGAGAGAACATTAAGTGTAGTAATATTGGCAATATGGATAAAAGGATCAGATGCCTGGACATCTAAAATAGTTGTTAGATGATGTAGTCCATCAGATACCTGTAACTGTATTGAACCTTGGTCAGGACCATTATGTATGAACAGAATTTTGTGCCTTCTAATATCATCTTGTGTAAATCTCATAACTACAAGTGATGGCTCATCCACAAATACAATTCTTCCAAACGACACCCCATACCTAACTAGAACTATTTGTGAATCTGTTGTACCTGTATCTGAGTCTAAAAATGCAATGTCATCTGTGGTCAACAACTTCTGTCCATCGCGAACCACTGTGAATACTTTATGTACTATTTGTTTAGGAGCATTGTCATTAACAGGCTGAATAGAGACACGGAAAACATCCCTCACCACCTCCTCTTCTCTATCCTCTCCTTCTCCCGCTGTATCAGAAGCACTACCCTCAAGCTGCCTAAAAACTACAAATGGTATATCATCCTCAGTGGTCTCTGAGCCATCATGCTTGTAAAAGAGAAGGCCCTCCAGAATATCATCATTAGTAAATTCGGTTACTCCTTCTTCTTGACCTGACTGAGAATTTCCCTTTCGAATCAACATCCCATGTTGAGGTCCATCAATGACTTCATAAAAGAAGTTAGTGCTTCTACTGCTTTTTATGAACAGGTGATCTTGAGTTACTGCTCCTGCTTCACCTTCTAGTACATATAGTAGTTGGTTAGTTAGTTGGGGTGCATCTGGATCTACTCCAATTATGATCTTGTAGGCTAATACCGGGGAATTCCTGCTGTTATGTAACACTTGGAATTGAAATTGGTCCTCCATTTCCATAGTATTTCGTACTGTAGCTGTATAGCCAACACGCCCATTGCTGACATCTTCCTGGGTAAAATGGGACCCTTCCATTATCCTCCTTCCGTCTAACAACAGATTTCCCTTCCGTGGGGATTGAACAATGAAGTATATGAACGATGATAGCTCATGTCCACTAGTGATTGTGTCCACTTGCAAATTTTTGTCTGTAAAGTTCACTTCACGTGTCTTTCCCAACTTTAGAGGACTCATCCTCATCATCTGTAAACTTGAACTCTTTACTTTGACCTGGAAAGTGTTATTACTCACTACCTGTGGGCCTAGTTTCAGTTGAATTTTCATGTCTTCGCTTAACTCTTCTCCTTGAAATTCTGATTCTGCACTCAGGTACCTTACGCCAGATCGTTCCAGATCTTCTTGTGTAAATGTATCTGTTGTTTTCCATCCTTCTCCGAGCACTAGTTTCTGCACCATACCTAGTCTGGGGTTGTCAAGCAGTTGATAGGTAATTTCCATTCCCAATTTATCTGCATTAACGACTACAGGTAGGTTGGAAGACGTGATTAATTCTGATGTTCCCTGGTGTACCACTACTGCATTCTGAGTTATATTTATTGGAGGCTCCACCACTAAAAAGTTCACAAGCTCTGATGAACTTCTTGAAGTACCATCACTGGCCTGTATGGTGAGATGTGCCTCCTGTCCAGATTTATGAACAAATACCACTTGACCTGCTTCTAGATCTTTGCAGGAAAATTCATGAACCGCTTCTCCAGGCTTGCCCTGAATTTCAATTTGTCCTTGTTTGAAATTTCCAGTTACATAAATTGTTAGCAATTCACATGGCGTATCTGAGTCTGTAATCTTAATATTATCCATTGTTAAAACTTTTTGTCCATATTGTAGAGTCCAAAATATATTTCCTTTAGGAAACTGAATAACAGGAATAGCAATATAATGAGAAATATTTATTGTAAGATTAAAACGTTGAGCCTTCCTTAGACACTCAGGGACATTTATTCCACTGGCTAATGAGATCTCTAGGCCTAGTTGGTCCTTATATGACTCTGACCCATCATGGATGTATCGCACTCTTTGATTGTTTATATCCAGCAACGTAAATTTTCTTTTGGTTTCACCTCCTGGAATGCCAAGCTCTAGCTGCCCATGTTGAGGGCTGCCAACTATTGTAAAAACTAGCTGAGATTGACGTAAACCAACCTTTTCCAAGTCAATTGTAGGGTTAACATGTCTCAATTCCAGAACTGCAAATCTTCCCCTGGCTACTACTAAAGGCTTAAGATTTAGAAGAAAAGTCATTTTGGCTGAACTGGGTTCCATTTTGCAGATGTCAGAAAGACTTTCAAAAATTGTTGGAGCAGTTGTGGTGGTAATGATAGTGATATAGTCTTCATAATCTGAATAGTCATATTCATGACAAACATCTACTATATCTTTGCTTGTCAATGCGTCCTGTATTTCCATCCTCTTAGAGTTAATCTTCAAGTTCCTAATGCATCCAGAAAAAGATTTATACTCCATATAATCAATGTTACCAAGAGGACCGTCCTGCATCTTAGCTAAAGTAATTTCATCCACACCACCAAAATAAAGATCACCATGGAAATCCCATTTTTGTCCTACACTATTGAGAGAGAACTGGGTGGACGTTCCATCCACAGTCAGCTGTATTTTGGAACTATCCATAGAAATTTGTATAGTATGGATCTGGCTGTCACTAATGTACACCAGGTTTTGGAATTTTACAGCTGACACTCCGGTGTCAAACACTCCCTGGAGGTGACCACCAGCAATTTCAACATATAAGTAAGATTTTTGGGGTCCTGATTGGTAAAGCAGAGGTGCGCGCCCTGGTCTAGAGGTCTCCAGAGTTATTTCAATAGATCCCTGTGGTTTCATATTCCAACTTGGAAACTTCAGATATGAGCGTGGTCCTAGAAATCCAAAGGAACCAACACCACTAGCCTGAAGGTCTGTGTGACACATTTCCCATTGTCCATGAAATGATACTTGAGGAAAAAACCCAGAAAGCAGGTCCATGTTATTGAAATTAGCTTCCATGATACAGCCACGAAATGTAGGAATATTTTCTGCAGTGTGATTTCCACCAGTTCCACCAAGGAATATACTGTGATATGTGAACGGCTTCTGCTGGGGAAATGAAACATTCAAAGCATTGGTGAATCCGTCCACTGTTAAGATCATCTGAGATTCAGTGACCTTTAGATCTATTTTGTGGGCCTCACTATGTATCCGAACAGTCCAGTTTGGCAGGGTTATTATGGATTCTTCTTTGCCTTTTTTCAATTTAGTCTGAAAGTAGAAAAATAGAGGATAAAGCCATTTAGTACATAGGTGCTTTGTGTCAAAATAATATACTGTATATGTAAGGGAAATTTATGTAAATATATATATATATATATATATATATATATATATACACATTTACTGTATCTGTCTATTTAACATACATGTACAAGAATAATATGAAGAATAGTTAACACAACATGTGTTACGAATACATTTCTCTGGATGAGCAAAGCATATGGTTTTAGAACAATTACTCCTTTATTTACTTCAATGTGGATCTCTTGTGTAAATATAGTACTGGCGGTAATGGTCCAGAGCAAAGAGCAACCCATTCGTTCATAGCTTTTATTACGTTATGCAAACTTTTTTCTTATCTTTTCTTTTTTGTTCAGAATTCAATAATACATTCTATACTTAATTACAGTGAATTATTTTTACCTACCTAGTAAATAATTTGGGTCTCCCAAGATCAATGACAGCAAAACATGGGACCATTCATTGGATCTATTTATGTGACTTAAAGGGGTACTCCACCAGAAAACATATATCCAAAAGATAGGGGGGGACAAGATGTCTGATCACGGGGGTCCCGCCAATGAGGACCCCCGCGATCTCCATGCTTGGAGCTTCCGCATTCATGATGCCACGCCCCCTACATTCATGTCTATGGGAAAGGGCATGAAGGCTAGTACGTAGCTGTCACGCCTCATCCCATAGACATGAATGTAGTGGGTGTGGCGGCTGTAGTCGCCAGTCATCTGACATGGAGTGGAGTTTGCTCCATGCACCGGATGACTGGGATGCCGCAGCGGAGATCATGGGGGTCCCCAGCGGCGGGACCCCCCTGATTAGACATCTTATTACCGATCCTTTGGATAGGGGTAAGATGTTTTCCGGTGGAGTACCCCTATAAGCCATTAGACTAGGTTGCATGAATGGCATGGATTGAACAACATGTTATTTGCAGCCAATTTGCCTGAGCCACATGCAGAATCTTAGATGGAGTTTGCTAGTTTTGTTGTCCATGGAGTTTGCTAGGTTTGTTGTCCATGGAGTTTGCTAGGTTTGTTGTCCATGATAAGTTAGCATAATGCAACTGAGTATATTTACTTTGCCATTTTTTTACATGTACAACATTGAATATATTTACATAGAACTGTTTAAGGGTTAGTGATAGTATGCCTGCAATATTGGTGGTCTACTGGTAGGCTGGTGGTTTAAAACAATTCAGGCATTAATATCAATATCCTTTTGCAATACAAAATCTGGTTGCAACAAACAACAGTTACACTTTTTCAAGGACTTCTTTGATGTATAACACTCACTGTTGCATTTATTTTTAGTTGCTAGAAACTGTCTAAGAATGAATATGTGTATGCATGTGTATGGACAGATGGGGGCAGCTGAGGACAATTTCTGGATCCCACAGCATTACATTTGTTCTTAATTAACATTATTGGAGCCAAGTGATTTATAGCGGAAGTTTGTGTTTGTGTAGCTCAGTGTGTCTCCGTGTGCATGCACATCTCCAGTAATCTGGTCTTTAAGTCATTTGTGAATGTAATTGTCATCTACGGTTCCCATAAGAAGCAGTGTTTTTGTTATGATTTTTCCTCTGGTAATGTGCTTTTTCTTGCCTGTGTTTTTTTTTTCTTCTTCAGAGATGAACATTCTGCTTTTTTCTATCTGTTTATAGCAGCTACATGATTGTATACACAGATGCAGCAGTGCTACGGGGCTGCCCTGTTTCTGCATTGTGAAAATACAGTCAGCCAACCCACAGATCTGTATAAAATCCAGATAACGCATGATTTTATGACTAAGTAAGCTCTACTACATATCTACTTGTTAATATCACTGAATTAATTTACCTTCTGTGCATTTGTTAGTTTTATTTAGCTGTTCTCAAATGTGTCTCTGTTACCCTAAAACTAGCAGATGTTGGGATAAAAAAAAAAAAAAAGGCATATTGAATTTCAGGATGTCCAATCTTTTATTCCTGTAGGAATGTAATGTCCGTTTTTGTGTTTTTGCATTTTTCCATTTTTGTTCAGTCTTTGTTTTTATGTATTATCTGACCTTTATTCCTCCATGTTTTGGAGTTTGTGGAGTCTGTTCAGACTCATCCTGTTCTCAGTCGAGTGTTCCGTGTATTATATTTCTGTTTCCTTCTAGGCCAGTATCCTGATCACACAGTGGATTGTGCCCGCTGGCTAGTAGTCTATTTGGTGTTTGTATTGATGTTTGGAGTGGGGGGTCTAGTTTGTTCTTTGTCCTGTGTGAACAGTGTTCTATGTTTCCTGACCCGTTTAGTGTTTTACATTCAGTTCATCCCCTGCATCTCCTGGTTTATGCTGTATACTTATTCCATATCTAACCTTGTTCATTTATTCATATCTGCCGTTTTTCTTGATTTAGATTTCTGAACTGTATGTTAGTACGGTATATCCTGCCCTGTTTGTATATTTTTATCCTGTCTAGTTTATCTGTTTTTTTGGTTGTGTTCCCGACTATGTACAGTATTTGTGTACCTTAACGCCCAATGTACTTTAGCGCAGGAAGGAACTGGCACCATGGTTGTCGATCCACCGTTTAGGGCGGATGGGCAAGTAGGCAGAGAGGGTGTTTCTAGGGACAGCTTAGGGCTCACTCTCACTGTCCATCCCGTGTGTCATGACAAGGAAATTAACTTATTACCCTCCCCTCACTGAAATAAACATGAGAAGGGTGAATTTCCATGGTGGGTCATGAGAAATGAAGGTCAATAGAAATTGAAGCTTTTAAAGAGGTTATCCAGTAATTTTTTTACATTTTTTTTTAAATTCTGCCTGAGCATCCCCCGATGCTGCTGGAATCGGTCACCCATCCTGGGTCTTCTTGCGGCTTCTTGGGCCCGATACGCAACACTGCCCTCAGCTAATCGATATCTGAAGTGATTTCCCATCTTGGCCGGTGATAGGCTGGGGAGCAGTGTCATGTAACAGACCTGGGCACCAGGAAGAAACTTGGGCCTGTGACATAACACTACTGTTCGGTCTATCACCAGCCAAGGCGGGACATCACTGCGGACAGCGATTAGCTGAGGGCAGTGTTACATGTTGGGTCCCAGAAGCTTGAAGGAGACCAGGGCCACAGGACAGGATACCAATTCCAACACTGGGAGAGCAGCAGAAGGTAAGTTAAAGTTTATTATGGCAGCCCTTGCAGAATGAAAACATAATCTATATTATTGTAAATGGTCGGTGCAGGTTGGGAGCCAAGAAGGGCCCATGCACACTGAGGAAATTCAGCGAGACATTTTCTCACAGAATTATGTAGATGGATCCACGTCGCCTGGAATCAGGGTCCATTTTGCACAGAATTTGCATTGGAAATTAACCCCTGCAATTAAAAGTCCCATTGACAAAGGACTTTTCCTGGCAGATTTCTGGAAAAAAGGGACCAGATTTCATCCTCCCTCTATGTAACCTACTCTTTTTATATAACAAGGTTGGACCATTATATCACTTTTTGTCTTTTCTCCAAACCCCATTGGTCATAGACAACAAGCATCCTCTTGTTTGAATGTTAGAGGTGGAAATTTTTTTTTTTTAAATCAACTGGTGCCAGAAAGTTAAACAGATTGTAAATCACTTCTATTTAAAATGTTAATCCTTCCAGTACTTATCAGCTGCTGTATACTACAGAGGAAGTTCTTTTCTTTTTGAATTTCTTTTCTGTCTGACCACAGTGCTCTCTGCTGACGCCTCTGTTCATGTTAGGAACTGTCCGGAGCAGGAGAAAATCCACATAGCAAACATTATCCTGCTCTGAACAGTTCATGACATGGACAGAGGTGTCAGCAGAGAGCACTGTGGTCAGACAGAAAAGAAATTCAAAAAGAAAAGAACTTCCTGTGGAGCATACAGCAGCTGATAAGTACTGGAAGGATTAAGATTTTTATAGAAGATATTTACAAATCTGTTTAACTTTCTGGCAGCAGCTGATTAAAAACAAATTGTTTTCCACCGGAGTACCCCTTTAAAGGGGTTCTCCGGTGCTTACACATCTTATCCCCTATCCAAAGGATAGGGGATAAGATGCCTGATCGCGGTAGTCCCGCCGCTGGGGATGCCCGTGATCATGCACGCGGCACCCCATTTGTAATCAGTCCCCGGAGCGTGTTCAATCCGGGTCTGATTACAAGCGACCACCGGGCCAGCAGCTTGTGACGTCCCGCCTCCGCCCCCGTGTGACGTCCCGCCTCCGCCCCCGTGTGACATCACGCTCCACCCCTCAATGCAAGCCTACGGGAGGGGGCGTGATAGGGGATAAGATGTGTAAGCACTGGAGAACCCCTTTAAGGCTAAGTTTGGAATACAGCCACTGCAGTTTTTGAGCCAAAGCCAGAAATGTATTCAAAAGGAATAGGACATATAAAGGAAGGACTTACACTTCTCCTCCCTTATGGATCCACTTCTGACTTTGGCTCAAAAACTGCAGTGGCAGTTTAAAAAAAAAAAAAAAAAAAAAAACAAGTGGAAACTTAGCCTCAGTGTGAATGGGTCTTCTGTGAGACACATTCACACTGAGGAATTTCAGCGGCGGACAATTCTGCCGCTGAAATTGTTCCGTGCAAAGAAAGAACATGTTCATTCTTTGTGCTTAAGTCCACCAGCACTGCATAGCTGTCAATGGTGATGGCGCAGTGCTGCGTGGTCCTACCGCAGAGGTTTTTTGGCGCGGCTGCAAGATGGAATCTATACTCGTGGAAATCTGCGAGCGGAGATTCCGCAGTGTGAATTTACCCTAATAGAGGAAAAGTGTATTACAAGAAAGAAAAAAAAGTGTACATTTTCTCCAGAGACCTTTGTGGGAATATAATATGCACAAAAATATACACACAAATTTAAGATATAAATTAAGTAAATTCTGACAGTGCCAGACTGTGTAAGGAAAGATCCTATAAAGAATGGGATCGGTAATGCTCAGTTTTCAATTTATTCATACATTTCTAAGATAAATAACAGAGCCGCAGCACAGTGCAGAATTCTAAGTAAAGATGTTCCAGAATTATTAATGAATGGGGAATACAAGAATTAACTAGAACAGGCAGGTCAGGAGAGGTCAAAGGTCCTCTTTAAAATAGCTCAGGATGTGACTGAAGTTATAGCAAAAGTTATTCTTTAGAATCCAGTTACAGCCACACAGTGCGAGAATGCTGCGGAGTTATTGTAATATGAAATATGTGGTGATTCCACAGCTGCACAACTACATCAAATAATGGTGCATATGGGGGACTAATATGTTAACATTTAAAAGCTAAAAAGTCAGTGTATTTCAAATCTACACTTGGAGATCTGAAGAAAAATCTGCAACACCTACACGTTTGATGATTTTAACTTCCTTAAAGTGAACGGGGAAAATTCACAGTGGAATTTTGGTTTCTCATCCACTTTGCTGTTTCTGTAAACATTGCTCATTTCTGCTTGAAATTTTATGGAGGAAATCAGCAGAAAATCCACCATGTGTGACTCTAGCTAGAGTTCACATTACCGTTGGTCCATACTATGTGGAGCTCTGTCTGCATTCACTGTTTATTTTTTCTCTGCTAAACTACGGTAAACTACTGGATCCCTGACGGACACCATTTAAGTCAATGGGATCATTCGGGACCCGGTGGAGTCCGTTGTGCTCGGACCCATTTATGAGGTGATTCAACACAAAACAAAAAAGAGCCAAATGGACCCTTAACGGGACAAAGCACAGCGAAAAGGTGAATTTAGCCTTACAAAGCTATTAGAACAGTGGTCCTATTAGTGTATGAAGCTAAGCATTTCCGTACACAGCACACAGACTCACCCTGATTGTCCCATTGACTAATTCTACTAGTAGATACTGGGATTCTCCAGATGCAAGGAACAGGAGACCGGACTTCTCAGATGGCACGAACGTCATATGAAGGCTGACATCTACATTTCTCTGGAGGTCATGTTCCTCCGTATTCTCCTGTCCTGTAAGAAATGGATAAATATGTTTAATGATCAATAGTCTACAAGGGAAACTGAGGCTCTTGCCTCACCTTTCACAATCAATAAAAGTGAAATGTTTTCATCTTCCTGACCTGAAAAGAACCCAGCAGAATCTTCAAACTGAAACATATATATCTTGAGTTTTAAGCAAACAATTAAAGAGAATCTGCTACATGGCTTCACGTTGTGTAACTAATCACAGCTCCAGGTAGAGGTTAAAGGGGTACTCCACCCCTAGACATCTTATCCCCTATCCAAAGGATAGGGGATAAGATGTCTGATCGTGGGGGTCCCGCCGCTGGGGCCCCCACAATCTTGGCTGCGGGACCCCAGACATCTGGTGCATGGAGTGAACTTTGCTCCGTGCCTGATGACTGGCGCTGCAGGGTGGAGGCTCGTGACGTCACAGCCACGCCCGCTTGTGACATCATGACCATGCCCCCTCAATGCAAGTCTATGGGACTTGATGGACGTGATGCCCCCTCCTATAGACTTGCATTAACCCTTTACGGACTCAGCGTTTTTCCGTTTTTTCCATTTTCATTTTTTCCTCATCACCTTCTAAAAATCATAACACTTAAAATTTTGCATCTAAAAATCCATATGATGGCTTATTTTTTGCCCCACCAATTCTAATTTGCAGTGACATTAATCATTTTACCCAAAAATCCACGGCGAAACGGAAAAAAAAATCATTGTGCGACAAAATTGAAGAAAAAATTTCATTTTGTAAATTTTGGGGGCTTCCGTTTCTACGCAGTGCATTTTTTTCAAAATTACACCTTATCTTTTTTCTGTAGGTCCATACAGTTAAAATGATACCCTATTTGTATAGGTTTGATTTTGTCGCACTTCTGAAAAAAATCATAACTACATGCAGGAAAATTTATACGTTTAACATTGTCATCTTCTGACCCCTGTAACTTTTTTATTTTTACGCATACGGGCTCATTTTTGCGCCGTGTTCTGAAGTTTTTATCGGTACCATGTTTGTGTTGATCGGACTTTTTGATTGCTTTTTATTAATTTTTTTATGATATAAAAAGTGACCAAAAATATGCTATTTTGTACTTTGCTATTTTTTTGCGCATACACCATTGACCGTGCGGTTTAATTAATGATATCATTTTATAGTTCGGACATTTCCGCATGCGGCGATACCACATATGTTAATTTTAATTTTTATTTACACAGTTTTTTTTTATGGGAAAAAGGGGGGTGATTCAAACTTTTATTAGGGAAGGGGTTAAATGACCTTTGTTAACTTTTTTTTTTCCCTTTTTTTTTTGCAGTGTTGTAGCTCCCATAGGGAGCTATAACACTGCACACACTGATCTCCTATGCTGATCCCTGCAAAGCCATAGCTTTGCACGGATCAGTGAGATAGGGGCTTGATTGCTGAAGCCTGTAGCTCAGGCTTGGAGCAATCAATCGACGCAAATTTTATCGCAATGACCCGATCAGCCCGACTGAGCTGCCGGGAAGCGTTTACTTTAGTTTTCAGATGCGGCGGTCAACTTTGATCGCCGCGTCTGAAGGGTTAACAGCGCGCGGCACAATGATCGGTGCCGCACGCTGTTAGCCCAGGGTCCCGGCTCTCATTAGCAGCTGGGACCGACCCGGAGTGATGCGGGATCACGGCGTGACCCCTTTTTTCACACCGGGACTGGGTTCAGGGCATACAGGTACGCCCTGAGTCCTTAAGACGTGACGTCACGATCCTCGGGTGCTGCACCCAATGCTCTAAACGAATGCCGGGTGCAGCAGGGAGATCGCGGAAGTCCCCTATCCAAAGGTCTAGGAGCAGAGTACCCCTTTAAAGGCCCCTTCACAGACATACCTCTAGATTTGCAAATTTCCTCTTGTCAAACTAAGCATTATGATATATATTTAAATGACTCATTGAAATTGCAGGCGGAAATTCCGCTTGCTAAAATGTATAGTGTAGTGAATGGGTTTCCGTTCACAAATTCACACTTCGGAATTTGTGAACGTAAAATCCGCTTGGAAATTTCCGCCTGAAGAAAGGGGTTGCTCTTTCTTCAGGCGGAAATCCACGCTGAACACATTGCAGTCTATTGGAGACTGCAGTGTCCGCGCGGTCCTAGCACCGACTGATTCAGTCAGCGCTGGCCGCACTTGAAATCTCCGGGCGGAAATTTTCTGTCCGGAGATTCCGTAGTCTGAACCTAGCCTAATAGATGATAATCTGAAGCCTGGCTAGTTCTAATCTAATCTAGTTTGTGGTTCAGATTTTAATTTTGAAGCCTAATTTTGTCTGATATGGGTGCCATGACAACTTAAAGGGATACTCCGGTGGAAAACATTTTATTTTTTAAATCAACTGGTGCCAGAAAGTTAAGCAGATTTGTAAATTACTTCTATTAAAAATGATTATTCCTTCCAGTACTTATTAGTGTCTGTATACTACAGAGCAAATTCTTTTTCTTTTGGGATTTCTTTTCTGTCACAACCACAGTGCTCTCTGCTGACACCTCTGTCCATTTTAGAAACTGGCCAGAGCAGCATATGTTTGCTATGGGGATTTTCTCTGGACAATTCTTGACATGAACAGAAGTGTCAGCAGAGAGCACTGTGGTCATGACAGAAAAGAAATCCAAAAAGGAAAGAATTTCCTCTCTAATATACAGCCGCTAATAAGTACTGGAAGGATTAGGTTTTTATAATAGGTGTAATTTACAGATCTGTTTAACTTTCTGGCACCAGTTTATTTAAAAAATAAAATATTTTTTTTCCACCGGAGTACCCCTTTAAGCTATATACTTTGTCCCTACAATGGACCCTTGTTTTGTCACCACCCCCGTTAATGCTAATAATTGGAGTCATGGTGCCATACTAGTGTGTCAACAAAGGATTTCCTTTCCTCTTTTTTAAAGAAACTGGACATTTTTCTGTGATCTCCAGCATTGTTTACATAGTTCCTAGAAAATATATTGGTGTACCTACCTAATAATAATTTGAAACACATTTTACATGCACTCTTTATATTTATATGGAAAATAAAAACATTAACATTAACCCCTTAAGGACCAAGCCCATTTTCACTTTAAGGACCAGAGAATTTTTTGCAAATCTGACCATTAGAAAAACATTTTTTTTTTTTTATCAACTGGTGGTAGAAAGTTAAACAGATTTGTATATTACTTCTATTTAAAAATCTTAACCCTTCCAGTACTTATAAGCTGCTGTATAATACAGAGTAAGTTCTTTTCTTTCTGAATTTATTTTCTGTCTGACCACAGTGCTCTCTGCTGACACCTCTGTCCATGTCAGGAACTGTCCAGAGCAAGAGCAAATCCCCATAGCAAGAGCAAATCCCCATTGTGTGTATATGTAGGGATTTACTCTTTGTTTTGTGTAGTGTGTGTTTTTTTAGGGTACATTCATGCGGTTTGGTTTACAGCAAGTTTGCCGCTAGGAGTTTGAGCTTCGGCGGAAAATTTGCCGCATCTCAAACTTGCAATGGGAAACTCACTATAAACCCCCGCCCATGTGAATGGACCCTGTACAGTCACATGGGTGAGCAGGGTGCAAACCTCCAGCTGTTGCAAAACTACAACTCCCAGCATGTACGGTCAGTTATGCTGGGAGTTGTAGTTTTGCAACAACTGGAGGCAAATTGGTTACAAAACATTGAGTTAGGTAACAAACTCTCACTATTTCACAACCAGTGTGCCTTCAGCTGTTGTAAAATTACAACTCTCAGCGTGCATTGACAGCCAAAGTGCATGCTGGGAGTTGTAGTTTTACAACAGCTGGAGGCACAACTATAACTCCCAGAATGCCCTTTGGCTGTCTGTGCATGCTGGGAGTTATAGTTATGCAACAGCTGTAGGCACATTTTTTTCCATGAAAAAGTGTGCCTCCAGCTGTTCGTAACTATAACTCCCAGCATACACAGACAGCTAAAGGGAATGCTGGGAGTTGTACTTGTGCCTCCAGCTGTTGCAAAACTACAACTCCCAGCATGCCCTTTGGCTGTGCATGCTGAGAGTTGTATTATACAACAGCTGGAGGTACACAGCACTCACCTCCCTGTTGTTGTATAATAAAACTCCCAGCATGCACAGCCAAAGGGCATGCTGGATGTTGTAGTTTTGCAACAACTGGAGGCACAACAACAACTTCCAGAATGCCCTTTGGCTGTCTGTGCATGCTGGGAGTTATAGTTATGCAGCAGCTGGAGGCACCCTTTTTCATAGAAAAAGTGTGCCTCCAGCTGATCAGGTATAGGACCTCCTCCGCCAAAGGGAAACCACCGATCACTGCCCAGCAGGTACTGTGATTGGTTGGCCCTGCTGGGCAAGGGTGACTGGCTCGAACAGTACCAGTCACCCAGAATCGCCCTGATGATTTGCGGCGATCGCTGACATGGGGGGTCTTAGGACCCCCCAGGGGTTTACACAGGATGCCTGCTGAATAATTTCAGCAGGCATCCCGTTCTGTTCACTGCGCAGTTACCGGCGGTGAATGGAAACGTCGAGGGCGTACAGGTACGCCATTGGTCCTGGTGGGGTCAAGGACATGGTACGTGGATCATTGCCAAGAGAATCCATGTTAGTAATGCCATTTTTCTCCTGGTGTATACTGCAGTTTGGATTAACCGGCCTAAAGATGGATCCTATAGAAAGGAAGGTCTGGCTGGGATAAGGGATTTCAGGTGTTGTGCTATGGCTGCCCGACCTGTTGAGGTGTGCAAAACCGTTAACTATACACCTCTCAGTCAAATATTCAAATATTATCCCCTATGAAACACTTTTTCTTAATTTTTTTGGGGAAACTTGGAGTGCACAGAGAGTTTAAAGGGGTACTCTGGTGGAATACAAATGTTTGAAAGTTATACAGATTTGTAAATCACTTCTATTTAAAAATCTT
The DNA here is from genome assembly GCF_029499605.1 of Hyla sarda. NCBI lineage: Eukaryota > Metazoa > Chordata > Amphibia > Anura > Hylidae > Hyla > Hyla sarda. The sequence continues at coordinate 170,153,280 of NC_079192.1, forward strand.
AATCTTTTCAGTACTTATCAGCTGCTGTATACTACAGAGAAAGTTTTGTAGTTCTTTTCAGTCTGACCACAGTGCTCTCTGCTGACAGCTCTCTCCGTGTCAGGAACTGTCCAGAGTAGGAGAAAATCCCCAAAGCAAACCTCTCATACTCTGGACAGTTCCTGACATGGACAGAGGTGTCAGCAGAGAGCCCTTTGGTCAGACTGGAAAGAACTACACAACTTCCTCTATAGAATCAAATCCAATTAGAAAGAAAGGGAAGCCTGGCACATCACAAGCATATAGACTGTCTCTGTAAGTCTGCACACAGGGCAGTTGTCAACAGGATTCTTCAACTGATTACTGGGTGTGCTTGGCACATAGCAACAGATCAGGTAAGACATCAAATAGCGGAGAAGTAAGTAGATGTGCCACATCCACCCAATCAGATTTCTTTATTCATAAAAACAGTAGGAACATAAGTCACTACAAACTGGGGCCCCTCTGTAGGACGGTATTTGTTTAGTGTGCTGAGCACACTTTGTCTGTTCCTGCTCCACTGGAGTACCCCTTTAACTGTACTATAAATTTACTTAGTACGGCCCTTGTGTGCCTATTACATTACCATATGTGGTATCCCAGTACTGGAGTGCATCCTGTCAGGAAAACATTGCTTCAGGTGCCTGCGCTAGGCCCTGTTACTCAGGTGATGCTTTAATATTTGTTATGGTTTTTGTTATGGTTTTTGTTATGGTCGGTTATCTCTGTTTCTTCTTGTGTGGATTGCAAAAATAAAAGACCCTTGGGTCATCAGCATTATTCAAGGAGGCTATGCGCTTTCCTTTCTTTCTCACCCCGCAGACATGTTTATAAATCCGCCAAGAAATAAAGGAACAAGAGAGAAGCTGTTAGAGGAATCCATCATGGAGCTAATATCGCTTTCCACTCTGGAGCCAGTCCCCGCAGAAGAAATCAGAACAGGTGTGTGCTCTCCAATATTTCAAATTCCAAAGCCTTCAAGCAAGTTAAGGCTAATCATAGACCTAAGATATTTAAATCAACACTTAGAAAAAAGTATTTCCGTATGGAGTTCATCAGGTCGGTTCATACCCTCTTATCAAGAGGGGATTTCCTAGCAACAATCGACCTGAAGGATGCCTACTTTCATATACCATTCTGCCAGAACACAGAAAATTCCTAAGGGTAGCAGTAAGAAAAAAAAAGGTATTCTTCACCACCTTCTGTTCAAGGTGTGGCCCTTCGGTATAACGACAGGTAGTCTCTGCAGTGGTATCAGTTCTCAGATTACAGGGCATCAGAATGATCCCATATTTAGACGATTGGCTAATAATCGCCAGCTCTGCTCAGATGCTCGAGGAGTATATAGAGGTCACCCTAGCTCTATTAGAGCAGTTGGGATGATTAATAAATCAAGAGAAATCAGATTTAACCCCCGCCAGAATAAAGACCTTTTTAGGATTTGTCATAAACTCCCAAACTATGAGATTACACCTCACCACCCCAAGGAAAGAACACATTCAGGCAGGATTTCAGTTCCTCAGGGTACCTCGCTTGGTCTCCGTCAGAACTCTATCCTCATTTGCGGAGGCGGTTCCATGGGCCCTCTGGCATCTGAGACCCCTACAGTTAGAGGTTCTTCAAGTTTCAAACAGGTCAGCTTAAGGTCTAGAATCACTTCATTGCCTCTCAGAAGCTACCAGACGGTCTTTCGGGAACGATCTCAGGGACGGAAGGTTGCTTCTGGCACCAGCCTGGACATTATTAACTACAAAAGCCTCAGGCACAGGATGGGGAGCACATCTTCTACAGATGACAGTGTCAGGAACATGGAGCCACACAGGGAGTCAACTCTCCTCAAATATCAGAGAGTTAAGAGCAATCTATTATGCGCTTGACATTTTGAACCCCATCTACTGGAGAAAGCTGTACGAGTGAAGTAGGACAACATGGCCGCCATATTTTATATAAACAAGGCGGCACCAGATCTTGGCATGGGCAGAGAAAAAGATAACCAGGTTATGCACTGTCCACATCAGAGGCAGCCTGAATATCTCAGGGGATCATCTGAGCAGGAGCCTCACCATTCCAGGAGAATGGTCTCTAAATTCAGACTTTTTAAGCAGATTATGGATCAGTGGGGATTACCATAGGTAGATTTTATGGCCACCAGAATGAATGTCAAGGTAGAAAGGTTTTGTTCCCTTTATGTCACAGATTGTCCTCTGGTGATAAATGCCATGTGAATTCCGTGGAAGTTCCAACTAGCATACATTTCTCCACCTACAGCGATTATACCGAGGGTATTGTAAAAAATCAAACAGGAACAGGCCTCAGTGTTGGCAGTAATCCCTTTTTGGCCCAAGAGATCTTGATTCTCCCGACTAATGTCCATGAGCAGGGGAGTCTACTGGAAACTCCCCCTAGACCAGAATCTGGTATCTCGGGGATCGTGTCTTTGTCACAATCTGAAGGCATTCAACCTGACGGTGTGGAGATTAATAGGTCCATATTAAAGGACAAAGGGTTTCCTGACAAGGTCTTAGATACTTTGGCACACTCCAGAAGTGCTGCCACAAATAAAGCCTATACAAATAAAGCCTTTTTCCTGGTGCCGGGGAAAAAAAACATTAACACAGATTCTCCTTCATTTCCTCAAATATTAGTTTTTTTCCCAGTACTATAAAAGTACAAGTTGCAGCTATGTCAGTTTTTTTGCAGACCAAACTTTTACAAATTCAACAGGCAAAGGACTTTGTTAGGGCAGTGGGCCGGATAAGACCCGGGCTAGTCCAACCTGTTGCACCCTGGGACTTGTCTTTTGTTCTAAAATAACTTTGTGGTACTCCGTTTGAGCCTTTGGAAGAGGCATCATTAAAGCTGTTATCATTCAAGACTTTATTCCTATTAGCCATCACTATGGCCAAGCGAGTTGGGGAGTTGCAGGCCTTCTCTTCTGAGGAGCCCAATCTAATATTGCTGCCAGAAAAAGCTTTCTTAAGATTACTACCTTTGATTCTTCCAAAGTGTCCTTCTTTTACTTTATGCAAGTATTCTCCAGAACCTGAAGAAATGGAAGAATCTAACTTCTCAACCTTGGACATAGTGAGATGTTTACAGATACACATTGAAAGAACCAGATTATTCCGCGAGGACAAAAATGTATTTGTCACATATCAGGGAAAAGGCAAAGGAAAATTAGCCTCCAAACCATCCGTCTAGATGGATTACAGGCTGTATTTTTTTTTATGTTATCAGTTGGATAACAGAAGCCCTCCGGAATTTACAAAGGCTCATTCAATGAGGGCCATGTCTACTACTTGGGCAGAGAGAAGCTCTGTGCCTCTAGAGAAAATCTGTCAGAGTGCCTCTTGGTCCACACCAAGAACCTTTTTCAAACATTATAAGTTTCATACCTTGAGTGCATCAAACTCAGAATTGGTTAAAACAGTGTTAGATTCTGTTAAATAAGGTTGCCGTCCCAGGGATACTGCTACTTAAATCCCATCATTGTGCTGCTGACAGACGATAGGAAAGATTGGATTTGAGTAGTTAATCTGTTTTCCCTTAGTCTTGTCAGCAGCACAAGCTTCCATCCCTTTCTTCTATTATTTATTATTTTTTGTTTACTATTAAAGTACCCACTGAGCTGGGAGCAATTAGGGGAATATATACACTAGGGGAGGTGCCACTAATCAGTTTTTCAATAAAAATTCCCAGGTCCTGCAAGGTCACAGGGGAAAGTGTTAACCCATCATTGTGCTGCTGACTGAGGGAAAACAGATTAACTACTCAAATCAAATCTTATCCATAACTTGGCATCAGTGTATTTATTATCCCCTGTCTGGCCCAGGAGAATCTGTCCTATTCTCGGACCTTGTAGGTTAACGGTGCCCTGGCATCACGGAGTGATACATCTTACTACCCCGAGTCACGCACCATACCACAGCCTGTCTAACTCTCCATGACTGCCACACATAGACAGATTTTAATTGCCTTTGTAATAAACAAGGAGAGATCTTCATCAGAAACCACGTGGAATTAACACATGAAGTATATTGAAAAATGTTATAATACATTGAAGAACCTTTACTTGGTAAAACCAGAATACAACTGACTTTAAAAATGTAGTTGGGTAAAACAATGAAACCATTTAAAGTTACAGTAGCTTTACAAGTCCATAGTGAAATAAACTAAGTGTTGAAACTATATCTGCCAAAGCACAATATAATTGCGTAAGCGTTATGGAAAGCTAGAAGCAAAAACTCTACTCCCTCTCATTCACAGACATAATATATCTCTTCCTAGATTACATATTCAACTCCTGGTTTATTATCTTTTCATTGATTTATATACTATTTATAGCTAAGCTTTGCATTTGAACTATGGAAACTAAAATGTATTCTGCCCAGAATCTTCTGGATCCTTCTAAAGTAGCATGGTGTTCTGTAGACAGTGTACTCCAATATACTGTACTATCACTGTGCTCTTATTATTCTAGTAACTAAATAAAAAGGACATGGGTAAATTAAGAACTTTCTTTAAGACAAGACAAATGTTACGACAGAAACTTGATGATGAACATGCACATTTAGTAGTGTGTAAGCATCTATTGTTTTCCCCATTTGGCTTGAAGAGCATAGATAGTGTTTGTCTAGCAATGTTGCATACATTCACAATTTCCAGCTATGTTAAATCCCTTTAATTGTATAGACCATATATGTCTGGTGCTGAAATAACCCTTTCATAAAAACCCTTTGGCTGGTATATCACTGGGGTAAACTGTCATATTTTTAGCCACGTTTCAACTGCTTGGTCTGCATGAAAAGAACAGGATCATGACATGTATTAATGAAATGCATTTAAAGGGATACCCCAAAGGAAAAATACATGTTTTCAAATCAGCGGTGTCAGAAAGTTATACAGATTTATACATTATTTCTAGTATTTTAAGTACTTATCAACTGCTGTATGCTCCAGAGGAAGTTGTATAGTTCTTTCCAGTCTGACCACAGTGCTTTCTGCTGCCACCTCTGTCTGTATCAGGAACTGTCCAGAGGAAGAGCAAATCCCTATAGTGAACCTCTGCTGTTCCGGACAGTTCCTGACACGGACAGAGGTGTCAGCATGGAGTACTATGGTCATACTGAGAGGAACTACATAACTTCCTCATACAGCAGCTGGTAAGTACTTGAAGGCTTACGGTTTTTAAATAGACATAATTTAGAAATCTTTATAACTTTCTGGCACCAGTTAATTCGAAAAAATGTTTCCCTCTGGAGCACTCCTTTAACTATTAGAAGTTTCCAAAGGAAAACTCAAATTAAATGTTCCAGTCTATAGGAGTTTGAAATAATGTACAGTATGTCGTTCGTGTTGTTGCATAAACTTTAAAAACATGTCTACTATTATATTGTATGCATCAGTATAATGTGCATATATGAAACTTTATCGAAAATCTTATGAGTAGAACCTCATATCTTTCTCATCTTTGTCAGCCTATGCAGTCCTAGAAACTTCTTGAAAGTCATTTTTGAGGCTATGTTCACACATAGTACTTGCTCAGTATTTTTAAGGCAAAAGGCAAACCGGAATAGGTTCAAAATACAGGGAAAGTGCAAATCTTTTGATTATAGTAATTTCTTGGTCAGTTCCACCCATGGGCGCTTATGCCATGAGGCCACTTGTATTAGCAGCCTTAGGTGTCGCCTCCTGCAGTCCGAAGGGGGCCAACACAGATATGACTAGAAAAACAAGGCCAGTGTGGCCGATAGGTGTCCACCCTGTTAGACCTTAACCCTGTGGACACTCAGCTAGTGGAATTCCGCTGACTGAATGACCGAAGTGCTTACAATTATTTTGGCGGTAGGACCGCATGAATATTACCATCTCCATAGACGGGAATGCAGTCCTAATGGAGTTCCACTGAAAGAGTAACCATGTCCATTCTTTATGCGGAAGTACTTTCTGCTGGCAGCAAATTGTGAACAGAGCAGCAAAATCCCATTGAAAAGAATGGAACTCTGTTACAGACATCATTTTCCAGTGGAATGCCCTCAGAGTCCTTATATTGCTATCCAAGCAAAATAGAAATGTAGTGCGCGGCAGGATGGAGCACAGGTCTTTGTCCTTCTGACCTTTGTCCATCTGATTAAGATCAGACAAATTTTTGTATAAAGTTTTATCAGTACACATTGTGAAGCAATGAAGCATAAAATAAAAGTGAAAGAGTTGGAGAAAGCTGGTAACTTTGCTGAGTGATGTCAATATGCACCTAACTGAAGTAATGTTGTTCAGGTACACTGTATACTGTATAAGTTTCTATGGTGAGGTTTTGCAATATACCTTGTGCTATAGACTTATGCCATTGATTCCTATACATATAAAGGAAAACTGTATCAAGGGACTTTTGTGTTTATAAGCACTTTAAAACCAACACACCTGATCTTTGTTTTCCTTGACAGCAGATAGTATGAAATAGTAAGCCTTCCTCACTTCATAATTGATTAAACTTGCAGTGTTTCCCAAACCAGTCCTCAAGGCACACCAACATTCTGGGTTTTTTCAGTTACTCCATTGGAATAGAACAGGGAAAAATTTAAGTCCTGGACTGTTGGTGTGCCTTGAGGACTGGGTTGGGAAACACTGGATTAAAGGGGAAACACAATAATGGTGGCATCACCAGCTAACTGTAATGTAATGCCTATGCCAGCTGTAGGCTTTTGCCCTAAGGGGTAAATTGGTTTCTGTGTGTATGTGGATCCGCTGGACCTGTGGACCGATGTATGTGGATCCGCTGGACCTGTCTGGCAGATGACTCGGACCGTGCCAGGGAACGGAGTCTAAGGTGCCGCTGGTCTTCACCAGAGCCCGCCGCAAAGCAGGATGGGCTTGCTGCTGCAGGCGACACCCAGGTCGTAACCCCCGGCAACAGCTCGACCACACACGCGGCTGAGGAGGTGCGAAGCACAGAAGGGATGAGACAACTCGTAGTCAGGATAGCTGTAGGTCAGGGCAGGCAGCACAGTAGCGTAGTCGGGACGTAGCAGAAGTTCAGTAGGCAGGCGGCAGAGAAGCAAGGTCAAGGTCACAAGAGCAGGAGATCTGGTACATGGCAAGGCAATACAAAGGAACGCTTTCTCTAGGGCACAAGGCAACAAAGATCCGGCAGAGAACTGAGGAGGGTGGAGGAATTTATCAACAAGACACAGGTGGTTACACTAATGAGCGTACTGGCCCTTTAAATCTTAAAGCTCCGGCGTGCGCACGCCCTAAGGGACGGGGACACATGCGCTGGAGCAGAGAGGTGGAAGCAGAGGCAGGGGAAACACCCGGAGAGTGACGGACTGGGGCTCGCATGCGGGTGCGTCCCGCAGTGCGTGTCCCAGCCCCGTCGGCAGCAGAAGGTAAGGGGACCATGCGCTCACGGCCAGCGTGTGAGGCTGGAGCGCAGAACGTAACAATTGGATTGTCCCTCTTTACATTACAAAAAAATTCCTCTTAAGTCTCTACCTTCCTGCTTACCCTTCCATGTGTATGGTCACTAAAATTATCTCATATAATTATAGTCACACAAAAGAACAGGTCATTGCCTCCTACAAGAAGAGCCCACTTATCTTCCTGTCAGATGGGAATAGTTCTGTTGATTGGCTTGGCTATGGACTTTTCTATCCACAAACAACTAACAAAATGGAAACACAAGGATAGCAGAGGAGGAATTCTGAATATAGTGTTCTTTGGTTGTACGTGAGTATATTGTCATATTTAGAGAAGGGATTAAAAGTGAAACTCCCATTGTAACCATTCATTTGTGAGGCCTTCAAATTCCTAAACAATGTCTAACCAATCTAATTTTGATACTGGGCAGGGGACCACACTAGATCAAGTTGGGGTAGAGGGGTGTGATGCAAAGGGCAGATGGAATTACCCTAGGGGCGAAGGCACGCACGCCGCAGCTGTGGGGACACCAGGAAGCAGAGACAGAAGAAGGGGAGTGACGGGCTGAGACTCCCATGCGGGATGTCCCATGTCCCGTGATGCGAATCTCAGCCCCACCGGCAGCGGGGACAAGGATCACTCACGGCCGGAGAGTTCGGCCGGAAAGCCACTGTAACACGTTATATACATTTTATTACAGGACACCATAAACATTATAGTACACTTACACGAATACTCACTTGCAAAAAGATAATAGCAAAATATATTACTTTAACAGTATATACACATATTATTCTTTTTGTTCCTAGTACCGCTCCACAGTTCAGGTACTCTTTAGAGTTCTTAGTAAAGAACCACAACTAAATGCCGGGCACATACACTTACGCAAATGGTTACAAATAAACTTCTTGACAAGTTTGTCAGGCACGTCTTCTTAAACGTTGCATAACCTGTAGACAACAAAAGTACTTCACAAAGTTAAGTTAGTGACACATACCAGAATTATCACTGGTAGGCTTCTTTAACTTGGAAACTTGCCATCTCGGCCTCACCTGTCAGACTGCTTCTGAGGCTTGGACATATAGCGAGATCCACAGGACTGTGCCCCCTCTAATGGTGTTCCAGTTCACCCGGGACAAAGAAGACTCTGTAATGGTGGGGCTGATGGTGACCACTATTTGTACTGCAGCAGCAGGACTGTCGGAACTGAGGGATAGGGCTTCCCTGGCGCAGGGGAAGAAGGTGCTCCTTCATATACTGTATTAGTCCAGGCTCATCGCCAAACAACCTCTTTGGTAAAGCTGGGGACCGGGGATGTGCTGCAGACTTCTGGACCTGGGGTGTTTGCTCTGGGCTAGAGGTAGAAGGAGGGGTAGAGAAAGCGGCAGCAGCTGGGGAACTCACTTCTGACTCCTCAGTGTGAATTTCTGCCTAGGACCCCCAGGTCCGGTGGTAAGGGGACAGCCTCACTGGCGATGACGCAAGAGAAGATGCTGGCGTTCCCTCCGCCAGGATCGGTGGCCAGTCTCCATCGTCCTCGGGCAGCGGGACTTGGTAGTAGGCCTCTTCGGCCCCGATGGAGATCTTCTGGAGACGGTCAGCTAACTCTTGAAACAGGTGCACTGATGCAACTTTCCGGGCCTCTGGCGCCATCTTGGGACTCTCTGCACTTGTACTTGCCTGTTCTGCCATGTTGCTCCACTTGCTGACTTCCGGCAAACGGGGAGGATCCGGCAGCACTGCTCCTTTTATGCAGGGCTTTGGGAAAATGGCTGTCGGCCGGAAGTGTGTCAGCGGTGCAGTGCTGACTTCCGCTCCCCCGGCAACAAGGGGCGGATCTTTACAGTTCCACTTCGGCATCGATACAGCAACATGGTTTTCACGCCGAGGGGCGGGACACTGACCAGCGCAGGACATTTTTGCGCGCTTCTCAGGCACATCTTTAACCCTTGCAGGTACAGGCAATACTTGACAACATGTAGATTCTGATCTGATCTTGCACATGGTAGACACAGTACTTAAATGTTTCACAATGGCGGACACCAGCTTTTTCTTCACCTCCCCCTCTTTTTTAAAAGCACCTTGAGTATAACACTTTTCACTGATAAAGTCCCGTACACTTTCTGGTGCAACTTTTATTTGCATCGGCATGCGATTTTCTGACAATACTGGACACAGTTCAGACTGAGGGGGAGGACTTGTCGCATAAGGCACACACCCGTATCCTGTTTGTGATGCCAAACGTTGTGGTAGAGGGGTGTGATGCAAAGGGCAGATAGAATTACCCTAGGGGCATATGGCATTAACCCCTTGTATTCGTGACGCCAGGGCGTGGTTTAAACTTGATATCACCCAAAGCTATACCACTAGATACTTGGCTGAGCACGGGGGTAATAATGACTCCGACGCCAAGTTACGGATAACGGTAGCTTTACTGAGGGTAGACAGATGGTAAAGTCTATACAGTTCAGCCAGGGCCCACGGAGGTGACCAGTGACTCAGAGACCTTAAGGACCTGCTGGGACTTGTAGTAGATGGTGTCAATTTAATGCAGGCCACGTTGACCTGACAAATGATGACTGTGACTGACTTGACTGATGACTGACAATACTGAGACTGTGGCTTACTTGTAGCTGCTTGTGGCTGCTAACTGGACTTGAGGCCTCCTATGACTCTGGGCACTCTCTAGGACTCGACTTGACCTCAGCAAAGACTTGTAAGGAAAGAGAGAGCTAGCTCCAGGGCTTATATGTGGGAGACTAGCAGGGAGCCCATAGGTCACCCCTGGGATCACCTGGTCACTGGTACCTCCTGGGTAACAATCACATGACAAGTCACATGGTAACAGTCTTAAAGTGACAACGCTTTCTGAACACATTACATGGTATAATACATCATAAACACATTTACATGAAGGGACAGATGCAAGGGGGCCCAGGGGACACTGTAGGGAGGCTGCCTGACAGGGCAGCAAAGGTACGGGGTAACACCTCACATACTGGACCACCACAATGTTGTCACCTTCTATGCTATTCAAGTGTTGGCGGAATGGAGAATAACATATAGTGTTGGTAATATTGGAAAATATTAAAAATTTTTACACATGTAAACAAGTAGCAGAAAGAAACCCATTAACAAACACATTATTGGGGTAAGATGAGCTATTTTGAGCATATTTTGCTCTGGTGGACCTAGCACATCTGTGCATTTTATATACATGTGCATTTATTCAACCAACACATTAATTTCGATGTGTCCAGCTTCTTTTCTCCTCTGGTGGTGCTGGAGGGAAAGTGAACAATTGGGGCCTTATGTACTATGGACTTCTGTGTAAATGTAGGTGAAAAAAGTATAGAGAAATGTATTTCACTTCATTTATTAACGTGGGGCGCCAAAAATGTGCCAAGATTTCCTTGTTTTTTCACCCAGTTCACCATTTCAGCTAATTTTCTAAAAATTGATCACCTGTTTTGGTGCATTTTCTTCAAGAGAGAGGTTAAAAAAATTAGAAACTTGGTTACAGATTGCTGGTACACCAAAGTTTCCAAACATGTAGAGACTACATTTATGTGGTCAAAATGAATACCAGGAAAAGTAAAAAAAAAAGAAGGGGGGCATAGTACATGATGCTCTTGATGTCGGCTTTCCCCACAGATCACAGCTAATGGCTGAGGGTCCTAGCAAGAGATTTTGCATGTCTACAATGAAACAGGGGGGTAGTGTTTCTCCTTGTGTAGACCACCAAGCTGGCAAAGCATATAGTAAGGCAATGCTCCCTGAGAAAAAAAGGATGCAAATTGGCTCTCCTTCAGAATAAATCTGGCTCTCTAGTGCCAGATATTGGAGGTAGCTACCCTGTAAGTCAATGTGTGATCCATTCAAAAGCCTTATTTGTGTACCTGTTTCCAAGGAAATCTGTGCCATGAGACTCCCTAAACCAGCTAGGTGTTCTCTACAAGTAGAAAACTACGCCCTCAGACATGAATACCCTCTCTCTCAGCCAGATACCACCCTGCCATGTACTAATAAGGGGCAAGAACACTGTAACTGCTATCTATTGAGGGGTCCTATTCCTTTTGGAGCAGATTGTGGTTTGGATGACAATCCCTACTGATATTTATAGGCTCTTTATTGGGTTAGTTACTTACAGGACTGCTGCCTTTAATATGTGGCATTAGAGAGTCAGCTTTCTTCTAAGGTTAAGTTAAAGGATAACTCTGGGATATTGCAACTTAACCCCTATCCTAAGTGTTAGACCACTGGGGGCCCCCTGCGATCTCCCAAATGGAGCCCCGATTCTCAGAATGAATGGGGAGTGTCGACCATCACACGAAGCGGTCGCTGACACGCCCCCTCCATGCAACTCCATGAGAGAGCCATAGGGCTGCTTTCGGCAATCTCCGGCTCTGCCATAGAACTGCATGGAGGGGACGTGACGGCCGTAGCTTCGTGGTGTTGTCAAAAACGCTCATTTTATGCATACTACCCGTGATCTAACACTTATTCCCTATCCTTAGGATAGGGAATAAGTTGCCATATCCGGAGTTATCCTTTAACATATGTCCGGCATCCTGCATAGGTGAACTCTGCCTATATCTCTACGCATCTGATGCCAGAACTGATGTCATGTTGTCGTCAGTTGTATGGCATCCAGCGTCCATTATTTCTGGAAGGCGGACAGGGGAATGCAGCAAGCTGCGTTCCCCTGTCCAGTGACCTCCGGCGTGTCTAACCATCCAAATTGAGACGCTGGATGATTGTGAAATTTCCCATTTAAATGAATGTGATCAGTTCCCTGTGATGCACGTCGGAGGGAAACTATGTGGGACAACTGATACATGTGAACCCAGCCTTACCAATGTGACTCTGCGCATCTCAATGCCTGCCAGTATTTGTGACTCTAAATATGTTATAAAATGTATTAAAAACCTTATAATCTTTAAGTACCTTTTTTTATGTGAATGTATGCTGGTAATATTCATGGGCTATTGAGAAAGTGTTTGTGACTCATTTGCAGCAAAACAGAAGGCCTTTCAGTTCTGTAGGAAAATATTATTTCAGCTTTTCCCGCTTTTATGCTGTGGGATCACACACCAACTGAAAAACGCAGGATACAAACATGAAAAATCGAATACAACAGACCTTGTTGTGCAGAGAGAAATTCAATAACCTACATAGCCGAGGCATAAACACATAGTACGATCCTGTGATTAGTGAATGGGCGGTGTGTACTGATCCCTTGTGATTCGCTGAAGATGCGGTACAATGAAGTCCTGTGACTGACCAGTAAAGAGGCTTGCTTCACACAGTTCTATTTAGCATTAGTGGAGCTGCTGTTGAAAACTAAAGGGTGCTGTGTGGGGCTGGGCTGCTCACTGTTACTATATTTGGAGCTATAATAGCCAGTGTCTTGAAGCCAATGCGGATGATTCAGTGTTCGGGAGACTCAGAGACAGCAGGAAAACCACATCAGGATGAAAGACCTGCAGACTTTTATGAAATTACAAGCTCCACACTAGGGTCCTGTAGTATGGGGCGTCATTAACACATTCATTGTGTTATCAATGCCTCAAGTCCTCAAAAACAACACAACCAGTGCGACTTATCATAGATTTCTCTTGTCAGAGATCTAACATTTTGTTCACATTCTATTGCAAAATAATATATTTTTCTAAATTCATTATATTAAAGTTATGTTATATATATTATTCTGTGTTACTGTACCCTTAAAGGGGTACTCCGCCCCTAGACATCTTATCCCCTATCCAAAGGATAGGGGATAAGATGTCTGATCGCGGGGGTCCCGCCGCTGGGGACCCCTGCATTCTGCCATGCGGAACCCACCTGTAACGGCTTCCGGAACTGCTGGAGGCCCTCAGGCTAATACCATCCCGACCACGGGGACGGAAGATCGTGACATCACGACTCCGCCCCCGTGTGGCGTCACACCCCACCCCCTCAATGCAAGTCTATGGGAGGGGGCATGACAGCTGGGTGCCGCATGGTAGAATGCGGGGGTCCCCAGCGGCGGGGCCCCCGCGATCAGACATCTTATCCCCTATCCTTTGGATAGGGGATAAGATGTCTAGGGGCGGAATACCCCTTTAAGAGAGAGCAGTGAACCCCATGTGACTCTGCCTGCCAATGGGAACCCCTATATTCTCACTTTTATAGTGAAGTGGGGGAGGAGTTGCCCCAATCTAAGCTGTGAGTTTTCACAGTAGTGTGGCTCCTGAGCTACAGTGTGGTTCAAGTGTGTTGTGTGGAGCAGCTTCAAGAAAAGGCCTAGCTCAAATCTAATCTCTCTGGTCATTCTGCAAGGATTACTCGCACGGTGGAAGTTCATGCCCCTGCAGAGAAGGCTTCAGTAACTTGACAGAACCCTACCAGGATTCATCTACCCGTTTTACAAGTCAGTATAAATCTGTTTGGTGAAAGCAACACAAGTCCCAGCAAGGCAACAGGGCTCCCAAGGGGTTACGCAGCACTCTCTCACCCAAAACCTGCTGTATGTGTAATACCATCTGCACCCAGCTCAGTAAAGACAGTTATCCGTAACCTGACATCGGTGTGTTCATTTACTCCTCGTGTTTGGCCCAGGAGAAGCTGTCTCCAACCTTGGACCGTGTATAGGATAACGGTGCCCTGGCGTCACAAAGTGAACAGGTATTTCCACTAACACCACCCGTGGCACCACACCCCTGTCTAAAAATTGTCAGATACTGATGGGGATTGAAGTGACTATATTCAGACTTATCATGAAGACTTAGGGGGAGATTTATCAAAACCTGTCCAGAGGAACCAATCAGATCCATTCTTTCGTTTTTAAAAAGGCCCCTGTAAAATGAAAGAAGCGATCTGATTGGTTGCTATGGGCAACTGGGCAACTTTTCCTTTGCACAGGTTTTGATAAATCTTCCCCATGAAAGAAGCAATTTGATTGGTTGCTATGAGCAACTTTTTCCGCACAGGTTTTGATAAATGTCCCCTCAAAGCAGTGGTCTCAAACAGTGTCCCTCCAGATGTTGCAAAACTTCAACTCCCAGCATGCCCGGACAGCCGTTGGCTGTCCGGGCATGCTGGGAGTTGAAGTTTTGCAACATCTGTAGGGACACTGTTTGAAACCACTGTCTTAGAGGAATAACTCATAGGGACTTGACATATCTAACGGTTACCCCATGTCCGTCAGTAAACTAGATTTCATTACTTTTATGATGATGCTAAAAAGATATATCAAGCTTGCAGAAGGATGTAATTTAATTAACCACAAGAAGTCATTTGATACAACTATTTTCTTTTAAGGCCTACAATGAAGTTGGCGTTCTGACATGGCCTGTGCTAAGAATCCGTTAGCTGCTCCACAATGATGACTTTTTTCCAGGCCAAAAACATACATCATAGTTGAATTAACTCCTGTTAGGATTAGCTCAGTAACCCATGCGTTGCTGGCTCACATTAACCCTACTTTTATAAACTTTCCCCTGTCTAATCATAGCACGGTGATGCATGTCCATAAAGCTGAAACTCTGCAGGTCCCCTTGAGGAATGAAAGACATTTAGCCGAAAGATGGAAAATAGTGCTCTGTAAAAATAGTGAAGCTGTGAGATCACCATTAGCGTCTAGCATGAGGAAGCGTTCACAGTGAGTGCTCTGTGTGTAAGTACAGGAAAGTGTGTAAAGACTTAGACTGCAGAAGCCTATTCAGACATTTCATGTAATATTGCTGCATATTCCTTTACTTTGCAATTTTCCTGTGAATATACAAATCTACTATTAAAAATATACTAAAAAAATCATGTTCTGTTTCCCTACTGTTAGGAGGAATGTACTGAAGGCTGGAATGCTAATTTAGGCCATGTTGAAATGTGATGGTTTTATCCCATTTATTCTGATCAATATTTGGAAAAAACACTTGTAATAAAAGAAGAGAAAAGAAGGATTGCGGAGAGCTCACCAGATCCTAAGTCCGTAGTGTCGGGTGTCAAATCGCTGTCAGGTGGCAGCAAGACGAGGAGGCTGAGGTGGTACGGGGGGAATCAGGCGTCAGGGCTAACACCTGATTGCCCTGACGCCTGATTGCCCCTGTACCACCTCAGCCTCCTCGTCTCGCTGCCGCCTGACCGCGATGTGACACCCGACACTACGGACTTAGGATCTGGTGAGCTGCTCCGCAATCCTTCTCTTTTCTTCTTCTGTATTGATTTCATATGTTCTACTAGCGTGCAGCACCACCCACAGTGATCCACAATTTGGTATTCAGTTACCATCAGCATACATTGAATATTGTTAATGGAATACTCAGGATAAAACAACAGCAGTGCCGGAATCTCTTTGGCTTTCTTTCATGTGGATTTATTTAAAAAAAACGAAAAACTTTTGTTTTGCAAAAATCTTAAAACTTCAACCATAACCAACAGCAAATATGATCAGGGAAGCTAAACAACCTGGAACCAAAATGTGTATAAAATCTCAATATAAAATAACAATATAAAAAAAAAAGTCAAACATTAGGTAAAAACCTATTGATTTTGAGAGTATTAGAGGTGTGTTTGACCCCAAAGTTTGATTGATCTAGAAGGGTTGAAGCATGAGCTGGCCATGAGGAGCAGAGCAGTCATGAGCCGCTTAGGAGTCATCATAGGAAGAAGGATCCTGTAATGATAACAAGATCCACCCAAAAGCTTGTGTTGTAAATACTTCAGCCTTCATGGTAACCAGGGATATATAATAGGGCAGATGTATTTGTGGAAGACGTCTATGCCACTTCTTTTGGCACTTCTGTGACTCATTTGTGTGACTGATTTGTCAATATTTTCCATGACTTTTCTGACTACAAAAGAGTCCAAAAGCCATGCCAGGCCCGACACTGGAGAGAGCCTGGAATACCACTTAAGTAATTCTCTCCCGCTGTGTCTATTTTGTGATAATAGAAATGGTTCTTATGACAACAGTTGGTTGTTTGTGTGATATACATACTGCAGGTCTTATGACAAAATAATGAGACCCAATCACAGCTTGGGCCCATGAAGTCAGTAGGGGGCGATCTATACTTGGTGCTGGATTACTTTTTTTTTTTTTATAGCAGATGTAGAGTCTATATAAAAGGGTACCTGTCATATCCGGCAAAAAAAAAAAAAGTTATGTTACTCAGTACCTAATCTTGATTATGTACATATCATTTTCACATCGCTAGCACCTATATTTCTCTCACAAATCCCCTTTTTCTCATGCTCACTTGGTTTTCATCTCCTCTTGTGGAGGAGGCATGTCCATCTCTTGCCCTCATTATATATGACTAAGCTTCCTACCTTACTCTGCTCTGAGTCTGCCTGGGGAGTCATCCAATCACTGCAGGCTGCTCTGTAACAACTTCCTCTCTGTTTTTATGCTGTACATGTTACATAGAGAAGAGGATTATTGGAGTGTGGTATACCTTATAAACTGACTATAGTTTTTAAAAATCTTCCAAAAATACAAAAAATGCGATCGATGGGGCGCTGTTCCTCTAAATAAATTGCCCAAATGGTATGGTAAAGTACAAGGTAATATTATTGGGCACACTTCAATGCGTTTCTGGTCCAGGGATCGGACCCTTCGTCAGGACAATGCACTGGACCAGAAGTGCCTCTTTAAAACAAAAAAAAAAAGGACAACTCCTAAATGTTGTAATGTTTGCATTGCAGTGCTACAAATATAAAATACATTAAATATATCAGAAGTCAGCAGCGATTTTGCAGCAAGAAAACTGTAATTTTGCTAAACTTTTATTTTTCTGTTGAAATTTACAGGAGAATAAGGACCTCACAAAGTGTTGAAGGTTTGTAAAAAGACAACCAACAAGTGATGAAAACACAGGTAATGTCCAACACAATATTGTTCTATGTTCTATATTATCTTTATTTTTGTGGTGCAACGAAAATGACTTGCTGGACTGAGGTCAAGGACTGATGCATTTGTTGCTCTACTCTGCATTATTCTTCTTTGTGTGTCATATCTCATGCTGCTCTTTATGTGATGACTTTTACCTGTGGTTAAATAAACCTTTTTTCTGAAGCAAAACAACTTTGAAATAGGATGAATTCTGCCAGGGATCCTCTTAGAATGTTTGTGGTCAAGATGGGCAGTAAATGGGCTTGGTCAACAAGTAGGGTTGATAACAGTAGACGCAGGAACAAACACCTTTGCAGACAGCAGGGAATAAATTAATCCTTATGCATAGGCACAGATTGATGGGTAAAGATTTTAAAAAGTCTGGAGAACTTAGAATTGGCTGAAGTCAGGGGCATTTAGTACACACTGGCCCTTTTAAACACCATCTAGTGTGTCAATCTTAATCAGCAGAAGACCGAAAAAATGGAGCACTCACCACGTTTGCAGATAAATCAGGGAGACTTCTTTATTTGCAGGTTATACAGGATGGCAGTGGGGGATGTAGACAATATGGAATGTGCGGGGGGTTTAACAGCGATCACACGGGGCGACGGTCCGTATCGCTCACTTGAGCTTCGTCAGGCCACGGGCCTGACGAAGCTCAAGTGGGCGATATGGAAAAGTCTCGAATTTCCTAATTATCAATTATTTAGGTAGATGATTTATAAAACTGTAAATAACTTAGATACAGAACAATTTACTTCCATCAGACATTTTATTAAATGTTTTTCATGAAGAACAATCCCATAATTACCACTTTATACACTGTTATTTCCGTTTGGATTCCAGTGCATTAAAATTCAAGGCTCTTTGACTATAGGTATTTTTCTGTTCCAGTACTCTGCACAATAACTAAATGCTATAATGGCCTAGTATGTTCCTGCATATTAAAAAATGAAGGAAAAAAAATTGTCATTATCGAACCAACCTGTTTCACTGATGTAGAATAAAGTATTTGAATGCTAAATCTGCAATCTCTTTATGCTCTTCTACTGGCATTATGCAAAGGTTAACAAAGCACAAAAATGATGGAGGAGACAGTAAAAGGATGTATTTGTAACGTAGGTACTTTTTTGATATAACACTGAATCAGAAAATGACAACTCAAGGAGACAGGCCTTCTTTGTGATTTGTAGGGCTGTATTGAATTCAGCTTACATAACATGAAAAATTGTACAGTATTACAACAAGAAAATTGTTATGTCTGGGAGAAAAAATTCTAGGAACAAATTATCAAAAATAACAATTCTTTTACTTTGCCGAAGTAGAAAACCATAGTCAATAGTTTGTTTCCTTTCTCTATGCATCAGTAAACACTGAATAAGAATAAAGTTTGCTTTACATGACAATAGACAGAATTTACTTCCTTAATCTTATGTGGCCAAGTGTGGGTTAATAAAGGAAAATTAAAGTCATACTGCTGTGGTCACACTGTTGTGTATATATATATATATATATATATATATATACATATATATATATATATATATATATACACACACACACTGTATATATATATATATATATATATATATATATATAAAAACCAAAAAAGTATTGCTGCACTACTCAGCCTCAATGTGTGGGTGCCAGCGTCCAAAAACTTCTTGACCAAAAGTCCTCGGTTTAAATAGGATCCAAAAATAACGCAGCACTCCAAAGAACGGTGAAAAAAAGTGTTGATTTATTCCTGTCACATCAGTACAAGCAACGTTTCTGCTCCTATGGAGCCATTTTCAAGCTTGAAAATGGCTCCATAGGAGCAGAAACGTTGCTTGTACTGATGTGACAGGAATAAATCAACACTTTTTTTCACCGTTCTTTGGAGTGCTGCGTTATTTTTGGATCCTATATATATATATATATATATATATATATATATATATATATATAAATATCTTACAAATTAAAGTAAAAAATTCTTCAACACCCATTTTTTTTTTAAATTTCTATATAAATCTGTTGATTTGCAAGAAATCTTACAGACAGCACATTTAGGCCCCTTTCACACTGCTGTTGTGACCCAGCAGGCAGCGGACATCAGAAAAGGCAGGGAGAATAGTGGGAGAATAATTAGTGCTTGCAACGTCTTTTTCTCCTGCTACTCCCGCTATAAAAATAATGATCCGTTGCTGCCTGTTGTGCCCCGTCCCGATAACTGATGTTAAAGGCAAAAAAAAAAACGGTTGTTTTTGGACGGGTGTGAAAGTAGCCTAATTTGGGAAAACTAGACACAAATTTCCTGCAATTTATAATAACACTAGATAAGTACCCGGCATTGCCCAGTTTTTCCTTCCTAACCCTTGTTGAGGAGGAAAATAAACAAAGGAGGAAGCTTTTGACTTCATATCCCGTCCTCATATATTGTCCTTATATCCTGATTTCATTTCCTGACATCATATTCCAACCTCATATTCTGTCCTTATATCCTGACCTCACATTCTGACCTCATATCACATCCTAATATACATCATATAAGCTATATTTCCCCAAGGTACCTGTCATATGTGTATACCAGGTTTCAGAAATATATCTCATCCATGTAAATATCTCATCCAGGGAAAGCTGAGTGAGATATGGGACTTCTAGAAATAGATAAATCCCTGGCAAGAAATAGCTAACTGGTGAATCCTGTTATCAGGCCTAGATTTTTATGGGATGAAAGGCAGGTTTAGTAATTACCAAATATAATGGGGCCCTTCCCTACTGGGCCACTTTGAGTGTTTAGTTTGGCCCAGATCAGCAGTAGTACTGAAGAGACTTCTTCACTGGGCCTTAAAGGAAATCTTTCAGCAGTATCACCTGCACTAATCTGTCGGTACAAACAGGTAGTGCAGGTGACACTGATGACAACCATACTTACCTGATCCCGTTTGGTGCTCCGGTTCACCCGCTATCTTCTTCGGTATATTCTGTTCCGGGGCCGACTTGAAGCACGGGAAGAGCTTTTTGTCACTGCTGCTGTTTGCTAGCAGGGGGACTCAGCAGAGAAGCAGGAGCGGTGACATCATGAAGCTCCGCCCATGCTCCAAGTTGGCCCAGAACAGAAGATACCAAAGATGATAGCGGGTGAACCAGAGCACCGAAAGGGATCAGGTAAGTATCGTTGTCATCAGTGTCATCTGCTCTACCTATCTGATGAGAGTTTAAATCTGGAGGTTTGCAGCTTCAAAAGGGGACATTGTAACCTGTGTGAGTAACACCCTTGTTGACTGTTATGTTAGTTGGCTGGTAGTAAGCCACCTGTAAAGACAGGGAAGTTTTTATATAGTTGGGGCTGGACAAGCAGGATTTTTTATGCCCGAGTATGAAGGCTGCATTTCTTGTTCGCTGGAATATCAATACAGGATAAACTCTGTATAAGCTGAGTTCCGATTTACTGTCTCTGACAGGTCTTTTATTTGGCTGTCTCTACAGAGCTAATCTCCCTCAGTAGATAAAGGACAAGATCAGAATTAGTCCATAGGACAAGAGGAACAGTTGCCTATAACAGTCATTAGAATTTCTCCTTACTATACCAGTATTAAGGCGTGCCGGGAACAAACAAAAAAAGACCATCACTAGTGTGACCCCCTAAGCAACCTGAATCAGCCTGAAAAGGTCCCTGAGCCTACCCTACAGTTGTGGCACTCCAAGGCTTAACCAGCCCACTGGCTCGGCTCCCTCAGAAGTGACAATCCCCCTGGCCTGCAGACCATTGCATTTAGATTAACACTCAATGGTGAACACTGAACAGTAATGGACCAAAGTATTTCAAGGGCCCTTCCTCATTTCTGTGAGTCCATTTTAAAGTAATCATTGCACACCCTGGGTTGAATAGGATATGTGGTAACTTTAAAAAAAAAAAAAAAAAAAAAAAAAAAAAAGTCTGCTCTAAATGAGGCTGTCTTATGCTAGACATTTGGGCCGTATATTAGAAATACAGTATTGTGCCACAGCTTGGTCCCACCAGAGAGGAGGCTCTGGTACTCCAGGGGCCAGTCTGACCCTGGGGCACTTTTGGACTTAAGTGAAAACACACAATACAGATCTCTTTGCATATCCAGGGTTTCTACTCATTTTACTAAAAGCCACAGCCTTTTCTTTTTTTTTTTTGCACCATAATTTTGTCTCAATGTGGCATAGCTCAAAGCATGTCTAAAATACCTAAAATACGTAGAATTTTGTTATATTTTAGTTATTACATTTGCCCCAGTGCATCATGAGCCATATATCTATAAAAAGGTTTAAACAAATTATTTAAACATTGTTTTACCTTTCTTTTCTGGTTTAGTTTGGTTGATTAACAGAATTTCACTAATAAGACTTCTGGGAAACAATTGGCACATTAAAATCACATTACATTGCAGACCATAATAATATAAAATGGATGGCTTTATGGAAAAATACAGTAAGCCAGGGAGTGTGCAAAGCTGGTAGAAATTTACACTGTATCACAAAGCAGAACGTTGTGTAGCATCTTGTTATCCTTTTTTGGTTGTGATATTTTATTATGGTTTTACTGTGGGATTTTATATGTAGAAGTTAACACACTAATACTTTTTAAACAATTGGTATTCTGTCACTGCTAACATATCAGTAACCGCAACATTAACAGCTACAATGCCCCTATAAGTGCCAACCAGTTTGGAGTGTTTGGTTTATATACCCAGTAAATTATGCAGTAGTGATTGAAGCTGCGCTGTACGTGGACCACTAATGATGGCTTTGGAAAGTAGCAGAGTCAAAATTACAGAGCTTTACTTCTCTCATTATATAGCAACAAAATATATTTGAACTTCCTAGTCTGGGAAGTGAATTTGGTCCCTCTTTATGGGGACTGACTCTATACAGTTTACAGCTTTTAACTTTTTTTATTTTACCATTCATGTATGTTTTTCATTAGGCTGTTGTCAAAATAAGCCATTTTTAGGGCCGCTCGGGCCATTTGTAAGATATGTAACTGGTTATTTCCTGGACAGAGTGTTTTATGTTAGCCGTATATCATGTTATTTTGGGCGCTTTGCAGACTGGAAATTTGTGTAAAACTATAGGTTAAGAATTAACCCCTTCAGGACCAAGCCCATTTTGGCCTTAAGGACCAGAGCGTTTTTTGCACATCTGACCACTGTCACTTTAAACATTAATAACTCTGGAATGCTTTTAGTTATCATTCTGATTCCGAGAATGTTTTTTCGTGACATATTCTACTTTAACATAGTAGTAAATGTTTGTCCATACTTGCATCCTTTCTTGGTGAAAAATCCGTAAATTTGATGAAAAATTTGAAAATGTAGCATTTTTCTAACTTTGAAGCTCTCTGCTTGTAAGGAAAATGTATATTACGAATAATTTTTTTTTGATTCACATATACAATATGTCTACTTTATGTTTGCATCATAAAATTGCCCAGTTTTTACTTTTGGAAGACACCAGAGGGCTTCAAAGTTCAGCAGCAATTTTGCACAAAATTTTCAAACTCGATATTTTTCAGGGACCAGTTCAGTTTTGAAGTGGATTTGAAGGGTCTTCATATTAGAAATACCCCATAAATGACCCCATTATAAAAACTACACCCCCCAAAGTATTCAAAATGACATTCAGTAAGTGTTTTAACCCTTTATGTGTTTCACAGGAATAGCAGCAAAGTGAAGGAGAAAATTCAAAATCTTCATTTTTTACACTCGCATGTTCTTGTAGACCCAATTTTTGAATTTTTGCAAGTGGTAAAAGGAGAAAATTACTTGTATTTGTAGCCCAATTTCTCTCGAGTAAGCACATACCTCATATGTCTATGTAAAGTGTTCGGCGGGCGCAGTAGAGGGCTCAGAAATGAAGAAGTGACAAGGGGATTTTGGAGAGTACGTTTTTCTGAAATGGTTTTTGGGGGGCATGTTGCATTTAGGAAGCCCCTATGGTGCCAGAACAGCAAAAAACCCTCACATGGCATACCATTTTGGAAACTAGACCCCTCGGGGAATGTAACATGTGATAAAGTGAGCCTTACTACCCCACAGGTGTTTCATGACTTTTGCAAATGTAAAAAATACTAATAATTTTTACCTAAAATGCTTGTTTTCCCAAAAATTTTACATTTTTAAAAAGGGTAATAGCAGAAAATACCCCTCAAAATTTGAAGCCCAATTTCTCCCGATTCAGAAAACACCCCATATGGGGGTGAAAAGTGCTCTGCTGGCGCACTACAGGTCTCAGAAGAGGAGTAGTCACATTTGGCTTTTTGGAAACAAATTTTGCTCTGGGGGCATGCCACATTTAGGAAGCCCCTATGGTGCCAGGACAGCAAAAAAAAAAACCTACATGGCATACCATTTTGGAAACTAGACCCCTCAGGGAACGTAACAAGGGGTTAAGTGAACCTTTATACCCCACAGGTGTTTCACGACTTTTGCATATGTAAAAAAAAAATGTATTTTTACCTAAAATGCTTGTTTTCCCAAAAATTTTATATTTCAAAAAGGGTAAAAGCAGAAAATACCCCCCAAAATTTGTAACACAATTTCTCCCGAGTACGGCGATACCCCATATGTGTCCCTAAACTGTTGCCTTGAAATACGACAGGGCTCCAAAGTGAGAGCGCCATGCGCATTTGAGGCATAAATTAGGGACTTGCATAGGGGTGGACATAGGGGAATTCTACGCCAGTGATTCCCAAACAGGGTGCCTCCAGTTGTTGCAAAACTCCCAGCATGCCTGGACAGTCAACGGCTGTCCGACAATACTGGGAGTTGTTGTTTTGCAACAGCTGGAGGCTCCATTTTGGAAACAGTGGCGTACCAGACGTTTTTCATTTTTATTGGGGAGGGGAGGGGGGCTGTGTAGGGGTATGTGTATATGTAGTGTTTTTTACTTTTTATTTTATTTGTGTTAGTGTAGTGTATTGTTTTTAGGGTACAGTCACACGGGCGGGGGTTCACAGTAGTTTCTCGCTGGCAGTTTGAGCTGCGGCAGAAAATTTGCCGCAGCTCAAACTTGCAGCCGGATACATACTGTGATCCTCTGCCCATGTGAGTGTACCCGGGGGGGGGGGGGGGGGGGGGGTCGAGAAACATCCAGCTGTTGCAAAACTACAACTCCCAGCATGTGCTGGCAGACTGTACATGCTGAGAGTTTTAGTTTTGCAGCAGCTGTAGGCACACTGGTTATGTATCACTGAGTTTGTGACCTAACTCAGTGTTTCAAAACCAGTGTGCCTCCAGCTGTTGCAAAACTACAACTCCCAGCATGTACGGTGCATGGTGTACGGTGACTGCTGAGAGATGTAGTTTGCAACAGCTGGAGGCACACCGGTCGTGAAACACTGAGTTAGGTAAAAAAAAAAAACTCTGAGTTTCACAACCATTGTGCCGTCAGCTGTTGCAAAACTACAACTCTCAGCAGTCACCGACAGCTAACGGGCATGCTGGGAGTTGTAGTTATGCAACCAGCAGATGAACCACTACAACTCCCAGCATGCACTTTAGCTGTTTGTGCAAGCTGGGAGTTGTAATTATACAACAGCTGAAGGTACACTTTTCCATAGAAAAAATGTGCCTGCAGCTGTTGCAAAACTATAAGTCCAAGCATGCCCATAAGGGAATGCTGGGAGTTGTGGTTGTCTGCCTCTTGCTGTTGCATAAATACAGCTCCCAGCATGCCCTTTTTGCATGCTGGGAGCTGTTGCTAAGCAACAGCAGGAGGCTGTAACTCACCTCCTACTGCTGCCAGCACACAGGTCAGTCCCGCCGCCGCCGCCGCCCCGCCGCTCCTGGGGCCCCGATCCCAACATTGACACCGGGGATCGGGGTCCCCAGCTCCCGGGGTCTTCTTCCCGCACCCGCTCACATCCTCCAGAAGAGGGGCGGAGCGGGTTGCGGGAGTGACACCTGCAGCAGGTGCCCTGATTGGTTGGCTGGTAAACCGGCCGACGAATCAGGGCGTTCGTGAGGTGGCACCAGTGCCACCTCACCCCTGCTGGCTATGGCTGATTGGGGCCGTCAGAGACGGCCCCGATCAGCCAGTAATTCCAGGTCACCGGGTCACTGAAGACCTGATTGACCCGGAATCGCCGCAGATCGCTGGACTGAATTGTCCAACGATCTGCGGCCATCGCCGACATGGGGGGGGCATAATGACCCCCCTGGGCGATATGCCGCGATGCCTGCTGAACGATTTCACCAGGCATCCGGCTCCGGTCCCCAACCGGCTAGCGGTGGGGACCGGAATTCCCACGGGCGTATGGATACGCCCTCGGTCCTTAAGGACTCGGAATGCAGTCCATACGCCCTATGTCCTGAAGAGGTTAAAGAACTACTCTGGTGGAAGAAAAATGTTTTCAAATTGACTGGTGCCACAAGTTATACAGATTTGTAAATTACTTCTATTTAAAAATCGTAAGCCTTCCAATACTTATCAGCTGTTTTATGCTCAAGAGGAAGTTGTGTAGTTCTTTCCAGTCTGACCACAGTGCTTTCTGCTGACACCTCTGTCCAGAGCAGCATAGGTTTGCTATGGGGATTTTCTCCTGCTCTGGACAATTCCTGACACGAACAGAAGTGTCAGCAGAGAGCACTGTGGTCAGACTGGAAAAAAAAACACAACTGGAGTAAGCAGCAGCTAATACTGGAAGGATTAAGATTTTTAAATAGAAGTAATTTACAAATCTGTTTAACTTTTTGGCGCCAGTTGATTTGAAAACATTTGTTTTCCACTTGTTTTCCACAGGAGTACCCCTTTAAGCCTGGTTGTCCAAATTCAGATTTTTCTTATTTCTTTATGTTAACTTGGGAAAGTTTGTATTAGCAAATGTGTAGCCGAGCTGATTTTATCTTCTGATTTAGATTATGTAAAACAAAAACTCTCTACAATGTGCCTCTTTTGAGTAGATGTTTATCAGTACTGGAAATATACAGTTTGAAGGAAATAAATGGCCACCAAGGTGATGGGTTGGCACAAGAATGTCTGTCTACTTCCAGTGCTCACAGTTCTGTCTACTTCCAGTGCTCACAGTTCTGTCTACCTCCAGTGCTCACAGTTCTGTCTACCTCCAGTGCTCACAGTTCTGTCTACCTCCAGTGCTCACAGTTCCGTCTACCTCCAGTGCTCACAGTTCCGTCTACTTCCAGTGCTCACAGTTCTGTCTACTTCCAGTGCTCACAGTTCTGTCTACTTCCAGTGCTCACAGTTCTGTCTACTTCCAGTGCTCACAGTTCCGTCTACTTCCAGTGCTCACAGTTCCGTCTACTTCCAGTGCTCACAGTTCCGTCTACTTCCAGTGCTCACAGTTCCGTCTACTTCCAGTGCTCACAGTTCCGTCTACTTCCAGTGCTCACAGTTCTGTCTACCCCCAGTGCTCACAGTTCTGTCTACTTCCAGTGCTCACAGTTCCGTCTACTTCCAGTGCTCACAGTTCCGTCTACCTCCAGTGCTCACAGTTCTGTCTACTTCCAGTGCTCACAGTTCCGTCTACTTCCAGTGCTCACTGTTCCGTCTACTTCCAGTGCTCACAGTTCTGTCTACCTCCAGTGCTCACAGTTCTGTCTACTTCCAGTGCTCACAGTTCCGTCTACTTCCAGTGCTCACAGTTCCGTCTACTTCCAGTGCTCACAGTTCTGTCTACCTCCAGTGCTCACAGTTCTGTCTACTTCCAGTGCTCACAGTTCTGTCTACTTCCAGTGCTCACAGTTCTGTCTACCTCCAGTGCTCACAGTTCTGTCTACTTCCAGTGCTCACAGTTCCGTCTACTTCCAGTGCTCACAGTTCTGTCTACCTCCAGTGCTCACAGTTCTGTCTACTTCCAGTGCTCACAGTTCTGTCTACTTCCAGTGCTCACAGTTCTGTCTACTTCCAGTGCTCACAGTTCTGTCTACTTCCAGTGCTCACAGTTCTGTCTACTTCCAGTGCTCACAGTTCTGTCTACTTCCAGTGCTCACAGTTCTGTCTACTTCCAGTGCTCACAGTTCTGTCTACCTCCAGTGCTCGCAGTTCTGTCTACTTCCAGTGCTCATAGTTGTTTCCATGTTTTATTTTTATTTTTTTTACAGATGTATATAGCCCTGGAGAAATGGGAGGAGCACCCTTAACCCCCCCCCCCCCCCGCCCTCAATTTTCCTGTCATATTGGGTGGTTAAAAAAAAATAAAATGCATACGGTTATCAGTTATGAGGAAATGTACTTACACTTGTGCTGATTTTTTTTATTTGCAGGCCGGCTGTTGCTGGGCAGGATGAAATCGACATCTGATTGGTCAGCGTGGATTCGGTGGGAATGGAGAAGTTTTAAAAGAAGCGGTGGCGATTCCCATAGCTCAGTCAGCGTGTCAAGACCCAAGAAGCGTGCCCTCCCTCCTTCCCTTGTCACGGTCTGTTTTTAGGGACGTCGCCCCGTTTATTAGCGGGTCGGACAGTTTTTGTTATATGGTTGTATTAAATTAACATTCGTTTTCTTAATTAAAATGGGGTGTCACCCAGACTGGTCTGGGCGGATAGTTTTATTTAATTCAGAGTTTTACATTATATGGTTATTTCAGCTTTGCTGATTTTATTGGATGTTAGTTTTTTAAATTAATTTATGGTTTTATTAATAAATGTATTTATTTAATTTTTTTTTTTTTACCCCTCAATAAAGACCGTGGCCTTTTGATTCCAACCACTAGTGTCTGTGTAGTTATTTCAGGTTTTTGCTATAGGGGGGTGGGGGGGTCTCATTCTATGCAGAATGTGATCTAACTACTTATTAGTTGCTACCCAAAGTAACTGCTACCACAAATTGTGCTCTTCCAGTCACTGAAGAAATATTCACTCTGTCTATATGTCATGTGTAAGAAGAATAATTAAAAGGAACCTGTCAGGCTGGGTATGGTGCCCTGGCGGAGGGTACCATAAGATAGACATGCTGTTCTTAGCAGTCCATCGCTTATGCCGAAGTGTACAGTAGTTTAGAAGCACTTAGATTCTGAAGCATCCAGTGCAATCCAAGTGCTGCCAGAGAGTATGAGTGAAAGATTGTTTCCCCTTCACTGGGTATAAGAAGAGATCTGTCAATCATCAGTAGGTGGTCAGGGGCAGGGCACCTAATGAATACTAGTAATTCCTCTATGGCAGCACTAAACATGAATTAAAGCACTTGTAAATTACTGTACACTTCTCCATAAGTGACAGGCCACTAAAAACATCTGCCACTATTTGCATAGACTTACATAAGAGGTACACATGCTGTAGAGTTAAAGGGGTACTCCCGTGGAAAACTTTTTTTTTTTTAATTAACTGGTGCCGGAAAGATAAACAGATTTGTAAATTACTTCTATTAAAAAAATCTTAATCCTTCCAATACATTTTATGGGCTGTATACTATAGAGGAAATGCTTTTCTTTTTAGATTTCTCTGATGTCACGGCCACAGTGCTCTCCTGACCTCTGCTGTCCATTTTAGGAACTGTCCAGAGCAGCATATGTTTGCTATGGGGATTTTCTCCTGCTCTTGACAGTTCCAAAAATGGACAGCAGAGGTCAGCAGAGAGCACTGTGGCCGTGACATCAGAGAAATCCAAAAAGAAAAGCATTTCCTCTGTAGTATACAGCCCCTAAAATGTACTGGAAGGATTAAGATTTTTTTAATCTAAGTAATTTACAAATCTGTTTAACTTTCTGGCACCAGTTGATTTAAAAAAAAAAAAAAGTTTTCCACGGGAGTACCCCTTTAACAGTTAAAGTTGTAGCGAGTTAACTAGATGTGTTAACCAACCAAGTGGAGTGTTAGATACATAGTTTACAATACAAACTACACTACAAAATTAAAGACATGAATATATTTTTAGATGTGCCTATTTGCTAA
The DNA here is from genome assembly GCF_029499605.1 of Hyla sarda. NCBI lineage: Eukaryota > Metazoa > Chordata > Amphibia > Anura > Hylidae > Hyla > Hyla sarda. The sequence goes on from NC_079192.1 coordinate 170,182,452, forward strand.
AGAAAGCAAACTTTAGAGAAGAATATGGTGGCAGGCCCTGGGTTATAGATTTAAGGATGCATATATAAATGCTGTGGCCACAATTTCAATCAATAAAACCATGGAGATATTGTTCAGGCCAAACACCTCAGAAAAGTGATCAGAACAATGGAATACCTTTATAATAAGAAAGAACAGATCTGACCTGGGCAAGTCATTTAAAGGGGTACTCCGGTGAAAACCTTTTTTCTTTTAAATCAACTGGTGGCAGAAAGTTAAACATATTTGTAAATTACTACTATTAACATTTTTTTAATCCTTCCTGTACTTATTAGCTGCTGAATACTACAGAGGAAATTCAATTCTTTTTGGAATGCTCTCTGATGACATCACGAGCACAGTTCTCTCTGCTGACGTTTTTATAATAATAATAATGCTTTACTTATTATTGTCCTTAGTGGGATTTGAACCCAAGTCCCCAGCACTGCAAGGCAGCTGTGCTAACCACTGAGCCACCATCCTGCCCTTAGCATACATCTGCTATGCATGGTTGCTAAAATGGACAGAGATTTCAGCAGAGAGCACTGTGCTCGTGATGTCATCAGTGTTCCAAAAAGAAAGGAATTTCCTCTGTAGCATTCAGCAGCTAATAAGTACTGGAAGGATTAAGATTTTTTAATAGAAGTAATTTACAAATATGTTTAACTTTCTGCCACCAGTTGATTTAAAAGAAAAAAGGTTTTCACCGGAGTACCCCTTTAAATGACTATGTATATATTGGTACGCAGAAGAGAATTCATGAATGCACAACACATTGAAATTGAAGCAGAAGAAGGCCACACCAGATTGTTTCCTTAGGAAACTTATGCCACGCTGGATATATATATATATATATATATATATATATATAGCATCACCAAATTGGAAAACTGTCACAATGTCTGAGATATATTTATTCCTGGTGAAGCATGTGCAGTGTCCCACTGCACACACTCTGGGGCATGTGAGTTGGTTGTTAGACATATGTGCTTTGTCCAAAGGTATTTTATGCTTTTCTACATGTGGCAGCCATAGGGAGTTGGACAGATGGTTGTACATGACTCGGGGTGGTTAGATGTATTACTTTGTGACACCGTTAACCTACACGGTCCGAGGATACGAGCTTCTCCTGGTCCAGGCGCGGAATAATAAATACACCGATGCTGGGTTATGGATAACTGTCTCTAGGATAGAACTAGCAGGTTTTTCACAATACAGAAGTGTGTGCAGTAAGATGGGCAGAGTGGAACCTGGGGAGCCTATCGCCTTGCTGGGAGTTGTAGTGGTTGTTGAATGCAGCCATAAGATTAGTAGCAGCACACGCTGACTTGCAAGACTTAACTTGACTGACTGAAGTAGAGATTTTCCCCAAGAGCTTTGCTTACCGCTAGGCTTTGACCATTCACCTGAGCGCCGGGGTCTTTTCCTGAGATTTGGAGTGGCTTTGGAATTTTGTAGACTTCTTCTCCCTAGACTCCACCTCAGCTTGCTAGCTGGAACACACTCTCCTTCTCCTCTGAACTCTTGACTATAACTCCACTCTCCTCCCCCCCCCCCAACACTACATTAAGAGCTAGGTTTTGTCTCAGGGTCACCTGGTCTCTCTGTCACAATCCATTAAAGGTACAGAGCATAAATTAACACATAACATGACATGGCAATTAATCACATTATTAAAGGTTAGACAATGGAGCAGTGGGCCCAACTTATAGACAGCAGGGATGCCCAAGGCAATCTTTAGCCCACAGGACAGCCTTTTGGTGCTTGGACACCACATTCAGTTGTGGTGTTTTGCACTATTTCATATCTTTTGCATTGTTCATGTAATTGTTCATGTAATGTGCTGTTATAATATTATAAGATTTAGGAAAGGGAGAAATAGTCTGTGGATAGAAGCTGGACATGTGTCCCTTAGCTATCCTGGGATCTTCCAGACTTGCAGGCCAGACTTAACTCCTTGGGGACGAAGGGCGTATGCATACGCCCTCACGTCCCATCACTTAAGGACAGAGGGCGTATCCTTACGCCCTCCATATTTCCGATCACTGCCGCTCGCCGGGCGGTGATCGGACTGGGATGCCTGCTGATATCTATCAGCAGGCATCCTGTGGCAATGCCTAGGGGGGTCCTGAGATCCCCCCATATCGGCGATCGCAGCAAATCGCAGGTCAATTCAGACCTGCAATTTGCCGCGATCCGGGCAAATCGGGTCACTGGTGACCCGATCTCCAGGAAAATAAGACTGATCGGAGCTGTCAGAGACAGCTCCGACCAGCCTAAAGCATAGGAGCGAGGTGGCAGTGTTGCCACCCCCTCCAATCCCCTGCCATTGGTCGGTCAGGCTGACCACCAATGGCAGGAGGGGGGCGGGGGGGTCACAGTTCATTTCCCCCCGCTCTGCGCACCGATCGAAGTAGGTACAGAGTGGGGGGAACACTGACGGCGAGGGGGGAACATGGCCCGGCTTACCCGGACCGGAGGAGGCGGCGGAGGCAGCGGCATCCCGGAGCAGCGGCGGCAGGAACAAGCGGCGCGAGCAGGAGGAGCGGTGGCTGGAAAGTGCGGCTGAGAAGGCTGCAGTGAAGATCGCGGTAAGTGATCTTCACTGTGGCCTTCTAAAAGCTGCAAATTTACAACTCCCAGCATGCCCAGACAGCCAAAGGCTGTCTGGGCATGCTGGGAGTTGTAGTTTTGCAACATCTGGAGGGTCACAGTTTGGAGACCACTGTGTAGTGGTCTCTAAACTGTGGTCCTCCAGATGTTGCAAAACTACAACTCCCAGCATGCACTGACTGTCTGGGCATGCTGGGAGTTGTAGTTTTGCAACATCTGAAGTGGCACAGTTTAGAGACCACTATATGGTGGTCTCCAAACTGTAGCCCTCCAGATGTTGCAAAACTACAACTCCCAGCATGCCCAGACAGTCAGGGATGCTGGGCATGTAGTTCTGCAATATCTGGCCCTTCAGATGTTGCAGAACTACAACTCCCAGCATGCCTGGACAGTCTGGGCATGCTTGGAGTTGTAGTTTTGCAACATCTGGAGGGCTACAGTTTGGAGGCCACTGTTCTTCCCCAGTTGTTGCATAACTACAACTCCTAGCATGCCCAGACTGTCCAGGCATGCTGGGAGTTGTAGTTCTGCAACATCTGAAGGGCCAGATATTGCAGAACTACACGCCCAGCATCCCTGATTGTCTGGCCGTGCTGGGAATTGTAGTTTTGCAACAGCTGTAGGCACACTGGTTGGGAAACACTGAGCTAGAGTCTGTTTCCTAACTCAGTAATTCCAACCCATGTGCCTCCAGCTGTTGCAAAACTACAACTCCCAGAGTGCACTGACAGACCGTACATGCTGGGAGTTGTAGTCTTGCAACAGCTGGAGGCACATGGGTTGGAATCACTGAGCTAGAGTCTGTTTTCTAACTCAGTGGTTCCCCACCAGTGTGCCTACAGCTGTTGTAAAACTACAACTCCCAGCATTTACGGTCTGTCAGTGCATTCTGGGAGTTGTCATTTTGCCACAGCTGAAGGTTTCACACGGGCGGGTTTGCAGTGCGTTTCCTTCAAGGAAACTTACTGTGAACCCCTGCCTGTGTGAATGTACCCTAAAAACACTACACTAACAAATAATAAAAAGTAAAACACTACACATACACCCCTTTACACGTCGACCGCCCCCCCCCCCCCAATAAAAATGAAAAATGTCTCATACGGCAGTGTTTCCTAAACGGCGCCTCCAGCTGTGGCAAAACCACAACTCCCAGTGTTGTCGGACAGCCGTAGACTGTCCTGGCAGGCTGGGAGTCTTGCAACAGCTGGAGGCACCCTGTTTGGGAAACACTTCTGTAGGGTTTTGGTGGAGACAAGCCCCATCCTTGTAACCAGGTCCACCCCTACTGCAAATTCCTTATTCAGGCCTCAAATGCGCATGGCACTCTCTCACTTCAGAGCCCTGTCGTATTTCAAGGCAACAGTTTAGGGCCACATATGGGGTATCTCCGTACTCGGGAGAAATTGCGTTACAAAGTTTGGGGGGATTTTTCTCCCATTACCCTTTGTAGAAATGGTAAATTTGGGGAAAAAACCTGCACTTTAGTGAAAATTTTTTTTTCATTTACACATCCGAATATAAAGAAAAGTCGTCTAACACCTGTGGGGTGTTAAGGCTCACCGGACCCCTTGTTACATGCCTTGAGGGGTGTAGTTTCCAAAATAGTATGCCATGTGTTTTTTTTTTGCTGTTCTGGCACCATAGGGGCTTCCTAAATGCGACATGCCCCCAAAAACCATTTCAGTGAAACTCACTCTCCAAAATCCCATTGTCGCTCCTTCCCTTCTGATCCCTCTACTGCGCCCGCCGAACACTTAACATACACATATGAGATATTTCCATACTCGTGAGAAATTGGGTTACAAATTTTTGGGGGCTTTTTCTCCTTTTACCCCTTGTAAAATTTCAAAAACTGGGTCTACAAGAACATGCGAGTGTAAAAAATTAAGATTTTGAATTTTCTCCTTCACTTTGCTGCTATCCCTGTGAAACACCTAAAGGGTTAACAAACTTACTGAATGTCATTTTGAATACTTTGAGGGGTGCAGTTTTTATAATGGGGTAATTTATGGGGTATTTCTAATATGAAGGCCCTTCAAATCCACTTCAAAACTGAACTGGCCCCTAAAAAATTCAGATTTTGAAAATGTTGTGAAAAATTGGAAAATTGCTTCTGAACTTTTAAGCCCTCTGATGTTTTCCAAAAGTAAAAACACATCAATTTTATGATGCAAACATAAAGTAGACATATTGTATATGTGAATCAAAATATTATTTATTTAGAATGTTTATTTTCCTTACAAGCAGAGAGTTTCAAAGTTAGAAAAATGCTAAATTTTCAATTTTTTCATCAAATTTTGGAATTTTTCACCAAGAAATTATGCAAGTATCGACAAAAATTTACCAGTAACATAAAGAAGAATATGTCACGAAAAAACAATCTCGGTATCAGAATGAAAAGTAAAAGCATACCAGAGTTATTAATGCTTAAAATGACAGTGGTCAGAATTGCAAAAAATGCTCCCGTCCTTAGGGTTATAATGGGCTCCGTCCCCAAGGAGTTAAAGACATTATGGCTGCCAATTAATGTTTTTTTTTCAGAGGACCTGTACCATGCAGTGGGCATTGCAGCTCAGTGACTATTACTTATATATTGGAAATCTACTGGAAGCCGATCATACAGTGTCCATTTTAGGACAGCATCAGCCGTCAAGCTGTACCTCGCTCATCCTTGAGCCAAAACAGCATCCCCCCTCCTCTGTCAGCATCAGCCGTCAAGCTGTACCTCGCTCATCCTTCAGCCAAAACGGCGTCCCGCCTCCTCCCTCCTCTGTCAGGCGTCAGACAAAACCTTTGTCATCCTTAAGTCTGTCATACCTCAGATGAAAATGAAAGTGCTGAGTCAGCAGAACTTCGGCAGACCTGCTAGCACAGACAATGTGTGATTGGCTGCCAGCACAGATACTGTGATTGGTTGATGGGAGCGTAGGTGTGTGCAGTCCCGCTCCTCTCATGTACCCAGCTTTTCCTGATTCCTGCAAAACAAACCTACGCTCTCAGCTTTTCCCCTATTCCTGCAAAACCTACAGTTATGTACTCAGCTGTAGGTTTATCAGGAATTGTTAAAAGCTCAGTACATAACTGTAGGTTTTTCAGGAATCGGGAAAAGCTGAGTACATAACTGTAGGTCTTGCAGAAATCGGGAAAAGCTGAGTACATAACTGTAGGTTTTTCAGGAATCAGGAAAAGCAGAGTACATAGGTGTAGGTTTTTCAGGAATCGGGAAAAGCTATGTACTCAGCTTTTCCCAATTCCTGAAAAACCTACAGCTATGTACTCAGCTTTTCCCGATTCCTGCAAAACCTACAGTTATGTACTCAGCTTTTCCCGATTCCTGAAAAACCTACAGCTGAGTACATAACTGTAGGTTTTGCAGGATTCGGGAAAAGCTGAGTACATAACTGTAGGTTTTGCAGGAATTGGGAAAAGCTGAGTACATAACTGTAGGTTTTGCATGAATCGGGAACAGCTGAGTACATAACTGTAGGTTTTGCAGGAATCGGGAAAAGCTGAGTACATAACTGTAGGTTTTGCAGGAATAGGGGAAAAGCTGAGAGCGTAGGTTTGTTTTGCAGGAATCGGGAAAAGCTGGGTACATGAGAGGATTAGGGTTTGTAAAGACGTGTGTCTAAACAGTGGAGCGGGACTGCACACACCTACGCTCCCATCAACCAATCACAGTATCTGTGCTGGCAGCCAATTACACACTGTCTGTGCTAGCAGGTCTGCCGAAGCTCTTGTGGTAACTGCCTTGGGGTGTAGTGTAGTTGGGGTGTTGCTTCGGTATATGAGAGGTATATGAGAGGTTAATTTAAGCTTTTCCCCTATTCCTGCAAAACCTACAGGTATGTACTCAGCTGTAGGTTTATCAGGAATTGTTAAAAGCTCAGTACATAACTGTAGGTTTCTCAGGAATCGGGAAAAGCTGAGTACATAACTGTAGGTCTTGCAGAAATCGGGAAAAGCTGAGTACATAACTGTAGGTTTTTCAGGAATCAGGAAAAGCAGAGTACATAGCTGTAGGTTTTTCAGGAATCGGGAAAAGCTATGTACTCAGCTTTTCCCAATTCCTGAAAAACCTACAGCTATGTACTCAGCTTTTCCCGATTCCTGCAAAACCTACAGTTATGTACTCAGCTTTTCCCGATTCCTGAAAAACCTACAGCTGAGTACATAACTGTAGGTTTTGCAGGATTCGGGAAAAGCTGAGTACATAACTGTAGGTTTTGCAGGAATTGGGAAAAGCTGAGTACATAACTGTAGGTTTTGCATGAATTGGGAACAGCTGAGTACATAACTGTAGGTTTTGCAGGAATCGGGAAAAGCTGAGTACATAACTGTAGGTTTTGCAGGAATAGGGGAAAAGCTGAGAGCGTAGGTTTGTTTTGCAGGAATCGGGAAAAGCTGGGTACATGAGAGGATTAGGGTTTGTAAAGACGTGTGTCTAAACAGTGGAGCGGGACTGCACACACCTACGCTCCCATCAACCAATCACAGTATCTGTGCTGGCAGCCAATTACACACTGTCTGTGCTAGCAGGTCTGCCGAAGCTCTTGTGGTAACTGCCTTGGGGTGTAGTGTAGTTGGGGTGTTGCTTCGGTATATGAGAGGTATATGAGAGGTTAATTTAAGCTTTTCCCCTATTCCTGCAAAACCTACAGTTATTTACTCAGCTGTAGGTTTATCAGGAATTGTTAAAAGCTCAGTACATAACTGTAGGTTTCTCAGGAATCGGGAAAAGCTGAGTACATAACTGTAGGTCTTGCAGAAATCGGGAAAAGCTGAGTACATAACTGTAGGTTTTTCAGGAATCAGGAAAAGCAGAGTACATAGCTGTAGGTTTTTCAGGAATCGGGAAAAGCTATGTACTCAGCTTTTCCCAATTCCTGAAAAACCTACAGCTATGTACTCAGCTTTTCCCGATTCCTGCAAAACCTACAGTTATGTACTCAGCTTTTCCCGATTCCTGAAAAACCTACAGCTGAGTACATAACTGTAGGTTTTGCAGGATTCGGGAAAAGCTGAGTACATAACTGTAGGTTTTGCAGGAATTGGGAAAAGCTGAGTACATAACTGTAGGTTTTGCATGAATCGGGAACAGCTGAGTACATAACTGTAGGTTTTGCAGGAATCGGGAAAAGCTGAGTACATAACTGTAGGTTTTGCAGGAATAGGGGAAAAGCTGAGAGCGTAGGTTTGTTTTGCAGGAATCGGGAAAAGCTGGGTACATGAGAGGATTAGGGTTTGTAAAGACGTGTGTCTAAACAGTGGAGCGGGACTGCACACACCTACGCTCCCATCAACCAATCACAGTATCTGTGCTGGCAGCCAATTACACACTGTCTGTGCTAGCAGGTCTGCCGAAGCTCTTGTGGTAACTGCCTTGGGGTGTAGTGTAGTTGGGGTGTTGCTTCGGTATATGAGAGGTATATGAGAGGTTAATTTAAGCTTTTCCCCTATTCCTGCAAAACCTACAGTTATGTACTCAGCTGTAGGTTTATCAGGAATTGTTAAAAGCACAGTACATAACTGTAGGTTTCTCAGGAATCGGGAAAAGCTGAGTACATAACTGTAGGTCTTGCAGAAATCGGGAAAAGCTGAGTACATAACTGTAGGTTTTTCAGGAATCAGGAAAAGCAGAGTACATAGCTGTAGGTTTTTCAGGAATCGGGAAAAGCTATGTACTCAGCTTTTCCCAATTCTTGAAAAACCTACAGCTATGTACTCAGCTTTTCCCGATTCCTGCAAAACCTACAGTTATGTACTCAGCTTTTCCCGATTCCTGAAAAACCTACAGCTGAGTACATAACTGTAGGTTTTGCAGGATTCGGGAAAAGCTGAGTACATAACTGTAGGTTTTGCATGAATCGGGAACAGCTGAGTACATAACTGTAGGTTTTGCAGGAATCGGGAAAAGCTGAGTACATAACTGTAGGTTTTGCAGGAATAGGGGAAAAGCTGAGAGCGTAGGTTTGTTTTGCAGGAATCGGGGAAAGCTGGGTACATGAGAGGATTAGGGTTTGTAAAGAAGTGTGTCTAAACAGTGGAGCGGGACTGCACACACCTACGCTCCCATCAACCAATCACAGTATATGTGCTGGCAGCCAATTACACACTGTCTGTGCTAGCAGGTCTGCCGAAGCTCTTGTGGTAACTGCCTTGGGGTGTAATGTAGTTGGGGTGTTGCTTCGGTATATGAGAGGTTAATTTAACCCCTGTCACTCGTGACGCCAGGGTGAGGTATAATACACTGAGGTAAATCTTCGGCCTATCGCCACCCTTCCCAGAAACGATAGGTGCGTGCTTAAATGAATGAAGGTCCACAATAGAGGTGAACTTGAACTTGCATAAACTTTACTGAGGTACTTGCGGTACATCCAATTAACAGCAACAGTCTTAGTAATACAGTCTCTATATAGCACGGCAGTGATTGACAGATGCTGCGGACCATTGATTTATCCAAAGGGGTATTAGAATTAGGATGGTGCAGAGATCCGTCCGGATTTAGGGGTCTGTTTAGGTCTGATGATCTTGCAGAGTTAACAGGGATTGAGATAACTTACAGTTTTGTAAGATGGCCGTGGCCGCAAGGCTTAGGCCTAGTCACTGCTGATGACTAGTGTTGCTCGCGAATATTCGCAATTCGAATATTATTCGCGAATATCGCATATTCGCGAATTCGCGAATTTCGCGAATATAGTGCTATATATTCGTAATTACGAATATTCGTTTTTTTTTTGTTTTTTTTTCTTCACAGTACACATCACAGTGATCACCCCTCTCTGCTTCCAGCTTGTGTGGTGTAAAGAAGGCTGTAATACTACTGTGTGAGACTGGTGTGCGAAAATTCGCATATACGAAAATTAGCATATGCTAATTTTCGCATATGCGAAGTTTCGTGTATACTAATTTTGTATATGCTAATATTCACATATGTGAATTTTCGCATATGCGAAAATAAAACGAGAATATAACGAATATGCGAATATTCGCGAATATATGTCGAATATGCGTCCATATATTCGCGAATATTCGCGAATTCGAATATGGCCTATGCCGCTCAACACTACTGATGACAGCTGCGCAGATCCTCCTTCATCAGCAGCCTACAGAAAAGAGAGTCTGAGTAATGGCCGCCGCTCCCTTATATAGGCAGGGCCGTTTTGGATTGGTCCGTGTCAGCTGTCACTCACCGTTACAATGCATGGTGGGTGCATCCGTCACGGGAACTTCCAAAAGTCCTAAAGCAGAAACCATTGAGTTTCTACCTGATCACATGACCCGCAGGTCCTGCTACGCTGTGAACAGGTACATAACTAAATATATACATTTCTATACCTATAGTTATATAAATATCAAATAGAAGTACTATATATGTACTAAGTGAGAGGTGACAAGGGGAAAACTAGACAAGAGGGACCCCGATGTCCTTGGGACTCTGACTATGGGGACCTCTATACAGGTAACGTATAGGATACGGTATCGGGACATCACACTCTGCTCTGCTGACTCAGCACTTTCGTCTGAGGCATGAGAGAGTTTAGGTTGACAAAGGTTTTGCCTGACTCCTGACAGAGGAGGGAGGAGGCGGGACGCAGTTTTCGCTGAAGGATGAGGGTGGTATGGCTGAAAACTGACAGCGATATGTCTGAGGGAGGAGGCGGGACGCCGTTTTGGCTGAAGGATGAGCGAGGTACAGCTGACGGATGATGCTGTCCTATAATGGACATCGTACGATCATAATATCATATCCCCTAGAGAAATTCACATTGGAATAGTGTTTTGTCAAGGGTTAGAGTGGAGCATCGAGTCTCTAGGACTCCTGTTCTCTACCTTACTTCCATGAGGGCATTCCCCCTGCTCCAGACATTTATTGGAATACTGTTAACACAAGAATCCGTGCCTCCAATTTGTTTTATAAACTGTTTGCCAAGTAAAATATGGTGTTACATTTTGACTACCTGATGGTCTGGATCATTATCTGCACTAGTAACACCAAGGGCACCCCACATACCATGTACCCCACATGCCATGCACCCCACATACCATGCGGAAAGACACTTAATATGGTGTGACCCAGGGGATTTATCATCCATAACACTTTTTTCGCAGCCCCCTTAACTGTGCCAGCCTAATTGGCACTAGATTACCCTGTAATGCCTTTGTGCTGTGTGACAGAAGTTACAGTAGCCATGGCCCAGATGTGGAACCACTAGTCTCAGCAATACCACAGATTTTTCTCCAGCTACCTAGGTAGCTTGCATTCCCTCTGGGCTGCCACACATGCATCTGAACGGTCAGAACTTGGTTAGTGAACCTTAAAAACCCATGGAATGATCCTCTCTTGTGTTAAGTTTTCTCACCAGATCACAGCATTCTGCTTCTGTAAGCTGCGTCTGTCTGATAAGTTAGCGTCCAATCCTTGAATCCTCCATAATTGGCCAAATGAAAGGGCAGCAACCTTTTTGAGAGCTTAATCTCTTAAAGGTTCTCTCAGCTATATTCAGTAGACATACATCTCACCCACTAACCTCTAACATTGACTTTGTGTCCCTTGAGTAAAGCCAAGCCCAACCGAAAGAAGCTAATAGGAGACTTGACCTAATGGGGTCCTCATGTTTGGGGAAAGGTATGCCCTATCCAAAGGATAGGGAATAAGTGTCTGATCATGAAGGCCTGACCTTTGGGAACCCTGTGATCTCCTGCACAGTGCTCTGGCTCTTCATGTGCACAGAGCAGGAGTGGACATACCCCCTCAATGCATCTCTTTGGAAGAGCTGGAGAGCGAGGAGCATGGTCGGACTCCCCACAATCAGACACTTATCCCCTATCCTTTTGAAGTTTTTCTAAATTGGAGCACCCTCTTTAATAGTACCTGTCATTTAAAAACACTTTTGACATGTCTCACATACATGTCAAAAGTTTTGATTGGTCTGGGTCTCAGTGCTGGGATCCCCACCGATCAAGAAAACAAGGAGGGGGAGGGGGGGGGGGGAGAGAGAGAGAGAGAGAAGTACGCTGTAGCTTCTTTGTACTCGCACACAATTACCTAGACTCTACCTGTCTTGTGTTAGCAATTTGTCTTCTATGATGTCCATTTGTCATTTTGAACAACCCTTCAAATACCAATTGTTTCGATTCCAATGGCCTCATGATAAGTGTCTCTGATGGTGTGCAATTCTTTTAACCACTGTTTTACTCCTCATCTAATAGATTCTTCTATCAGGATAACATGTCATATGTACCCAAATAGTCTCAAACCATATCAGAGCAAATGTGGTGGTGGACATGATACATTTCTAGCATTAATTTGAATTGATCAACCTTGGACAGGAATCTTTAAAGGCGTTTCTCGAGATTTTTTTTATTATTGATGGCCTATCCTCAAAATAGGTCATCAATATTTGATCAGCCAGCACCCTGCATCCCTACAGATAAGTTGTTTGCCAGAGCCATGACACCTGTGTGCACAGTGAACAGACCCCTTTAAGGAGCGCTTTCAACACATTTCTAAATTTAGCTTGTTCTGAGGGCAAAGGGGGAATAATTCCCTACCATTCTCTTCATGGTTTTGGTTCTCTTTCTTGAAGCTTTAAAAACCTGCAAAGAACTGTGTCTTACTGTGGCTCCTTAGTAAACCTGTGGATATTTCTTATGCTTCTAAGATTAAACGTGACCTAAACTGAACTACAGCTACAAATATGAGAACTAATCCAACAACCTGCACGTTTCATTTTCATTGCCTTTCGTTGACAGGGGAAAATAAGGGAGATTGTGGGGGGTACAGACATAGCAAAGAGCCTTTTAATGGGTACAGCAGGTGATGTGACCAGCAGCATTAGAGAAAGGGAATGAAATGTAGAAATGTAGTTTTGTCATCTTTCCAAATGCTGTATCAAAATAAAGCCGAATTTATAGAGACCCATGATTTACTCTTCCTCCCTCCTAGCTCCGACTTGCACAGACGCTCTGATTTCCTGCCTCTTTCTCTCCATTCCTAACACCCCCACTCTTGTTCCCTCTATCAATTTACCTCTTTCTCACACTTCATTTCTCCCCAGTAAATACGCACAGTAATACACTGGTCCCCAGGGGCTCTCTGATTAATGTTTTAGGGTATTTTTAGCTGGAACATAAAACATGGGAAAGGTTAAGGATGTAGTGTTGGAGGGAATGACACAAAGAGGGGAGGGGGAGTGAAGGCGAATGAGGTAGAGAAATTGAGTGAGTGGGGAGGAAGATGCTTAGTCAGTTACTGGCACTGTGGCCTTGTCCTCTTGTCCCTCTCCCCTGTTTTCCTGCTCCTCATATAACAGGATTCCTCATTCCCACACTGTTCCTTAACCACGTTCTTAGTGACTCTGTACTTAATTAAATGGGATCTTAATTCAACTTGACCGCAAAGGCTTCCCCGGGGAAAGGGAGAGAGGGTTTTTGGATGTTAGGACAGATATGGGTGGGATGGCCGCTGAAGTATTAGAATGAATGATATTTAGGATAATAGAGAGAGTGGTCCTACTTCAATTAGGCGGATATATGGGGTGGGTGTCCCTACATGTGCATGGTGTTAGTACATACCAGGAGCATACCACAGACAGTACATAATGCACAGAACTACTAATTAACACCAGGACACAACCTGCATCCAGTTACCATTCCACACTCCAATACTCGGTATGTAGACTATAACCAACATATATGCGGTTCAGACATTCATGGACAGTTCAGGAGAGCCAAGTTAAGGACAGCATCACTGTATGTTATCATTGTACAGTTATTGATTTGCCCATCCTGTGTATGTTTTATACTCCCCAGTAACCACAATATCTTCTCTCTTCTGCATATCTATCATTTGTGACCTCACAGTTTGTGTCCAATTCCATAAAGGAAATGTTCCCATGTTCCCACACACATAAACACCCAGACACATATGACAGCACTCCACACACCAGAGCACACATCCTTACAAACAGCAGTAAGAAGCCACATAGACAATACAGAGCACAACACAAGGGAATTAAATTCGCTGACACAAGAATACACACAGGAACAAGAATATCTATATACTGTTCATCTGTTTAAACAACTGCATTTCTCTGGATTTCCATTTTTCATCTTCAATAAACTATGGCAGAGCTGCTGAACAGAGAAACCTGTGGTAGCGGGATGTGATGATGGCAGATAATGTTACCCTAGGGGCAGATGGCATTAACCTTTTGTATTCGTGACGCCAGGGCATGGTTTAGCCTAAAACCACGCGAAGGTATACCGCTGGATCTTGGGCTAGGCACAGGGACAATGTAGTTGGACTGGACAATTAAATGAAGACCACACTTGACAGATGACAGGGACTGACATGACTTGACTCATAAAGCTGTGACTTTAGCTTGCTTGAAATGATGGTGGCTGCAGGACTTGACTTTGAGTTCTCCAACACTCTGGACACACACACTAGGCACGACTACACTGGACCTCAGCAGGAAGCAAGAGCTAAGAGAGAAGAGAGAAGCTACCTCCACCCAGGGCTTATATGGGGGAGACTAGCAGGGAGCCCATAGGTCACTCTTGGGATCACCTGGTCACTGGTACTCCTGGGTAACAATCACATGACATAACTCTTAAAGATACAAAACTTTTTATAATACAATACACTGCAGAATATATGTACGGGGGGGGGGGGGGGGGCATTGGTGCAAGGGGCCCTGGGGGCAGTGAAGGAGGCTGCCTGACAGGGCAGCAAGGGTACAGGGCAACATATACCTTACTGGGCAACCACAAACACATCTGCAGCATTCCTGTTTTGTTGAAAAAATACTTTTTTTGCAATACTTTTTGCTGAATATGTATATCTTCATAAGTATTAGCATCCATTGTCTTTGGATCTGGAAAGACTACTGGATATTCATGAAATTGTAATTAAAGCCCCCAAAGCCTGAAAAAACTGTCTCAATTTTTGCTTTCTGAGCTAGTAGCACATGTGGCTTCCATGTGGTCACTTATTCTGATGAGTGATTCATCTTTTGCATAGAAGCATTTCTCCATAAAGATAAATATTACTCATCATGAGATAGAAATACTTGAGTTTTCTTCTTAAGTTGTTTGAACTCATTTTACTGTTGTGTATATGACACTGTGGTGGCCCAATACAGGAGTTGCACCCCTGTACCCTTGCTACCCTGTCAGGCAGACTCTATTCAGTAACCCCTGAGCCCCTCTTTCGTCTGTATCCCCTTAATAGTTAACTACCACCTGTGTCATCTAATGTAATGTATATAACTTGTCAAATATCTTTAAGTAATGTTGCGATGTGATGTAACCAAGTAAGGTACCAGTGAGCATGTGACCTACAGGGTGACCTATGGGACCCCTCCAGAGTCTTCCCCATATAAACCCTGGGTGGAGCTAGTTCAGTCTCTTAGTCTCTTCTCTACTGAGTGCAGCAAGGTCAAGTGCTGAGAGAGTGTCTAGTGTCCTGAGGAGGCCTAAAGCCCACCACACAGCCACATATCCACAAGTCCACTACCCCACAGGTGAACGTCAAAACCTACAAATGGGGAGAAGTCTGTCTAGTCAGTCCAAGTCAAGTCAGTCAAGATTAATCTGTGAAAAGTCGGCATGGCCCTGCATCACATTTTCCAAGTCCACCACAAGTTCCAGCGAGCCCTAAAGTCTCTGAAGTCACTGGTCACCTCCATGGGCCTGGCTAAGCTGTTAAGACTGTTACATCTGTCTGACTCCGTAAAGCTGCGTTGTTACGTAACTTGGCGTCGGAGTCATTATTTGCCCCCTGCCTAGCCATACCTTTGGGTGGTGAAGAGGTTAAACCATGCCCTGGTATCACAAACACAAGGGGTTAATGCCATCTGCCCCTAGGGTAATTCCATCTGCCCTCATCACACCCTCCCCACAACACCTAGGTGCATTATTAGTTCGAGCACTGCCCACAAGATCTTACATTCTGTAAGGAATTGGAGCAATAATACATCAATTGGCCATAATATTATAACCAGATAGAAGTGAAGTGGCGAACATTGATAATCTCATGACGATGACACCTGTCAAGAGGTGGAATGTGTCAGGCAGCAAATGATCAACCAGTTCTTCTAGTTGAAATGTTGGAAGCAGAAAAATGGGAAAGAGTGAGGATCTGAGTTACCCTGACAAGGGTAATGCGATGTCTAGACCACCTGGTATTCATTGCACAGCTCCTACCAAAAATGGTCCAAGGAAGGACAACTGGTGAAATGGGGATAGGGGTTCATGGATCACTTATGCATGTGGGACGTGAAGTTTGGCCATATAGTGAAATCCCACTATAGAAGTACTGTAGAGAAAATTGCTGTAAAAGTTTGTATTGGCTATGATAAGGGGGAGTCAAACCAGTCTGGTCTGAATGCCCATGCTGACCCCTGTCCACCACAATCAGAGCTTCTAAACTGGACCAGAGAACAATGAATAACAATAAAGTAACCTGGTCCAAAGAATCACTTTTCTTTTATATCATGTGGACAGCAGAGTGTATGTGCATATGTTAGGAGCAGTTTTCATCCTTATATGTAAAATTGTGTATCCCTTTAACATTTGTATTGTTGACATGTTCTGTACTTCTTTGTGCAGCCACAAAGAAGTGTGACTGTGAGCTGTAAACATGTGCAGTGCTCTCCATTTATTATAGGATCATTTTGTCCCTCTGTTCATGGGATCAGTTGGGTCCAAGCAGTCGGACCTCCACCGGTCAGCTTCTTACCTCCTATCCTCTATATAGTAGGGTAACAAGGTGAGAGGAAATGCTGCTTTAATGTTATACTGAATCAGTGCTTCAAATTTCCTGCATAATAATATTATAAAATTGTCACTCAGGATTCTGGAAAATATGGGTGAAAACCACAGTGAGAAAAATAATAACGGACATATTTAAAGGAGAACTATTATGTAGAAAAACCTATCCCCTAGTGGCTGCTGACATGCCCTCTGCATACAGCTGTATGGGAGCGCCTGAGAAGGCCAAATGGCTTTCCCATAGAGATAAATGGAGGGGGTGTATCGGCTGCCGCTTCGTGCGGGTCAACACGCCCCGTTCCAGGAGAGAGCTGGGGCCCTGTGCATGAGATTGCGGGTGGTTTTAGCGGTCGTACACCCTCGTGCAGTTACAACCCTCATCCCCAAACCCCCCCCACCGCGATCAAAAACGTATTCCCTATCTTGCACAAAGGGTATACGTTTTTGTACATAATATATATCTCCTTTATTGTCACCACCTAGGTTTTTCAGAACAGTTTTTAGAGTTTTGCAAACATATTTCCTCTGTAATAATAAATTCTATTATGCATTCAGCAATTTGCTGTTAGTAGTTTCACAGAGTAGCTCAAAAAGTATGTAAGTCATATATTGGATTGATTCCCTAAATCCATCAGCACATTTCTTATATATGGCAAATTATCTTATCCACAATTGTATCTTAGCCAATTACCGTATATACTCGAGTATAAGCCAAGTTTTTCAGCACGATTTTTCATACTGAAAACACCCCCCTCGGCTTATACTCGAGTGAACTCCCTCACCCGCAGTGGTCTTCAACCTGCGGACCTCCAGAGGTTTCAAAACTACAACTCCCAGCAAGCCCGGGCAGCCATCGGCTGTCCGGGCTTGCTGGGAGTTGTAGTTTTGAAACCTCCGGAGGTCCGCAGGTTGAAGACCACTGCGGCCTTCGACATCATCCAGCCCCCTCTCACCCCCTTTAGTTCTGTACAGTACTCACCTCCGCTCGGCGCTGGTCCGGTCCTGCAGGACTGTCCGGTGAGGAGGTGGTCCAGTGGGATAGTGGTTCCGGGCTGCTATCTTCACCGGGGAGGCCTCTTCTAAGCGCTTGGGGCCCGGCCTCAGAATAGTCACGTTGCCTTGACAACGACGCAGAGGTGCGTTCATTGCCAACGTACTTCTGCGTCATTGTCAAGGCAACGCCTCTATTCCGGGCCGGAAGCGCGGAGAAGAGGCGCCCCCGGTGAAGATAGCAGCCCGGAACCAATATCCCACCGGACCACCTCCTCTCCGGACAGCCCTGCAGGACAGGACCAGCGCCGAGCGGAGGTGAGTACTCAGAACTAAAGGGGGTGAGAGGGGGCTGGCTGATGTCGAAGGCCGCAGTGGTCTTCAACCTGCGGACCTCCGGAGGTTTCAAAACTACAACTCCCAGCAAGCCCGGACAGCCGATGGCTGCCCGGGCTTGCTGGGAGTTGTAGTTTTGAAACCTCTGGAGGTCCGCAGGTTGAAGACCACTGAGGGCGAATGATGAGAGGAGGATGATGAAGGCGGGGGGGGGGGGGGGGTGGAATGATGACAAGAGGATGATGAAGGGGGGGGGGTGGGATGATGAAGTGGGGATGTGTGGGATGATGACAAGGGGATGATGAAGGGGGGATGTGTGGGATGATGACAAGGGGATGATGAAGGGGGGATGTGTGGGATGATGACAAGGGGATGATGATGAGGATGATAATGACGGGTCTGGATGATGACAGGGGGGGATGATGTATTTCCCACCCTAGGCTTATACTCGAGTCAATAACTTTTCCTGGGATTTGGGGTTGAAATTAGGGGTCTCGGCTTATACTCGGGTCGGCTTATACTCGAGTATATACAGTAAATCTTTCCTTTTGTCCCTAAAGGACTGCTGCCCTGACAAGCATGCCTCTGTGTAGGAAGTGTATACTAGAATGCAGTGTCCCAGGTGTGTACCCTAATGTTGTCCTACAGTATGTACCTTTAGCCTGTGTAATAGGTGCTGGCTCTTCAGGAGCATTACTAGAGCATTACTTCAATGCTGGTGGTCAGCAAGGCCCACACCACATCAGAACTCATAGGGCAGTATTGGGGAACATATTTGAGGTACTACTGCCCTTGTCTACTTTTGTCCACAGTAGGACATATTTTAAAAGGACAAATTCAAGGTTAAATAGAATAGACTACTTCTTTAGTGCAACATCTATATAATGCACATATCTGTGTCCATAACCTCAACCTATTTAAGTATCCAATCTAAAATGTACAATTTCTTATATACAGCATAGTTCTCCGGCATTGCTGTCACAAAAATAAGTAGTGGCACTCATGATATTACAGATATTTCTTCTTTTATTATGATACTCACATGATCTGGGGGGGGGGGGGGGCTTACGTGCATGAAAGGGGCTGTACACCCACTTTCATATACATCTCCCCCCCAAAAAAAATTAATGTAAATATCATACTCAATAAAAGAAGAAATCTGTATGACAAGGTGAGTGTCACTGTTTATATTTTCTTCATATATTAAAGGAGAAGTCTCATTCTAAATATTAATAAAAGACTTATCCCCTATGGGCAGTATAGGGGATGAGTTTTAGATTTCAGGGGGGGGCCGACTGCTGGGTCCCCCCGCGATCCCCTGTACAGAGGCCCAGCTCTCCCCTCAGAGGGGCGTGTCATGACCCCCAAACAATGCATGTGCCGCCATGCCCCCTCCATATAAGAGCTGTTCAGCAATCTTCGGCTCTTACGTAGCGCTCTATGGTAGCGCTCTCTTACGTAGCGCTCTATGGTCGTTATGCGCCGCTCTGAGGCAGAGCCAGGGCTCCATACAGGAGATCGCAGGGGCCCCAGTGGTCTATCCCCTGCAGTTAGGGGATACTTTTTTTTTAGTAATATTTAACATGAGACATCTCCTTTAACTAGTACAATGTATTTCTCTATTAACATATCCATACCTGATATATGGAAACTAGGATTTTGCCATTATTGTATATCATATGTTATACAGTATATTAAATTATTATGGTATAAAAAGTGCTGTTTTGGGGAAAAATATGTTTCTCTTTTGAAAGTGCTTGTGTTTTAATAGAACCAGGAGAAACTACAGTGATTCCCCGACATACGATGACCCCGACATACGATCATTTCAACATACGATGGCCCCAAACTCCCGAATTATTTTTCAGGAAATGTTTCTCCGCTATGCCAAACTACCTTCATGTTGTATTCTTCACATACCATGTCATTTCACTTTATTTCTTCTTATACTCTTGGCATTGCAATTTATTATTCATTGCGTTGGAGTATAGCATATAACTAAATGTAATAAATATATTATTCAGAGTGCTGGAAAATGAAATCCTTATGATCAGTGGTTTTCTTGCTCATATGCATCAGGAAAGTGTTCCTGAAAATGAGCTTCAAATGTTGACAATTAAATGCATTTTCTTTCCAACTTTTCATGATGCAGATGTATTAAAGATACAGCAATATACAACATATTCCACATACAGCGAGGCATCGATGAACCCAGGGTACTGAGGATAGATGAGGAGATTTATTGTTAGGGACTCTACTTGCCTGACATTAATCACCAATTTTTTTTTATGGTGTAGTCCAGTGGTCTCCAAACTGTGGACTAGAGCCCTGCATTGGGATTGGGATCCCGTGGGACCCAACCCAAAACGTGTGGGCGGTCAGGAGGCTGCTGCGGTCGGACGTGGGCAGTCAGGCGATATGCCTACGGGTCCTGCAAATCCCGCGAAATCCTGCAGCAGCCTCAATAAAATGAGTACTCCGGACTCCCAGTTTGCCCCAAAATGTCAAAGCTTACTACACCCAGTTCCAAATTATTATGCAAATTCTATTTAAGTATCACAAAGATTAAATATTTAGTTTTTCACTTTAACTCATGGGTGGCATTGTGTCTCAGGGCTCCTTTGATCACTGAAAACAATCTCGGACACCTGTGATATTTAGAGCCCAATTTAAGGAAAAACTACTAAAGGTGGGTGTTCCACATTATTAAGCAGAGCACCATTTTCAAGCAATAGGGGAAGAAAAAGGATCTCTCTGCTGCCGAAAAGAGTGAAATAGTTCAATGCCTTGGACGAGGTATGAAACATATATTTCACAAAAACGTAAGCGTGATCATGGCACTTGTGGTGTCCCTGTACCGTATAGTATACCGTACCTTGTATGGTGGTCCCCAAAGTCAGAGTTACTTCATTCCAGTAGGGTCCTCCTGGTGGGATAGCCCCTAGTCACCTCTTACTTCTTTAATTTTATGATGTTTACATGTAAATGTTATTATATTTAATGTTAACCCCTTAAGGACCGGAGCGTTTTTTGCAATTCTGACCACTGTCACTTTAAACATTAATAACTCTGGGATGCTTTTAGTTATCATTCTGATTCCGAGATTGTTTTTTCGTGACATATTCTACTTTAACTTAGTGGTAAAATTTTATGGTAACTTGCATCCTTTCTTGGTGAAAAATCCCCAAATTTGATGAAAAAAATGAAAATTTAGCATTTTTCTAACTTTGAAGCTCTCTGCTTGTAAGGAAAATGGATATTCAAAATAAAAAAAATTTGGGTTCACATATACAATATGTCTACTTTATGTTTGCATCATAAAATTTATGAGTTTTTACTTTTGGAAGACACCAGAGCGCTTCAAAGTTCAGCAGCAATTTTGAAATTTTTGACTAAATTTTCAAACTCGCTATTTTTCATGGACCAGTTCAGGTTTGAAGTGGATTTGAAGGGTCTTCATATTAGAAATACCCCATAAAAGACCCCATTATAAAAACTACACCCCCAAAAGTATTCAAAATGACATTCAGTAAGTGTATTAACCCTTTAGGTGTTTCACAGGAATAGCAGCAAAGTGAAGGAGAAAATTCAAAATCTTCATTTTTTACACTTGCATGTTCTTGTAGACGCAATTTTTGAATTTTTGCAAGGGGTAAAAAGGAGAAAATTTTTACTTGTATTTGAAACCCAATTTTTCTCGAGTAAGCACATACCTCATATGTCTATGTTAATTGTTCGGCGGGCGCAGTAGAGGGCTCAGAAGGGAAGGAGCGACAAATGGTTTTTGGGGGGCATGTCACCTTTAGGAAGCCCCTATGGTGCCAGGACAGCCAAAAAAACACACATGGCATACCATTTTGGAAACTAGACCCCTTGAGGAACCTAACAAGGGGTAAAGTGAACCTTAATACCCCACAGATGTTTCACGACTTTTGCATATGTAAAAAAAAAATAATTTTGTTTAACCTAAAATGCTTGGTTTCCCAAAATTTTTACATTTTTTAAAAAGGGTAATAGCAGAAAATACCCCCCAAAATTTGAAGCCCAATTTCTCCCGATTCAGAAAACACCCCATATGGGGGTGAAAAGTGCTCTGCTGGCGCACTACAGGTCTCAGAAGAGAAGGAGTCACATTTGGCTTTTTGAAGGAAATTTTGCTCTGGGGGCATGCCGCATTTAGGAAGCCCCTATGGTGCCAGAACAGCAAAAAAAAACAACACATGGCATACCATTTTGGAAACTAGACCCCTCGGGGAACGTAACAAGGGGTAATGTGAACCTTAATACCCTACAGGTGTTTCACAACTTTTGCATATGTGAATTTTTTTTTTTTTTTTACCTAAAATGCTTGGTTTCCCAAAATTTTTACATTTTTAAAAAGGGTAATAGCAGAAAACACCCACCAAAATTTGAAGCCCAATTTCTCCCGATTCAGAAAACACCCCATATGGGGGTGAAAAGTGCTCTGCTGGCGCACTACAGGTCTCAGAAGAGAAGGAGTCACATTTGGCTTTTTGAAAGCAAATTTTGCTCTGTGGGCATGCCACATTTAGGAAGCCCCTATGGTTCCAGGACAGCAAAAAAAAACAAACACATGGCATACCATTTTGAAAACTAGACCCCTCGGGGAACGTAACAAGGGGTTAAGTGAACCTTTATACCCCACAGGTGTTTCATGACTTGTGTATATGTAAAAAAAAAATTATTTTTTTTACCTAAAATGCTTGTTTTCCCAAAAATTTTACATTCTTAAAAAGGGTAATAGCAGAAAATACCCCCCAAAATTTGAAGCCCAATTTCTCCCGAGTACGGCGATACCCCAAATGTGGCCCTAAACTGTTGCCTTGAAATACGACAGGGCTCCAAAGTGAGTGCGCCATGCGCATTTGAGGCCTAAACTAGGGCTTGCATAGGGGTGGACATAAGGGTATTCTACGCCAGTGATTCCCAAACAGGGGGCCTCCAGCTGTTGTAAAACTCCCAGCATGCCTATACAGTCAGTGGCTATCTGGCAATACTAGGAGTAGTTGTTTTTCATTTTTATTGGGGAAGGGAGGGGGGCTGTGTAGGGGTATGTGTATATGTAGTGTTTTTTACTTTTTATTTTATTTTGTGTTAGTGTAGTGTAGTGTTTTTAGGGTACAGTCGCACAGGCGGGGGTTCACAGAAGTTTCTCGCTGGCAGTTTGAGCTGTAGCAGAAAATTTGCCGCAGCTCAAACTTGCAGTCGGATACTTACTGTAATCCTCCGCCCATGTGAGTGTATCCTGTACGTTCACATTGGGGAGGGGGGGGGGAACATCCAGCTGTTGCAAAACTACAACTCCCAGCATGTACGATCTATCAGTGCATGCTGGGAGTTGTAGTTTTGCAGCCGCTGGAGGCTCCGTTTTGGAAACAGTGGCGTACCAGACGTTTTTTCATTTTTATTGGGGAGGGGAGGGGAGGGGGGCTGTGTAGGGGTATGTGTATACGTAGTGTTTTTTACTTTTTATTTAATTGTGTGTTAGTGTAGTGTAGTGTTTTTAGGGTACAGTCGCACAGGCGGGGGTTCACAGTAGTTTCTCGCTGGCAGTTTGAGCAGCGGCAGAAAATTTGCCGCAGCTCAAACTTGCAGCCGGATACTTACTGTAATCCTCCGCCCATGTGAGTGTACCCTGTACGTTCACATTGGGGGGGAACATCCAGCTGTTGCAAAACTACAACTCCCAGCATGTACGGTCTATCAGTGCATGCTGGGAGTTGTAGTTTTGCAACAGCTGGAGACACACAGGTTGTGAAACACCGAGTTTGGTGACAAACTCAGTGTTTTGCAACCAGTGTGCCTTCAGCTGTTGCAAAAGCTACAACCCCCAGCATGTACGGACAGCGGAAGGGCATGCTGGGTCTTGTAGTTATGCAACAGCCGGAGGCATACTACATTGGCTGGGGATGCTGGGGATTGTAGTTATGCAACAGCGGGAGACACACTGGTTTGCTACTTAACTCAGTGTGCCTTCAGCTGTTGCAAAACTACAACTCTCAGCAGTCACCGACAGCCAACGGGCATGCTGGGAGTTGTAGTTATGCAACCACCAGATGCATCACTACAACTCCCAGCATGCACTTTAGCTGATTGTGCAAGCTGGGAGTTGTAGTTATACAACAGCTGAAGGTACACTTTTCCATAGAAAGAATGTGCCTCCTGCTGTTGCATAACTAAAGCTCCCAGCATGCCCTTTTTGCATGCTGGGAGCTGTTGCTAAGCAACAGCAGGAGGCTGTCACTCACCTCCTGCTGCTGCTCCACTATGCCGCCGCACAGGTCAGTCCCTCGCCGCCGCCGTCGCTCCTGGGGCCCCGATCCCAACATGGACGCCGGGGATCGGGGTCCCCAGCACCCGGGGTGCACGTCCCACACCCGCTCACGTCCTCCGGAAGAGGGGCGGAGTGGGTTGCGGGAGTGACACCCGCAGCAGGCGCCCTGATCGGTCGGCCGGGAAACCGGCCGACGAATCAGGGCGATCGTGAGGTGGCACAGTTGCCACCTCACCCCTGCTGGCTCTGGCTGTTCGGGGCCGTCTCTGACGGCCCCGATCAGCCAGTAATTCCGGGTCATCGGGTCACTGGAGACCCGATTGACCCGGAATCCGCCGCAGATCGCTGGACTGAATTGTCCAGCGATCTGCGGCAATCGCCGACATGGGGGGACATTATGACCCCCCTGGGCGATATGCCGGGATGCCTGCTGAACTATTTCAGCAGGCATCCGGCCCCGGCTCCCCTCCGGCTAGCGGCGGGGGCCGGAAATGCTCAGGGCGTATCCATACGCCCTCGGTCCTTAAGTACTTGGAAACGGGGGCGTATGGATACGCCCTATGTCCTTAAGGGGTTAAATATAGTGTCGCAGGACCTTAGGTCACATGACTAATGTTCATTCTATTAAGGTATGCTAAAGGACCTTCCTAGTCACATGTGTGGTCACATGTCTAGACCAAAATTTCTTGTGTAAAGTGAATACCAGATGGTATGGACCAATGAGCTCAAGGCCAGCCCCTGCCCATATAAGGGAGCTGCCAGCCAATCCTCACTCTCTTGGGTTCCCAACTATCAGAGAGAAGAGATCCATGCAAATTACAAAGACAAGACCATGCCGAAGCCAGATAATACTAAATCGTGAGTTCTAATACAACTCCCCAGTAAAATCCGCGTGACTGCTGGACCTAAACTCAATCCCCTAAATCCAGCAGAACAGTGCATATAAATCTCCTGAGCTTAAAACTCACAATGTCCCAACCAACTTCCAGGATCCTCATAGACTCTGATTGTACAAAGATTGTTCCTGTTTAATTCTGCATAAAACCTGCAGTAAAAGTTCTGACAGTTTTCTGAAACCTCCGGTTGGGGACAATCATTTATTATACCTCCCTATCACTCTTGGGACAGGTGGAGATAGTACAAGAGGAGTCCTCACCCTGGCGTCACGACAGTTAAGGGTTGAACAAGCACCCTTTCATCACTGCACAGCTATACCCCATATACCCTACACCCTCACAAGCTTACCACACACTATTAAGAGATTTGTGGCTGATTCATAGCACAGACGGGTTTGTGCAGATAAAGACACATTGAGGAAGATTTCAGCCAGATCCATGCATCATATCAAGAGAGCAGCTGCTGAAATACCATTACATAGCAGCAAACCGATATTTGAAGCTGCTGGTGCCTCTGGAGTCCCACAGACATCAAGGTGTTGAGTCCTTTAGAGTCTTGCAACTGTGCATAAACCTTCTATATGGCCACCACTAACCAATGCTCACAAGCAGAAATGGCTGCATTGGGCAGAAAAATACATGAAGACTAATTTTCAAACATTCCTGTTCACTGATGACTGCCGTGCAACCCTGGATGGTCCAGATGGATGGAGTAATGGATGGTTGATGGACAGCTACCCTGTTCCAACAAGGCTGCAACGTCAGCAAGGCGGTGGTGGAGTCATGTTTTTGGTCGGAATCAAGGGAAGAGAGCTGCTCGACCCCTTTAGGGTCCCCGAATGTGTAAAGATGACCTCTGCAAAGTATGTGGAGTTTCTGACTGACCCCTTTTCCCCCTGGTATAGAAGGAAGAACTATGCTTTCTGTAATAAAATCATCTTCATTCATGACAATGCACCATCTCATGCTGCAAAGAATGCCTCTGCATCAATGGCTGCTATGGGGATAAAAGCAGAGAAAGTCATGGTGTGGCCTCCATCCTCCCCTGACCTCAATCCTATTGAGAGCCTCCAGAGCATCCTCAAGCAAAAGATCTATGAGGGTGGGAGGAGGTTTACATCCAAACAGCAGCTCTGGGAGGCTATTCTGATATCTTGCAAACAAATTCAAGCAAGAACTGTCCAAAAACTCACAAGTTCAATGGATGCAAGACTTGTGAAACTGCTATCAAATAAATGGTCCTATGTGTCCTATGTTAAAATGTATTGTGACCTGTTAAAATGTTTAAAAAGTTTAAATCTTTTAATTTCAGTTAATATGCTGCAAACACAGCAAATTACAAATTTCAGTTATTCACAACCTATAAAGTGTTTTGAAACTTACTGTGCATAATAATTTGGAACGGTGCATTGAAAGTTTCTTATGTTTAAAAAAAAAATACTGTTATCATTAGGAGGTTTGTTCAATAAAATTTGAATTGTTCTCTTAATAGTTGATACATGAGAATTATGCTGATTGTTATTTACATCAATTATTTAGGTAAATGAGAAAAATATCATTTGCATAATAATTTGGAACAGGGCGTAGTTACCGGTAGGCACCATCAGAAGATCATGCTGCTCCTCCCAGTCTTGTCTTCTCCCCCCGCCGCGCCGCCATTTTGTGGAGCCCCGCATCTGCCCTGGAGGATCGTCGATTCCATCAGCCTCCATCTTCACCTGCTGCCAGGCCCGGTAGGTCAGCTGCGGCTGTATAACAGGGCCAGGGTCCAGGCTCGTGCTTAAATGGGCACTCTCATTAAAACTAATTTTGCTATTGCACTCCTTATGGTAAATGAAAAATATTTCTAATATACTTTGTTTAAAAAAAATGAAGTTTTCTATGTTTTATTTGTGCTTAAAAAAGCTCAAGAGCACATTTTCCCCCAACTCATACACAGACTTTGGACCAAAGTGCTGATGGGGGGGGGGGGGGGGGGGGGGGGGGGGTCCAACCAACAGCATATGGCAGTTATGTGTGAGAGGTGCTATGATTGGATAAGGCTGGACCCCCCCCCCTCAGCACTCCAGGCGGCACTTCCTGTGTTTGGACTTTGGTCCAAAGTCTGTGTTTCAGTTGGGGGAAAATGTGCTCTTGAGCTTTTTTAAGCACAAATAAAACATAGAAAACTTCATTTTTTTAAAACAAAGTATATTAGAAATATTTTTTTATTTACCATAAAGAGGGCAATAGCAAAAATTAGTTTTAATGAGAGTGACCCAATACGATTCCGCACTGCCACCCATGTTAATGCAAGCAACTGTTCACACTTCACAGTGTGCTGGGGGCCCGGCCGGATATGTGAGTGCAGACAGAGCACTGACTTCACTGGTCGGTGATCCTTCCAGTCCCAGGGCCTCTGCAGTGCACTGCTATTTACATTGGGGTAAGTACACTGCAGAGCATTGCCCCCCCATGTGTATAGCAGGACTCTGAGCGCACACACACTGCTGTACACATGGGGGTATGTGCAGAGCATTGCACCCTAGTGTCTCTGTACTACAGAAACTATGGTGCAATGCTCTGCAGTCTTCAGTGTACATACCCCCTTCTGTATAACAACGCTCTGCACAAACACCCACCTGTATAGGAATGTGTACATTACACACATTGCTATACACATGGGGGGGAGGGGGGTAAGTGCAGAGCATTGAACCCCAGTGTATTCTACAGACACTAGGGTGCAATGCTTTGCACATATCCTGATGTGTATAGCAGTGTGTATGTGTATAGCAGTGTACAATATGCCACTACAAGCAGACACACTGGAGCGATGTGCGATTCGCCGCGAATGCACGTCGCAGTGTGTCTGCTCGTAGCGGCATATTGCTGCTCTGAGCAGGCACATGTAAAGGCACCATTTAACGGTGGGGATCCGTTCATGTGAATGTACCCTAAGTCTCACCGCAAACCACATAATGCATTTGCAACATCCATGTAGACCAAATTTATGACTATTGAATTTTGTGTTAATATACTACATTCAAACCTCTTCTGGTCATGAGCTAGAAAAGCCTGGATTCCCCTCGGTGAAATATTGTGGGAAGGGGTCTATGGGCATAATATAACAAACTACGTCACAGGCAATATCTTTATAGTACAAATCGTGTACCAGTTTTAAACCTTAGTGGAATTTTCCTGTGGTTCTGAGGTGTAGGAAAACACTGGGTTTATACCAAATCAACATTTCAGGACTTAGAATTTACAGTATGAGGCACCGTTGGAGAATTAGTCAGAAGAACGAGATTATTATAGGAGCTAGTAATAGGAAACAGTTCTGTGTTCGGTACAGGAGCTAATGTAGGGCGTAGCTCTGGGGTGTAGTCACAGGGTGGGTAAATGATGTTCAAAAACAGACCCCCTCCCCTTCAGGCTTACTTTTCAAAGAGGGTTTTCTTACAGAAAGGAACATTTAATGTCAGACGTGTTGTGCACAGTCACACAAACACAGACCCTTCTGTCTGTCCCAACTCTAATGGACACACCCTGACGGAAAAAGTGATCCTGCAGCAGGGTCTGAGCTCCAATGTGGTCTTCCCCCAACCCTATACACCTCTTACTACCGCCTGTCAGCAAGATGTTATGAATGAACAGAGCTATAACCTGTTGAAGTCAACAGGTCACAGAACTTTCCGGAGGCCCTGACCTTGTAATCTATAAAACATGTCACTGTCATGAGCTCATGTTGCCTCTGCATCACATGTACAATTCTAAGTGCTAAAACTGTCGCTGTCATTCTTTTAAATTTAGTAACCGAAGAAACCTTGATGCAGGACAGGAGACTGCGGACACCAAGAATTGATAGCCACATAAAAGCCACTTGGTAATATATTATACCAGAATGCTTCCAGTTTTAGGTGCACACCAAGTGGAGCCTCTTAGTCTCAAATTGATATCCGTTTATTGTCTTAGGATCTGTACACAATTATTTAAGGATTGGTTGAACACATTTCAATATGACAGACCTCATGTGAAGTGTGGTTTGGTGACACATCAAGTACTACTTTGGTTAGGTCGACACTGCATACGTCTCCTAATGGGATATTATATAATATAGTAATGCATGCTGTGTAAATGGGGGGCCAGTAGGTCTGAATGCCACAGCACAAGCACATGAAATTCCAGGCACATAAGTCCATACGCAGCCTTAGTAATACAATGCCACTGAGAGAGGCCAATAAATAATGTCAGCTCCACTATGCACTGAGCTAAATAAGGATTATGCTTGAAGAAGAACATTTATACATATAATGGTAGTGTTTAGAGAAGAAGCTATTGGAATTCCAGGTATTACACAAATGTGCACAATGACTCCCCTAAGCCCATATGTCATTTACTGATGTTGTACTCTTACTTTGATGCAAATGAACCTGATTAAATACTGAGTGTATTGACCTGAGGGCAAATATACTCTAATCTCTGTATTACTAGCTAAATACGGGACAGGATGATATATATAAGTGAGATTCTTTGTACAGCGATATCTGGGTGTACAGATATCTGGGTGGTAGGTAACAATGAATAAAATAACAGTCCAAGTAAGGAGAAGAATCAGCATCACTTACTGAATCCTTTCAATTAACTTTATTTCATGAAAATCAGGGTGAACATTACACAAGTCTTATCCACAAACATCAAATGAGCTACGGCTGTGTTATGGGTCCACGCTTCTTCTGGCTCAAGTGCAGACGCATGGAACGGTCGTAGCTGGTTTGACGTTTGTGGATCGCACTTGCTGTGTAATGTTTACCCTGACCTTCATGAAATAAAGCTTATTGAAAGGATTCAGTGAGTGCTACTGTGGTATGGGGTGTGATGCAAAGGGCAGATGGAATTACCCTAGGGGCAGATGGCATTAACCCCTTGTATTGTGATGCAAGGGCGTGGTTTATCCTCAATACCACCTGAAGGTACACCGCTGGATCCTGGGCTAAACACGGGGGCAATAATAACTCCGACGCCAAGTTATGGACAACGGTAGCTTTACTGAGGTTAGACCGGTGGAAAAGTCTATACAGTTCAGCCAGGGCCCACGGAGGTGACCAGTGACTTCAGAGACTTGTAGTTTAAAGGGCTTGCTGGGACTTGTAGTAGAGGTGGACAATTTAGTGCAGGCCACGTTGACTAGACAGATGACTTGTGACTGACAAGACTGTGACTGTGGCTTACTTGCAGGTTTGTAGCTTGTGGCTGCAGACTGGACTTGAGGCCTCCTATGACTCTGGGTACACATTTAGGCACGACTTGACTGGACCTCAGCAAAGACTAAGAAAGCATGCAGAGGCTCCACCCAGGGCTTATATGGGAGAGGCTCTGGTGGGGTCCCATTGGTCACCCCTAGGTCACCTGGTCACTGATACCTCCTGGGTAACAATCACTTGTCAAATCACATGGTAAACAGCCTTAAAGGTATAACACTCTTACATATATAGCATAGGGATTATATACAATTACAATAAACAGATGCGGGGGGGGGGGGGGCAAGCAACACTGCAGGAGGCTGCCTGACAGGGCGGCAAGGGTACGGGGTAACACCATAAACTCCCCCTCTTAAACACAGCTGTCCTCATCGACCAGTCCTGGAGGGCCACTGGGGCCTAGTGAGAACAGTTCCTGGGGCATATTGGTGTAAAGTCCTTCACAGGTCTGATTGTGGGAAACAAATCAAAAATGAGTTCATGGGGGGTCAGGTGTAGGTGCCTATTGGGCCGACCAAACCTCCTCTTCAGCAGGAGTAGGCCGAGGCACTTTGGTTGGTGCCCGCTGGGTAGGTCAAACCTCTGCAACAGCAGGAGTAGGCCTGGTCACATCTGTAGACAGCCCTTGATGCAGATACTTGGGGTCCATAACAAGTGACTTAGGATACCATTCTTCTTGGACGACTTTCCCCTTGACGCTTTGTGGCAGGAGACCAAATGGATCTGAGTCCCAATCTTCAGAGTGGAAGTAGGCGAAGGGGATTTGTATGGGATTCTTGGGTCTGGTGATGGCTGCTGCCAATTCTCCTCGCAGGCTATGTACAGGGGTGTATTCTACAATCTCCCCGCTCTCTAGGGAGTGTAGAGTGGGAGGGAGGTAGTCTCTCTTCACCGCTCTCCTGTTGACCAGAAAAGTACCTCCGTGGAGACAGTCCATTAATGTGCCATACCCCCTCACTCTGTCAAACTTCACGACTGTAGCTCTTCGCCATTCTAGGGATGACTCCCTCTCTCGGGGTTGTTCTAGCTTCCTGATAGATAAGGCCTCAAGGCTCTTGGTGTCCTGTTGCTGGACTTGACGTACTTCATATGGCATAACTTTAGGGCCATACTCCCTTCTCCTCTGCGCCCTTAACTCTTCCATTATGGCAGCCACTTTGGCCTCACGTTTGGCCTTTTCGGCCTGGGCTGCTTGAAGGGGAGGATGGGACTTCCCTAGCAGGGGTAAAAGATGGTCCCTCATAAACTAGACTAGTGCTGGTGCGTTGCCAAATAACCACTTAGGTAATGGTGGTGACCGGGGATGTGCTGGGAGCTGCTGGACCTGGGGCGCTGGCTCTGGACTGGGGGTAGATGGAGGGGTAGAGAACACGGCCTCAGCCGGGGTGCTCACTTCCTATTCCTCCATGTGGATCTCCGCAAAGGGTCCCCAGGTCCAGTGATGGGGAAACAGCCTCACCGGCGACGATCCTCGCGATGATGCAGGCATTCCACATGCTGGAGGTGCAGGCCAAGCCCCATTGTCCTCAGGCAAAGGAACTTTCAGGCATCTTTGACCCCCATGGAGAATCGCTGCAGATGATCAGCTAACTCCAGGAACATCTGCGCCGTGGCTGCGGCTACTTGCTGGGCCTCCGGCGCCATCTTGGCACTCTCTGCTCTTGTGCTATGCTGCGCATCCGCCATCCACCATCTTCTTGCTCTCATGGGGAACTGCAAGACTGAAGAGGTCTGGCTCCGCTCTGCTTTTTATACCGGTCTCCAACAAAATGGCTGTCGGACGGAACTTCGTCATCAGCAAGGCCTGGGACCGGAAGTCACTCAGCTGTGGGTCCTCTTCTTCCTCTCCCCCGGCAACAAGGAGCGGACCTTTCAAGTTCCACTTAGGACTAGGAACTGTGACGGCTTCCATGCCAGGGAAGGGACGCTAGCTTTGGCAGAATCCTTTTGTGTGCTTTTCTTCCAACAGATTAACCCTTTCAGGTATGGACATCTTGGCACATAACATTGCCTCGGCACGAATTTTGCATATAGTGTTCACGACTTCAGCACTATCCTCAATGGCAGATAACAGTCTTTTCTTGCCTCCCCCTCTTTTTTACAAGCACCTCTTGACATAAACTTTTCACCAACAAAGTCCCGTACACTTTCTGCCGCAAACTTCAGTTACATCGGCATGTGATTTTCTGACAACACTGGACACAGTTCAGACTGCGGGAGGACTTTAGGCATAAGGAGCACACCCGTATCCTGTTTGTGATTCCAAAAGTTGTGGTATGGGGTGTGATGCAAAGGGCAGATTGAATTACCCCCTTGTATTCATGACGCCAGGGTGTGCTTTATCCTCAATACCACCCGAAGGTATACTGCTGGATCCTGGGCAAAGCACAGGGGCAATAATGACTCCGACCCAAGTTATGGACAATGGTAGCTTTACTTAGGTCACCACACCACAGACTCCTCTCCTTAATTGGATTATTGCGCTTTAATCCCATGCTGGATACTTTATGCAAAGAACCACTGTATCTTAACTAGTTCGCTGCCAACACACAGAGAAGAGGGGCTGATAGAACACAAGCAGTTTACTACAGAAGTGCCAGAATTGCTTACTATGCAATATGTAAAATAACAGTGTCCTTATAGTTAGGGCCCATGCATGCTATGGAAATTCAAAGTGGAATTCTGCTCCCAGCAGCCTTTAGCTGACCTAGTGCTTAATGGCTGCGCAGACACTGAGCTCCATCCCATTACTTGCAATGCTCCACGAAGCGGATTCCAGCAAAAGTATGAAAATGTTTATTCTTTTGGCGGAATCCAGATCCACCTCGAAACTTCCGGTATTGAAATTCTGTAGTGTGCAGAATGCAGCAGAATCATTGAGATCAAAAAAATTCCATTCAGAATAATTCTGAGAGAAATTTTCGTAGTGTGTATGGGTCCTTAGACTAGGCTCAGCATTTAGTGGATGGAGTGGGACATGATATCCCTATTTGAATATGTGTGCCCACCAGTTTTACACTGAATAATTTGGTCACTGAGATCTGATATCTTACTTTTAGATTTATTTCCTTTTTTTTACAGTGGCATTATTCCCTGCAATTGAAGAAGCTGGACAAAGATCGCTGCCAAACTAAAAGAGCGTTGAGCAGATATGCAGTTATGTGGGTAAAAATTTCAGGATAAGTTGTAATATATTCACATAGACCTCTGCTCTTTCTGAGCTAAGTAGTCATGTTAGTGGCTGTACTCAGTGACTGACAGCTCTCTATATGCACACTTATACTCAGATAACTGTCAGTCATAGAGTAGGACCACCCGCTTGACTACTTAGCCAAGAATGAACAGAGATTTACAAGTTGTCCTGAAACTTTTCTCACAAAGCTATATATGAATCTGCTCAGTTTATCCTGCCATATAGCATGTTTCTGCAGATTAGAAAGCATTTTTAACATTACAGGTTCCCTTTAAGAACATCTCCCCAATAGTCAGGTACTATGAAACACATTATAACTTTTTGTTAGTCCTCCCCAGCTGTTATATGGGGGAAAATGAAGATTAAATTAGCATTCAGGCTTATGGTTGTTTGCTTTCTAGAGATTTTTAGTCATTATCTAGAATGATTCATACTGCCCAATGGGATATCTCCATTTGATCCTTTACAAGTTATCTACAAACATTTTTAACTTGCCAGAAGTAGTAGACACAGCTCACCCTCTCGCCCTCACCACGACACAGACAGGACCAGACCCCAGTGCGAGGAAATGGAAACGAATAAAGAGAAATCCAGCGTAGTAGTTCAAGCAATACTTAGACGATTATTCAGCAATTAGCCAACATGGATGACAGGCGACACGTTTCGGCCACAGTATGTAGCCTTAGTCGTACGACTAAGTCGTACGACTAAGGCTACATACTGTGGCCGAAACGAGTCACCTGTCATCCATGTTGGCTATTTGCTGAATAAACGTCTAAGGATTGCTTGAACTACTACGCTGGATTTCTCTTTATTCGTTACAAACATTTTTACACACATATGAATTTGACTTAGAAACTATGCCTATAATGCTGAATATGTATTGAATCTGTTAGAAAAACACAGGTGGTGTATTAGCAAGGGGGTATTGGAAGGACAGTGACTAAGTGTGTGGCTTTCCTTGTAGCATGGTGTAAGATGTACTCTGAAATACTGCTTCAAGTTTATCTAAAAGCCCTAACAACATTGGAACCAGGGCAGTCTAGAGGGATTTCTCCAGTTTGCTCTAGTGCCATACTCGCCATATGTTCAGCACTAGATGGAGCCTGTACTAGGGGAGTTGTATGGTCTCTGTGTATTTCCTTAGGCTCAGCACCTTACACGTTCTAAAGCTCCTTTATACTCTATGTATACATACTTTTTTATACCATAGACTGCTTGTTTAAGAAAAAATAAGTGACTTCATTTAAAATGCCTTCAAAAATATACAGTATATGCTTGCTGTTTAGATGATAAGTGTAAATGAACTACTGTTAGTACCTTACTTGACCCTCTACAGAGAATAGAGTTTTGATTAAAAACACCCATACAAAATCAGTTCCAGAAATCTCAAAAACCATCATCTGGCCACATAACATCAGTCCACAGTCATTACATCTTATACTGACAGCCTGCCAAACTAGTCTGCAGCAGTAGTATTCTGCTTTATAGTTATACTGTGACATCAGTTATCATGTCTAGTCGCATAGTGGAATTTCAAATGGGGGGAAACTATGGTACATGTGCTTATTCCATCAACTGAGCGCATCTGAAGAAAGTGACTTACTCTATTCCAGCTGTGTATATGAGGAGCGAGCACATCATACCTGTATGTGGTGGAATAACTGAGGTGTAAATATTAATGTACGAGAGGAAGAGCTGGCAAACAGCCATATTGTACATCTTGTCTGGTGTATTGGTCCTACGTGAATGTGTTTGTACAGGGCATTTTATAATGGTTTACCATTATCTATTCAAGAGTGTTAACCTCAAAAAAGCATAAATAATGCTACAAATGCTACTACAAAAGCAAAAATGAAGTATAAGCCAATATACCTATATATATCTAATCAGCATTACAACCATGATTCTTTATGGTGGGGCACCATAGGGAGGAGTGGGAGGAGGGGGTGGGGTCACACAAAGCTTTTCCTGACAGTTTTAAATACATTTTTTGAGCCAAAGCCAGAAAGGGGGTTCAGAAGGAAGATGTGTAATCCCTTCCTTTATATTTTCCTGTGTGTTAACACCTCCCTTAGACTGGAATTACACCAGCAGTTTTTGATGCACACTTTTTGAGCCAAAACAGAAGTGGATCCAAAAAGACAGAGAAAAATTATAGTATATGTGATTGGCTGAGCGAGCCCTTCCTGGTGTACAGAGCAGACGAAGAACTGCAGAGCAGTGGTTACCAAATGGAGTAGTGGGGGCCCAGCCTGGCCACCATTGAAAAAACTATGGACAACTATTGTTTGTCTGGGATTAATTTTGATATGCAAATTAACTCAAGCAGGGCTTAAAAAACAAGAAACCTCTTCCCTCTGATGGTGCTTGATCCCTCAGCTCAACACTTCCTGTGGTCTTGAGATAAGGAAGTGCCAGCTTAGCCAGTCATTGGCCAAGGCAGGACAACGCAACAGCCAGAGAATTATTGTGTGGGCCCCTCCTTGTGCTGAACAGTGGAATCGGGCACCATCAGAATGGTTAAATACAATGGAAACTATTTTCATGAAAGATACTTGTTCTGGTGCTTGAAATTTTTACTTCCTGATAAGGTACAAGTGAAGATGATGTAAGATGTTAAAGACCATGGGATGAGTGGCCTATACCTTACACATGGAGGCATATACCTGCTACCATTTTAACTGACCATAAATGCATTTGTACAAGATAGGGATTCTAGTTTTTTTTTGCTTTGCCTCACCATTAAATGAAGTAGTCCTAAATAATAACCCTAAAAGCCCTACACACATTAAACAGACTGAGATGTCTGTAGTCAGATAGACGTTTAGCAATTTAGTATATAATCTGTGCATAAAACTTGAAGAAAAAGAAAGATGTTGGTACCAAAAGATGTTTATCTTAAAAAGCTTATGCTGTGTTATACAGGGCAGATCTAATGGGAAATAATTGTCACTTATTGCGAAGGGCTAAGTCATGCCGCAGACTTTTATACAACTTTGTCCCATGCTCGGTATGAGTCTTTTTTTTAAAACTGTTTTGGAAGTGAAACATTTCTTCAGGAAATGATATAAAGATTACATGCCATAAATGGTGATGCCAGTAATGTCAAAGGGGACTGTACATTGGCACAACTATCACCGAAAACTAAACCATGCAGAATTCCATCTGTCTGTTCTGTAATGTTGTATCAATAAATAAACTTAAGAAATAGTGACATTTCATTGTCTGGGACATTGCAAGGTGACTCTAATGAGGTCTGCTATCTGGCATATAAAGATAAAATAGTTTTGTATATGACAAAAGGTTTGAATATAAATTATGAATGGGTACTTTATGGCTGTGTTCACACTGTGTATTTTTGCTGCTTTTTTTTACTACGTGTTTTATGTTTTGATTGGGAAACTCCCATGTGTCTCAAAAATGTCACCAATAAGAACAAAAAAATAATGCATATTAAAATTGCAACACAGGTACACAGTGTAAACACAGCCTATAGAGACCCATTGGCACTTATATTACCTACAATTTATAAGGGGAAATGTATATAACAGCTTGATAATACAAAGGAAAAATGAATATGGAAAGCAATTTAGTTGTTCAACCAATAGCATAAATCAAGAGGAACATGACAATTGTGGGTATTAGAATGGTAATGGACCGCTAACTGATCTAAGAGTCAGCGTATAGAGACTGTGGATGTGTAAATTGTTGTCACCATGTGAAGACATAACAGAATAGGTATTGCTATTGGAACTGATCCTATCATATAAATACAATACAATATATCAACAAACAACATTAACAGTTAGCCTTGCATGCTTAATGCTTTGTGCACTTATTGATCTTGGAGAAAAGTATGACTATTACAATATGAGAAGCGTGAGAAAAATGTATGAATGTATGAGAAGTGATGTATAACCCATAGGACGCACCTCTACAGTGACACATAGTACCTCTGAAGATGATAAAGAATAATGATACTTAAGAAAAAAGAAATTGGAGGCTGAAGGAAAAGCTACTCACAAAAATAAGACCAACCTAAAGAAATTGGGTAAGTTGTGATATTCTACAATTTAACATAAGACAGCACCAAATATCTGTACATTCATTGAAGAGCTAGAAGTTCAAACTCAAGAGAGGGAAACCTAGGTTGTCACGAGCTACAGAATGAAAGAGAAGTTTCAGCAAAGTATTTACTGCTTTGTTATTCCTTTTATATGAGTGCATGCAGATCCCATCTTAGTCTTCCTTTGTGCCCATCATCCTCCCAACAATTTACCTTCAGATCCCAAGTCTTGAAGAACTCCCCCCAGAAGAAGCAGAAGCAGCAAACAGTGTCCTCCAGCCATCATCCAGCTACTGCTGACTGCAGAGACAGAATGAGTGTGTGAGGGACTCACATTACACTGGGGTCCCACCCTGTCTGCTTAACCCCTACACCGCATATACACCACATGAGCAAGTTTGTTGTAAGCGTACAATGGAACCGTTTTATAATGCACCAACCATAACTGCGTTCACAACTTAACTATTTGTGAGCTAGGTAGGAATAACACTATGGCTTATAGAAACAGAATAAGAAAGTTAGACGTAGCTGTGTCTATTTCATATTAACATATTTATGGAGTTCAAGTAGGGTTGTGTGCCTGAACTCCATATCAAGCTAAATACTTTGTAATATTGTCTTTTTGATGGGTATATGCATATTTTAAATTGCTATTAGATAGTCATTAGAGTGACTCAGTAACTTACATTATCTTTTTTCTTGGTCTACTACACATTTTATTCTCTTATTTGTGATTTCAAATTATTTAAAATGCAAGGTATCATTTTTATGTGACTATACATCTTCAAATATGCAATATGGTAACTAGGGCAGATTCAATCGGCTGATATTTTCTGTTTTCTAAAGCTCACTATTCAGCTTTGTGGTATAGACTGAGATAGAGTCAGCAGAACCATCTCACTGTAAATGGATGTGACTGGTAAAGATATAACATCATAAAGATATAACTTTGTATGCATTTTCCATTTTACTCCATTGTCCATGGGTTGGGCTGGCCTCCATAACTTCTGTAGAGTGTAAGGCTAGGTTCACACTACGGAATTTCCGCCTGCAATTCCGCTTTGAAATTGCAGGCAGAAATTCTGCTTGCTAAAATGCACATGCCTAGTGAATGGGTTTTCCATTCACAAATTCACCTGGTTCTCTTTTCATTACACCACCCCCGCACCCGATCCTCGGTCTCCTCACCTTCCTGGAGATCCGCGGTTACCAGCGGTGCAGTGATGTGAGGCCAGGAAGGCTGCTGCTACTGTCACTTCAGCTGCCAGGCATAGATATCGCAGGAGTCAGAGGTTGGTGAAACGTCAGGGGTTAGGAACAGACGTGCGTGCCTACACGAGGCACGTCTGTTCCCATCAGCCCCTGGCCTGTCCGTCCGCTTGCCAGTTTATAGGTAATGAGAACAAAGTGCTGGCAGCGGTGGGCCCGGGCCGCTGGGCTGTGCCCAAGGGCCCGACCGCTGCAGCATTTAAAGTATAGTACAGTGCAGTAGCAGGGGGGCCCTGAGGGGCTATGAGACCCGCTCACGATTGCGACCGTTGCGACCTCTATAGCTACGCCACTGCCTATCTATGAACATGGAATCTATCCTCAACTATTAGGTATACCTGCATTACCGACTGCAATTCAGTACAAACTTGGGGAACATGTCATGTTGCTACAATATGACATCTGCCCAGAGGTGCTTGAAATTTCTTAGTTCAAATACGTAATCTGTAAAAGGGGCTGCCATTTACTATGTTACATATATCATTTTAATGTGTCCTATTGTGGCAGATGGGTCATTAGGACCACTCAAGTACCCGGGCACAAGTGCAATTACTATCTCTGCACCCCCAAAATGCACACGTCTTTATTAACTATGAACTTTAAAACACAGCGATAAAAGGGGATGTCATGCTGTGCATATGGCTTTCCATCAACCACACTGTCACGATTCGGCTTCCAGGTAGTGGATCCTCTGTGTCAGCGAGGGATTGGCGTGGACCGTGCTAGTGGACCGGTTCTAAGAGGCTACTGGTTTTCACCAGAGCCCGCCGCAAAGCGGGATGGTCTTGCTGCGGCAGTAGCAACCAGGTCGTATCCACTAGTAACGGCTCTACCTCGCTGACTGCTGAGAAGGCGTGGAACAGAAGGACTAGGCAGAGGCAAGGTCAGACGTAGCAGAAGGTCGGGGGCAGGCGGCAAGGTTCGTAGTCAGGATGGGTAGCAGAAGTTCAGGTACACAGGCTTTGGACAACACTAAACGCTTTCACTGGCACAAGGCAACAAGATCCGGCAAGGGAGTGCAAGGGAGGAGACTAGATATAGCCAGGGAACAGGTGGGAGCCAATTAAGCTAATTGGGCCAGGCACCAATCATTGGTGCACTGGCCCTTTAAGTCTCAGAGAGCTGGCGCGCGCGCGCCCTAGAGAGCGGAGCCGCGCGCGCCAGCACATGACAGCAGGGGACCGGGACGGGTAAGTGACCTGGGATGCGATTCGCGAGCGGGCGCGTCCCGCTGTGCGAATCGCATCCCCAACGGCCATGACAGTGCGGCGCTCCCGGTCAGCGGGACCGACCGGAGCGCTGCAGGGAGAAAGACACCGTGAGCGCTCCGGGGAGGAGCGGGGACCCGGAGCGCTAGGCGTAACAGTACCCCCCCCTTAGGTCTCCCCTTCTTTTTGTCCAGTAACTGCCTCCCCTGGGATGAGGACACCGGGAAAGAATGGAGGGTTTCCTCAACGGCAGGCAGTACAGCAGGAGTGGGAATGGGGAGGGAGGGCAGAGGGCGAGGCCTGGCACGGGGCAGTGTGACACCAGGACGGGGGCCATGGGGTGGCACAGAGGCTTGCCTGACGGGACTGGGAGGGGGGGAGAGGCACTTCCTGTGGCAGGCAGAGTCCCAGTTCCTGATCTCCCCGGTGGTCCAATCAATGGTGGGGGAATGAAGCCGGAGCCAAGGCAGACCGAGGAGAACCTCAGAGGTACAGTTGGGGAGAATGAAGAATTCAATCCTCTCAAGGTGGGGTCCAATAGACATGAGGAGGGGCTCTGTGCGGTAACGCACGGTGCAGTCCAATCTGGCTCCGTTGACCGCGGAAATGTAGAGCGGCTTGACGAGACGGGTCACCGGGATGCTGAATTTATTAACAAACGACTCCAAAATAAAATTTCCTGAGGCACCGGAGTCCAAGCAGGCCACGGCTGAGAGGGAGGAGCTGGCTGAAGAAGAAATCCGCACGGGTACCGTGAGACGTGGAGGAGCAGACTTGGAACCAAGAGACGCCACACCCACGTGAGCTGGGTGCGTGCGTGCGTTTCCCAGGCGTGGAGGACGGATAGGGCAATCCACCAAGAAATGCTCGGTACTGGCACAGTAAAGACAGAGATTTTCTTCCCTGCGGCGATTCCTCTCTTCCTGGGTCAGGCGAGACTTATCCACTTGCATGGCCTCCTCGGCGGGAGGCCCAGGCGTAGATTGCAACGGATACTGTGGGAGAGGTGCCCAGAGATCTAAGTCTTTTTCCTGGCGGAGCTCTTGGTGTCGCTCAGAAAAACGCATGTCAATGCGGGTAGCTAGATGGATGAGTTCTTGCAGATTGGCAGGAATCTCTCGTGCGGCCAGCACATCCTTGATGCGACTGGATAGGCCTTTTTTAAAGGTCGCGCAGAGAGCCTCGTTATTCCAGGATAATTCTGAAGCAAGAGTACGGAATTGTACGGCATACTCGCCAACGGAAGAATTACCCTGGACCAGGTTCAACAGGGCAGTCTCGGCAGAAGAAGCTCGGGCTGGCTCCTCGAAGACACTCCGGAGTTCAGTGAAGAAGGCCTGGACTGTGGCTGTGGCAGGATCATTGCGGTCCCAGAGCGGTGTGGCCCAAGACAAGGCCTTTCCTGAAAGAAGGCTTACTACGAACGCCACCTTAGACCGTTCTGAAGGAAACAAGTCCGACATCATCTCCATATGCAGGGAACACTGAGACAAAAATCCACGGCAGAGTCTGGAGTCCCCATCAAATTTGTCCGGCAGGGACAAGCGGAGGCTAGGAGCGGCCACTCGCTGCGGAGGAGGTGCAGGAGCTGGCGGAGGAGATGGTTGCTGCTGTAGCAGAGGCAGAAGTTGCTGTAACATGGCGGTCAACTGCGACAGCTGCTGTCCTTGTTGGGCAATCTGCTGCGATTGCTGAGCGACCACCGTGGGAAGATCAGCGAGACTTGGCAGCGGCACCTCAGCGGGATCCATGGCCGGATCTACTGTCACGATTCGGCTTCCAGGTAGTGGATCCTCTGTGTCAGCGAGGGATTGGCGTGGACCGTGCTAGTGGACCGGTTCTAAGAGGCTACTGGTTTTCACCAGAGCCCGCCGCAAAGCGGGATGGTCTTGCTGCGGCAGTAGCAACCAGGTCGTATCCACTAGCAACGGCTCTACCTCGCTGACTGCTGAGAAGGCGTGGAACAGAAGGACTAGGCAGAGGCAAGGTCAGACGTAGCAGAAGGTCGGGGGCAGGCGGCAAGGTTCGTAGTCAGGATGGGTAGCAGAAGTTCAGGTACACAGGCTTTGGACAACACTAAACGCTTTCACTGGCACAAGGCAACAAGATCCGGCAAGGGAGTGCAAGGGAGGAGACTAGATATAGCCAGGGAACAGGTGGGAGCCAATTAAGCTAATTGGGCCAGGCACCAATCATTGGTGCACTGGCCCTTTAAGTCTCAGAGAGCTTGCGCGCGCGCGCCCTAGAGAGCGGAGCCGCGCGCGCCAGCACATGACAGCAGGGGACCGGGACGGGTAAGTGACCTGGGATGCGATTCGCGAGCGGGCGCGTCCCGCTGTGCGAATCGCATCCCCAACGGCCATGACAGTGCGGCGCTCCCGGTCAGCGGGACCGCCCGGAGCGCTGCAGGGAGAAAGACACCGTGAGCGCTCCGGGGAGGAGCGGGGACCCGGAGCGCTAGGCGTAACACACACATTCACTTTGTAACTTAAACCTGCCATAGACTTAAGATTGCTTCTGGCCATAGGATTTGCAGGCTAAAATCTAAATTCTTTCCAGCTCTAAGCTGGAAGACTGAGAAAAGGTGTTGTGTAAGAGATAAGGAGTGTATTTTAGAAGCATATTTTACATTTTAATAAAAAGTTTATCTTTAAGTTTACCAGCAAATTTAACTTGTTAGGTAAAACTTCTATGGATCCCCATCTCAACAGTCTTTTATAATAGCTAACATTGACCAGACCCATGTTAAAAGGAGGAGCCCCTCCCCTTTCAATTCTATACATGTCGTGGTCACTACTGATCACAACATCTATGAGGTTAATGCTGCCGAGATCAGTGAGTTCTTGGTCTATAGTTGGAAGGGGTAAAATATAGTATTTTTCTAATGTTTTAATTTTCTGATTCTAATTTTTGTTTTTTCATTTTTTGGGACATTAACCCCTTAAGGACCAGGCCATTTTACACCTTAGGACCAGAGCGTTTTTTGATCATCTGACCACTGTCACTTTAAACATTAATAACTCTGGAATGCTTTTAGTTATCATTCTGATTCCGAGAATGTTTTTTTGTGACATATTCTACTTTAACATGGTGGTAAATTTTTGTGATAACTTGCATCCTTTCTTGGTGAAAAATCCCAAAATTTGCAGAAAAAATTGAAAATTTAGCATTTTTCTAACTTTGAAGCTCTCTGCTTGTAAGGAAAATGGATATTCCAAATAATTTTTTTTATTCACATATAAAATATGTCTACTTTATGTTTGCATCATAAAATTGAAAAGTTTTTACTTTTGGAAGACACCAGAGGGTTTCAAAGTTCAGCAGCAATTTTCCACAAAATTTTCAAACTCACTATTTTTCAGGGACCAGTTCAGGTTTGAAGTGGATTTGAAGGGTCTTCATATTAGAAATACCCCATAAATGACCCCATTATAAAAACTGCACCCCCCAAAGTATTCAAAATGGCATTCAGTAAGTGTTTTAACCCTTTAGGTGTTTCACACGAATAGCAGCAAAGGGAAGGAGAAAATTCACAATCTTCATTTTTTACACTTGCATGTTCTTGTAGACCCAATTTTTGAATTTTTACAAGGTGTAAAAGGAGAAAATGTATACTTGTATTTGTAGCCCAATTTCTCTCGAGTAAGGACATACCTCATATGTCTATGTAAAGTGTTCGTCGGGCGCAGTAGAGGGCTCAGAAGTGAAGGAGCGACAAGGGGATTTTGGAGAGTACGTTTTTAT
The DNA here is from genome assembly GCF_029499605.1 of Hyla sarda. Lineage (NCBI taxonomy): Eukaryota > Metazoa > Chordata > Amphibia > Anura > Hylidae > Hyla > Hyla sarda. The sequence continues at coordinate 170,226,099 of NC_079192.1, forward strand.
GAAATGGTTTTTGGGGGGCATATTGCATTTAGGAAGCCCCTATGGTGCCAGAACAGAAAAAAAAACCACATGGCATACCATTTTGGAAACTAGACATCTTGAGGAACGTAACAAGGAATTAAGTGAGCCTTAATACCCCACCGGTGTTTCACAACTTTTGCATATATAAATTTTGCATATGTAAATTTTGAATATGTAAATTTTGTATAATTTTTCACTAAAATGTGTGTTTCCCCCCAAATTTCACATTTTTGCAAGAGTAAATACCCCCAAATTTGTAACCCCATCTCTTCTGAGTATGAAGGTACCCCATAAGTTGACCTGAAGTGCACTACAGGCGAACTACAATGCTCAGAAGAGAAGGAGTCATATTTGGCTTTTTGAGAGCAAATTTTGGTTGGGGGGCATGTCGCATTTAGGAAGCCCCTATGGTGCCAGAACAGAAAAACAAAACCACATGGCATACCATTTTGGAAACTAGACCCCTTGAGGAACGTAACAAGGTATAAAGTGAGCCTTAATACGCCACAGGGGTTTCCCAACTTTTGCATTTGTAAAAAAAAAAAAATGTATTCACTAAAATGTGTGTTTCCCCCCAAATTTCACATTTTTGCAAGAGTTAATAGCAGAAAGTACCCCCCAAAATTTGTAACCCCATCTATTCTGAGTATGGAGGTACCCCATAAGTTGATCTGAAGTGCATTACGGGCTAACTACAATGCTCAGAAGAAGGAGTCATATTTGGCTTTTTGAGAGCAAATTTTGGTCGGGGGGCATGTCGCATTTAGGAAGCCCCTATGGTGCCAGAACAGCAAAAAAAAACCACATGGCATACCATTTTGGAAACTAGACCCCTTGAGGAACGTAACAAGGAATAAAGTGAGCCTTAATACCCCACAGGGGTTTCACAACTTTTGCATATGTAAAAAAAAAAATGTGTGTTTCCCCCAAATTTCACATTTTTGCAAGGGTTAATAGCAGAAAATACCCCCCAAAATTTTTAACCCCATTTCTTCTGAGTATGGACGTCAAGTGCCCTGCGGTCAAACTACAATGCTCAGAAGAGGAGGGGCACCATTGAGCTTTTGAAGAGTGAATTTGTTTGGAATGGTAGTCAGGGGCCATGTGCATTTACAAAGCCCCCCGTGGTGCCAGAACAGTGGACCCCCCCATATGTGACCCCATTTTGAAAACTACACCCCTCACAGAATTTAATAAGGGGTGCAGTGAGCATTTACATCCCACTGGCATTTGACAGATCTTTGGAACAGTTGGCTGAGCAAATGAAAAATAACATTTTTCATTTTCACGGACCACTGTTCCAAAAATCTGTCAGACACCTGTGGGGTGTAAATGGTCACTGTACCCCTTATTAAATTACATGAGGGGTGTAGTTTCCAAAATGGGGTCACATGTTGGGGGGTCCATTGTTCTGGCACTATGAGGGCTTTGTAAACACACGTGGCCTTCAATTCCGGACACATTTTCTCTTCAAAATCCCACTGGTGCTCCCTCTCTTCTGAGCTTTGTAGTTCGCCCACTGAGTACTTTACATTCACATTTGGGGTATTTTCTTACTCAGAAGAAATGGTGTTACAAATTTTGGGGGGCTTTTTTCCTATTTTCCCTTGTGAAAATGAAAAATTTAGGGTAACACCAGCATTTTAGTGAAAACATTTTTTTTTTTCATTTTCCCATCCAACTTTAACGAAAATTTGTCAAACACCTGTGGGCTGTTAAGGCTCACTATACCCCTTGTTACATTCCGTGAGGGGTGTAGTTTCCAAAATGGGGTCACATGTCGGTATTTATTTTTTTGCGTTTATGTCAGAACCGCTGTAAAATTAGCCACCCCTGTGCAAATCACCAATTTAAGCTTGTGTACATAGGCAAATGTACATAGTTCGCTCTCATTCCTGAGCCTTGTTGTGCGCCCGCAGATCATTTTGCGCCCACATCTGGGGTATTTCCGTACTCAGGAGAAATTGCGTTACAAATTTTGGGGGTCTTTTTTTCCTTTTACCTTTTGTGTAAATAAAAAGTAAAGGGCAACACCAGCATGTTAGTGTAAAAAAATTTTTTTTTACACTAACAGGCTGGTCCCAACTTTTCCTTTTCATAGGGGTAAAAGGAGAAAAAGCCCCCCAAAATTTGTAGTGTAATTTCTCCCGAGTACGGAGATACCCCATATGTGGCCCTAAACTGTTTCCTTGAAATACGACAGGGCTCCGTCGAGAGAGCGCCCTGCGCATTGGACTAAATTAGGGATTGCATAGGGGTGGACATAGGGGTATTCTACGCCAGTGATTCCCAAACAGGGTGCCTCCAGCTGTTGCTAAACTCCCAGCATGCCTGGACAGTCAGTGGCTGTCCAAAAATGCTGGGAGTTGCTGTTTTGCAACAGCTGGAGGCTCCGTTTTGGAAACACTGCCGTACAACACGTTTTTCATTTTTATTGTGGGGGGGGGGCAGTGTAAGGGGGTGTATATGTAGTGTTTTACCCTTTATTATGTGTTAGTGTAGTGTAGTGTAGTGTAGTATTTTTAGGGTACATTCGCACTGGCGGAGGTTTACAGTGAGTTCTCTGCTAGGAGTTTGCGCTGCGGCGAAAAATTTGCCGCAGCTCATACTTGAAGCAGAAAACTTACTGTAAGCCTGCCCGTGTGAATGTACCCTGTACGTTCACATGGGGGGGGGGGGGGGGCGCAAACCTCCATCTGTTTCAAAACTACAACTCCCAGCATGTACTGACAGACCATGCAGGCTGGGAGTTGTAGTTTTGCAACAGCTGGAGGCACAATGGTTGGAAAACCTTCAGTTAGGTTCTGTTATCTAACTCAATATTTTCCAACCAGCGTGCCTCCAGCTGTTGCAAAACTACAACTCCCAGTATGTACTGATCACCAAAGGGCATGCTGGGAGATGTAGTTATGCAACAGCTGGAGGGATCGCAACTACAACTCCCATTATTCTGGGATTTGCAGTTTTGCAACATCTGGAGAGCTACAGTATAGAGACCACTGATAACTGTGGCCCTCCAGATGCTGCATAATTACTAATCCCAGCTTGCCCAGACAGCAAACAGTTGTGTGGGCATGCTAGGAGTAGTAGTTTTGCAAGATCTGGAGGGCTATTGTTCAGAGACTACAATATAGTGCTCTCAAACTGTAGCCCTCCAGCTGTTGCAAAACTACAACTCCCAGCATGCCCAAACAGCTGTCTGGGCATGCTGGGAGTTGTAGTTTTGCAACATCTGGAGTGCTACAGTATAGAGACCACTATATAGTGGTCTCGGACTGCATCCCTCCAGATGTTGCTAGGCATCTTACCGGCTTCAGTCGGATCCAGGGAGCCTGCTGCACGACATCGCCGCCCGCCGATCTCCGACGCCGATCGTCGCCCGCAGCCTCCGCAGATCGGTAAGTGGACTCCGGCGCGGTCCTCTGTCGATTCCCCATTCTGCCCCGCCTATTGTGGGTGGGCAGGATGGGGAAAACGAAAGTTAACCCCCCCGCCCCCGATCTGCTATTGGTGGTCGCATCTAGACCACCAATAGCAGGGATAGGAGGGGTGACACCCCTGCCACCTCACTCCTATGCCTTCAGGGGGATCGTGGGTGTCTTAGACACCCGCGATCCCCCTTATATTCCGGGTCACCAGGTCACCATAGACCCGTAATGACCCGGAATTGCGCAAATTGCAAGTGTGAATTCACTTGCGATTTGCGCCGATCGCCTTCATGGGGGGTCTGATGACCCCCCTGGGCATTTGCGAGGGGTGACTGCTGATCGATATCAGTAGTCACCCTGGTCCAGTCCCCGCCCGGCGCGCGGTGGGGACCGAAATTCCCACGGACGTATGAGTACGTGCCTGGTCCTTAAGACCCAGGGTGCAGGGACGTACTCATACGTGCTTGGTCCTTAAGGGGTTAAGGGGGTATTCCGGTGGAAAACTTTAAAAAAATTTTTTAATCAACTGGTGCCAGAAAGTTATACAGATTTGTAAATTACTTATTTTACAAAATCTTAATCCTTCCAGTACTTCTTAGCTGCTGAATAACTACAGATGAAATTCTTTTATTTTTGGAATACAGAGCTCTCTGCTGACACCTCTGTCCATTTTAAGAACTGTCCAGAGTAGGAGAAAATTCCCATAGAAAACATATGCTGCTCTGGACAGGTCCTAAAATGGACAGAGATGTCATCAGAGAGCACTGTGGTCATGATATCAGCAGAGAGCTCTGTGTTCCAAAAAGAAAAGAATCTGTTTAACTTTCTGGCACCAGTTGATTTAAAAAAAAAGCTTTCCAACGGAGTACTCCTTTAACCCCTTAACCCCGTTTTTGCAGTTTCCTCATCACCTTCTAAAAATCATAACACTTTCAATTTTGCACATAAAATTCCATATAATGGCTTATTTTTTGCACCACAAATTCTACTTTGCACTGACTTTAGTCATTTTTACCAAAAAATCCACGACAAAACGGAAAAAAAATTAATTGTGTGACAAAATTGAAGAAAAAATTCCATTTTGTAATTTTTGGGGGCTTCCGTTTCTATGCAGTGCATTTTTCGGTAAAAATGACACCTTATCTTTATTCTGTCGGTCCATACGATTTAAATGATACCCTACTTATATAGGTTTGATTTTGTTGTACTTCTGAAAAAAATCATAACCACATGCAGTAAAATGTATACGTTAAAAATTCTCATTTTCTGACCCCTATAACTTTTTTATTTTTCTGTATACTGGCCGGTTTGAGGACTCATTTTTTGCGCCGTAATCTGAAGTTTTTATCTGTACCATTTTTGTATTGATCAGACTTTTTGATCGCTTTATATTCATTTATCCATGATATAAAAAGTGACCAAAAATACGCTATTTTGTATTTTTTGCACGTACGCCATTGATTGTGCGGTTTAATTAACAATATATTTTTATTATTCGGACATTTCCGCACACGGCGATACCACATATGTTTATTTTTATTTACACTGGTTTTTTTTTTATGGGAAAAGGGGGGTGATTCAAACTTTTATTAGGGAAGGGGTTAAACGACTTTTGTTAACTTTTTTTTCACTTTTTTTCTTCAGTGCTATAGCTCCCAAAGGGGGCTATAACACTGCACACACTGATCTTTTACACTGTTCACTGCAAATCCATAGCTTTGCATTGATCAGTGTTATAGGCGGTCGATTGCTCAAGCCTGTATCTCAGGCTTGGAGCAATCAATCGTGGATCGGATACGACAGAGCAAGGTAAGGGGACCTCCGCTCGTGTGCTAGCTGATCGGGATATCGTGATTTTATCGCAATGGTCCCGATCAACCCAACTGAGCTGCTGGGAAACCTTCACTTTCATTTTAGACGCGGCAATCAACTTTGATCGCCGCGTCTAAAGGGTTAATAGCATGCGGCACCAATCATTGATTGGTGCCGCAAACTATTAGCCCAGGGTCCCGGCTATCATCAGCCGCCGGGACCGACCTGGTATGACTCGGGGTCACGGCGTGACCCTGTTTTATTTACCGGGACCGGGTGTAGGGCGTACAGGTACACCCTACATCCTTAAGAGGTTAAGGACCCAGCCCATTTTCACCTTAAGGACCTGGCCATTTGGATGTGAAAATGAAAATTTTTATTTTTTTTCCACTAAAATGCTGGTGTTACCCCACATTTTTCATTTTCACAAGGGGTATTAGGAGAAACAGCGTACCAAAATTTGTAACCCCATTTCTTAGTATGGAAATACCCCATATGTGGATGTAAAGTGCTCTGCGGGCGATCTACAATGCTCAGAAGAGAAGGAGCGCCATTGAACTTTTGGAGAGAGAATTTGATTGGAATAGAAGTCAGGGGCCATGTGCGTTTACAAAGCCCCCCGTGGTGCCAGAACAGTGGACCCCCCCCCCCACATGTGACCCCATTTTGGAAACTACACCTCCGTAAATTTCTCATTTTCATGTACCACTGTTCCAAAAATCTGTCAGACTCCTGTGGGGTGTAAAGGCTCACTGTACCCCTTATTAAATTCTGTGAGGGGTGTAGTTTCCAAAATGGGGTCAAATGTGGGGGGGGGGCACTGTTCTGGCACTATCAGGGCTTTGTAAACCCACAGGGCCTTCAATTTCGGACACATTTTCTCTCAAAAATCCCAATGGTGCGCCTTCTCTTCTGAGCATTGTAGTGCACCCGCAGAGCACTTTACATCCACATATGAGGTATGTTCTTACTCAGAAGAAATGGGGGGCTTTTTTCCTATCCTCCCTTTTGAAAATGAAAAATTTACGGTAACACCAGCATTTTTGTGAAAAACATAATTTTTTTCATTTTCACATCCAACTTTAATGTAACTACACCCCTTGTTATATTCCGTGAGGGGTGTACTTTCAAAAATGGGGTCACATGTGGGTATTTATTGTTTTGCGTTTATGTCAGAACGGCTGTAAAGTCAGCCACCCCTGTGCAAATCACCAATTTAGACCTCAAATGTACATAGTGCGCTCTCACTCCTGAGCCTTGTTGTGCGCCCCCAGATCAGATTTTTTACACTAACATTCTGGTGTAGACCCCAACTTTACCTTTTCATAAGGGGTAAAAGGAGAAAAAGCTCCCCAAAATTTGTAACACAATTTCTCCCGAGTATGGAAATACCCCATATGTGGCCCTAAACTATTTCCTTGAAATAGGGCTTTAAAGTGAGAGAGCACCATGTGCATTTGTTGTTTTTCAACAGCTGGAGGCTCTGTTTTGGAAACAGTGCCGTACAAGACTTTTTTCTTTATTGGGGGGGGGGGGGGGGGTTGACTGTGCAGGGGTATATGTAGTGTTTTACTTTTTATTTTGTGTAGTGTAGTGTAGTGTTTTTAGGGTACATTCACACGGGCGGGTTTACAGTGAGTCTGAGCTGGAAGTTTGAGCTGTGGCGGAACATTTTCCACATCTCAAACTTGCAGCAGAAAACTCGCTGTAAACCCCCTTCCGTGTGAATGTACCATGTACATTCACATGGTGTGTGTGTGTGTGTGGGGGGGGGGGGGGGGGCAAACCTCCAGCTGTTGCAAAACTACAACTCCCAGCATGCACTGACAGACCATAGGTACACTGCTGCAACTCCCAGCTTTGGTAGTCTGTGCATGCTGGGATTTGTAGTTATGCAACAGCTGGAGGCACATTGGTTGCGCAACACTCAGAGTTTGTTACTTAACTCAGTGTTTTGAAACCAGTGTGCCTCCAGCTGTTGCAAAACTAGAACTCCCAGCATGTACAGTGCATGCTGGGAGTTGTATTTTTGACATAGCTGGAGGCACACTGGTTGCGAAACACTGAGTTAGGACACAAACTCTGTTTCACAACCAATGCGCATGCATTGACAGTCAAATGGCATGCTGAAAGTTGTAGTTTTACAACAGCTGGAGGCACACTGCTACAACTCCCAGCATGCCCTTTGGCAGTCTGTGCATGCTGGAAGTTGTAGTTATGCTCCAGCACACTTTTTCATTGAAAAAGCATGCACAGACAACCAAAGGGCATGCTGGGAGTTGTAGTTGAACTCCAGCTGTTGCAAAACGACAACTCCCAGCATGCCCTTTGGCTGTGTATGCTGAGAGTTGTTGCTAAGCAACAGCAGGAGGTGAACAGGCCTCACCTCCTGCTGTATCCTGCCGCTTGGACTGCCGGGATCATCGCTGCTGCTGCCACCGCTCCTTCCACCGGGACCGCCGCCGCTACTCCTGAGGGGACCGCCACCGGACCAGGGAAAGGTAGGAGACCTCTGCCGGCCCCGATCTCCACCCCCCCCCCCCCATTGCCACCTAGCAGGACAGTGATTGATCGGTCGTTCCAACCGATCAATCTCGTGATCGTGAGATGGCACCCATGCCACCTCACTCCTGCTGGGTAAGGGTGAATGGGGCTGTCTCGGACAGCCCCATTCACCTTTTTTTTCTGGGTCACTGAGTCGCCAGAGACCCAATTGACCCGGAATCGCCGTAAATCACCGGTATCAATTGACCAGCAATTTGCGGCGATCGCTGACCCCCCTGGGCAGCCTTATTATGGGGGCTGCCATCCTGATTGGGCTGTTTTTAGTAGCATTTAGAGATATGATTTATAGCAGGACAGGACCTGTCCCATTCATATGCATTGAAAAAGTTATCTGTGAACTTTTCCGAGGTCATTCTACAGGGAGGAGGAATACTGAGCTCTGCTGTGAATGTCAGCCGATCCAGTGCTATCTCTCTCCTGGTGTCACCTTTCAAAGGAATTACAGGGAAATTATCTGTATAGATCAAAGAATCTTAACTTAGTTTTAGACCTAGCAGCCAAAATAAAAACTGCACAACTGCATGATTATTATAAAATCTATATAGTAAAATGGAAAATTTGAAAAACCATCACCAAGAAATCTTAAAAAATATGGTAAACATAAAAACTTGATTTAAACAATAGGTTATGATGGCACATTTCCCCTTAACTATTGCTAGGCGATTACTTAGCTGTAATCTGTGGTACATAGTGGATTGTGGAATTTTCAGCTGCATTAAGACTCCTGATCCAGTAGGTATAACAGCTTTAGTTGTAAAATCATTAAAAGTTGCCCTATGCTGGTCAATTCCACACTGGGATATAGGGTTAAATGGGATCTTATCAAATCTTATCAAAATATAATCTTGTCATCCTACATATTGGTTTGTTCTATCACATCACTGTACACAAAGCATTGTCATACTGATCTAGTGATAATGATGTTAACAAAAAACAAAATGTGTTACTCAACTCTACATTTTATAGGAATGATCCAGTACAGATATTTAACAGTAGGTAATACAGTATATTACAGCTAAAAGGGTATGCATGCTTTTATACAATTTGATAGCCACAGACTGAAAACATAGGGATGCAAATTGCTCTTCAACCTACCAATTTGACATCCCTGCTGTAAGCTTTCTAGAAAGGCTCTCCACCCACTGCTCTCTTTCAAGTGTGTGGGAGGAAAGGGAAAGAAAGATTCCCTGGCTGTTGATCCTGATAATATTTTTAGAATATTTGTTTGTACAGTTAGAAAAAAGTAAATGCTTGCTCTGAATGTAACGAACGAACTAAGGTTACAGAAGAGAGGCCTTAGGACATTACAGAAGCAACATATTTTAACCAGAAATGTGGTTTCCATTTAGACATATACAAAAATTTATATGGTTGCAGCAAAAAAAACAAAAAAAAAAACAAAAAAAAGTCCCGGTGCTTAGATGGGCACTGTCATTTTCAAACACTTTTTACATAATGTAGATAGTAACATTATATAAATATATATATATATATATATATATGCATGTTATGGTCTGTGCTCCGGCTGCCTGTGCTTGCCATGAGCGCATTTCCCTGTCATCTACTGCTACCGGCGGGGTACGCATCGTGGGACGCGCCCGCATGCGAATCCCAGCCCGTCACTCACCCCGATCCTCTGCCACCTCCTCTCCTGCCTCTCACCTCCGGTGTGCGTGTCCCCATCTCCTAGGGCATGCGCTTCTGCTATCCTGACTACAGGTTGCTGTTCTCCTTCTGTACCTCAAATCTCCTCAGCCGCCTGTGTGGTCGAGTCGTACCTGGGTGCCGCCTGCCACAGCAAGTCCATCCCGCTTTACGGCAGGTTCTGGTGAAAACTAGCGGCACCTTAGACTCCGCTTCCTGATACGGCCCACGTCATCTGCCACACAGGTCCAGCGGATCTACTACCCAGAGTGTTCCTGTCTATTAAACAGTTAGTGTCACAGTAAGATCCGCCCATGGATCCCACTGAGGTACCCCTGCCTGAAGTCGCGGATCTTCCCCTCATTGTGATACGTCAGTTGCAGCAGTTGGCCCGACAGTCGCAGAAACTCTCTCAACTTTCAGCTATGATGCAACACCTTTTGGCTTTGCAACAGCAGCAGCACCCGCAACCTGCCCCACTCCCTCCTACAACTCCTGCTGTGTCTTCTGGCTCCCAGCTACGTCTACCATTACCCTCTAAATATGACGGTGATTCCAAGTTATGCAGAGGCTTCGTTGCAGAGCGCGCCATGCATTTGGAGCTCATGTCTGAACAGTTTCCGATGGAACGTGCCATGGTGGCCTTTGTTATTAACCTACTGTCCAGAAAAGCCCTGGCCTGGGCTATACCCCTTTGGGACCACAGTGATCTGGTAGCTTCCAACTTGATGGCTTTTCTGGCAGAATTTTGCTGTGTCTTTGCGGAACCTGCACGTGCCTCTTCTGTTCAATTCTGCACTCTAGCCACATAACTAGCATGGAATGATGAGGCCTTGTGTGCCACATTCAAACAAGGTCTGTCTAGCAGGATTAAAGATACCCTTGCTCCATGTGATCCTCCTTCTTCTCTGACTGAACTTATCCACCTGGCCACACGTATTGATGTGTGTTTTGCTGAGAGGCAGGAAGAACTGCGCTTAGAGAAGGAACCTGCTCGAACACAGAGATATCCTCACCTGGCACCCGTGTTTCAATGTCCACTCTCTACAGTTATCTGCGCCTCTTGCCGAAGAGGCTATGCAAGTGGATCGTTCGCGTCTTATGCTAGCCCGGAACACTTCCTCAAAGACTGTTCTGTTCGTCCACAGTATCCGGGAAAATGCTAGCACCTAGGGCACGTAGGAGAGGCGTCCCCAGGTGTGAATACCACCTCTCCTTGCTTGACCATTTCTGTACAAGTCTTCGCTTCTGCCAAGTCTTCCTTCAGCGCTACAGCATTTTTGGATTCTGGATCCGCAGATGACTTTATTGATGCTTCTTTGGTCCACAAATATCATCTTCCTGTTACTCGGCTTGCCAAGCCTTTGTTCATCTTCTCTGTTAATGGACAAAATTCGGACTGTAAGCTGCTATTCCGTACTGAGCCTTTCGTCATGAAAGTGGGTGTCTTGCATAAAGAAAAGATTGAATTGTATGTACTGCCTCACTGTACCTCTGAGCTTCTTCTTGGCCTTCCTTGCCTCCGACGTCACTCTGGCATAGAGTTAGCTACTACTATCACATATTTTTATATATATATATTTTTTATGTCCTTACGAAAATCATTGGTGCATTGGTGTTAGTGTGGTTATGATTTATCAAAATAGGATTTTAGCCCAGGTTTCTTCAATTCACTCGGCTACTATTTTATCATTGTCCCATAAAAGAAAAAAAATGATAGCCGTAATCACTTGTTAATATGCTGAGATCCGTCCAGTCCTTGGATACCACACAAAGGGATTAGTGTTGCTTACGAATATTCGCAATGCAAATTTTATTCGCGAATATCGCATATTCGCGATTTCGTGAATATTCACGAATATAGCACTATATATTTGCAATTACGAATATTCGTTTTTTTTTTTTTTTTTCCAGCAGTACACATCACAGTGATCATCCCTCTCTGCTTCCAGCTTGTGTGGTGTAAAGAAGGCTCTAATACTACTGTGTGAGACTGGCGTGCGAATTTTCGTGTCTGCGAAAGTTTGCATGTGCGAATTTTCTTATATGCGAAAATTTGCATATGCAAATTTTTGCATATGCTAATGTTTATATATACTAATTTCCGCATATGCGAATATTACGAATATGTGAATTTAGCGAATATATGACGAATATTCGTTCATATATTCGCGAAATATCGCAAATTAGAATATGGCCTATGCCGCTTAACATTAAAAGGAATTAACATACCGTCCCCTTGTTGCCTCACAACGGGGCGTACCTTAGTGACGTGGTACTCTGGCGGCAGGATATGACGCCAGAGGCCGGCACCACAAGGTAGAGTGCGCAGCAGCTGTAAACATTACACAGCTCCCCGCCACTGTGGGTAAGCGCTCTGATCGTGGGGACTAGAGAACCGGCAGCGTAATCGTAAGTAGCCACCTAGCGGCACAGTGTGTGGTGGTCTTTTTTTTTTGACAGGAACTCGAAAACACAAGCAGTGATAGGGCTCTTTTGTTTTACAGGTATCTTGTGGATCTCTGATGGGCGTGAGTGTTACGGTTCAGGGTCACAATTGGATTTAACAGGATTTATAGCCCTGCCTTCTTGTTTATATTACAGGTCCCGAAGACCGTTGCTGCTGTTCTAAAAAGGGTGATCAACGGAGGTTTTTGAACCCTGGATGCACCTATATTTGACCATTCATTATCATATTTATTTGTTTAGCAAAATGATGAGTCTCTGAACTACTAAACATTCATGAGCTATCGAACTGTGAAATGGATAAAAATATATGCAGAACCATTACATTAATTATCAAAGTAACCATTTTGTGTTTCCACTCAAGCAGTCATGGTATCTATTGGCACCAATGACAAAGAGGTATGTGGAGTGTCCTTAAAAATGATTTCAGGGACTTAGGCCGCAACCTTAACCCCTTAAGGACGCAGGGTTTTTCAGTTTTTGCATTTGTTTTTTCCTCCTTACCTTTTAAAAATCATAACCCTTTCAATTTTCCACCTAAAAATCCATATTATGGTTTATGTTTTGCGTCACCAATTCTACTTTGAAGTGATATTAGTCATTTTACCCAAAAATCCACGATGAAACGGAAAAAAAAAATCATTGTGCGACAAAATCGAAGAAAAAACAGCATTTTGTAACTTTTGGGGGCTTCCATTTCCACGCAGTGCATATTTCGGTAAAAATGACACCTTAACATTATTCTGTAGGTCCATACGTACCCTACTTATATAGGTTTGATTTTGTCGTACTTCTGGAAAAAATCATAACTACATGCAGGAAAATGTATACATTTAAAAATGCCCTCTTCTGAAGCCCTATTACCTTTTTATTTTTCCATGTACAGAGTGGTATGAGAGCTCATTTTTTTCGCCGTGATCTGAAGTTTTTATCGGTACCATTTTTGTTTTGATCAGACTTTTTGATCACTTTTTATTCATTTTTTAATGGTATAAAAAGTGACCAAAAATACGCTTTTTTGGACTTTTGAATTTTTGTACACCATTGACCGCGCGGTTTAATTAATGATATATTTTTATAGTTCGGACATTTACGCACACGGCGATACCACATATGTTTATTTTTATTTACACTGTTTTATTTTATTAATGCGAAAAGGGGGTGATTCAAACTTTTTTTTAGGGAAGGGGTTAAATGATCTCTATTAACACTTTTTTTTTAAACTTTTTTTTGCAGTGTTATAGGTCCCATAGGGGCCTATAACATTACATACACTGATCTTTTACACAGATCACTGGCATAAACTAACATGCCTGTGATCAGTGTTATCAGCACTTGACTGCTCCTGCCTGGATCTCAGGCACGGAGCAGTCATTCGCCGATTGGACACTGAGGAGGCAGGTAGGGTTCCTCCCGGTGTCCTGTAAGCTGTTCGGGATGCCGCAATTTCACCGTGGGCGGTCCCGAAAAGCCCAACTGAGCAGCCAGGATAGTTTCACTTTCGTTTCAGGAGCGGCGATCAGCTTTGATCGCCGCGTCTGAAGGGTTAATACAGGGCATCACCGCGATCGGTGATGTCCTGTATTAGTCGCGGGTCCCGGCCATTGATGGCCGCCGGGACCGCCGCAATATGACGTAAATATACGTCCTTCGTCGTTAAGGGGTTAAGGCAAGGACCTCCAAGGTAATATTTTCTGAAATATTACCGGTAACATGAGCCACACCAGAGAGGCAGCAGGATATTTGTGGGGTAAACAAGTGGCTCAGAAGCTGGTGTAGGAAGGAGGGGTTTGAGTTCATGGAGAACTGAGCCGACATCGCTGTCGGTTACCGGCTCTACCGTAGGGACGAGCTGCACCTCAATGGGGAGGGTGCAGCTGTGCTTGGGGAGAAGGTGGCTAGAAGGATGGAGGAGTGTTTAAACTAGGGACTGGGGTGGGGAAACCTACAATGTAGAGGGGGAAGATAGTGTAGATAGAGAGGAGGGACTAAGTAATATACCTGGGGGTGGAGCGGAGGGAGGGCTTAGTATAGTTAATAGGGATAGGCTTTATAGGAAGAAAAAACATACACCTTTGAATTGCATGTTGACTAATGCCAGATGTCTGTCCAGTACAACAGAGGAACTGGAGTGGTTGTTGTATGAGGAGAATTATGACATAGTGGGTATAACAGAGACATGGTTGGATGATAGCTGGGACTGGGCGGTCAACGTACAGGGTTATAGTCTATTCAGGAAGGATCGGACAAAATGGAAAGGGGGAGGAGTTTGTCTGTATGTAAAGTCCAGTCTGAAGGCCGCACTTCAGGAGTATATATATGGGAGGGAAACGATAATGTGGAGACATTATGGGTAGAAATATACAGAGATAAAAATAAAAAAATTCTGATAGGGGTTTGCTATAAGCCACCAAACATAATGGAAGAGCTAGAAGATCAATTACTGAGGCAAATAAACAAGGCAGCAAATCAAAATGATGTGATAATAATAATAATAGTGTTGAGCGGCATAGGCCATATTCGAATTCGCGAATATTCGCGAATATATGGACGAATATTCGTCATATATTCGCGAATATTCGTAATATTCTTGTTTTATATTTAGCATATACTAAATTAGCATAAGCAAAATTCGCACACCAGTCTCACACAGTAGTATTAGAGCCTTCTTTACACCACATAAGCTGGAAGCAGAGAGGGATTTACGAATTACGAATATATAGCGCTATATTCGCGAATATTCGCGAATTCGCGAATATGCGATATTCGCGAATAAAATTCATATTGCGAATATTCGCGAGCAACACTAATAATAATGTGATTGAATGACTTCAGCTATCCTGATATAAACTGGGAGACAGTGACCTGTGAATCTCATAAAGGAAACAAGTTTTTGACTATAACTAAAGAAAATAATTTGTCCCAAATGGTGCAGGGTCCGACCAGAGGGGGCGCCCTACTAGACTTACTATTAACCAACAGACCTGACAGAGTAACTAATGTGCAAGTAGAAGGACACCTGGGAAATAGTGATCATAATATAATACATTATATAACTTGTTCTTCAATAACAAAATCTCTTGAGGGGCCACAAAAACAATGAACTTTAGAAAGGCAAAGTTTGATCAAGTCAGAGAAGCCCTCAACAATATAAATTGGGATAATGTCCTCAAAAACAAGAATACTGACACTAAATGGGAGACTTTTAAAAAAATCTAACATTTTCTATGGGAATAAAAGGGTCAGAAGTAAAAGAAAACCAATATGAGGAATAAAAATGTTAAAGGGGCAATAAATGACAAAAATAAAGCATTTAACCTCTTAAGGACCATGGACGTGTATACACGTCCAATGGCCGTTAATCGGGTATGACGCGGGCTTCTGATACGAGCCCGCGTCATCCCGGCCGGCCCCCAGCTGATTCCTGTTGCTGGGGGCCGGCATTAATAGCCAACATGTGGTGATCGTCACGGCCGGCTATTAACCCCTAAAAAATTACATCCCCATATGCAGAAAAATAAAAAAGTTCTAGGGGTTAGAAGAGGACATTTTTAAACATATAAATTTTCCTGCATGTAGATATTTTTGCCAGAAGTACGACAGGTATCATTTTAACCGTATGGACCTACAGAATAATGATTTACCAAAAAATTTACTGCATAGAAACGAAAGCACCCAAAAGTTACAAATGGCGTTTTTTTCTTCAATTTTGTTGCACAATGTCTTTTTTTACCGTTTCGCCGTGGATTTTTGGGTAAAATGACTAATGTCACTGCAAAGTGGAATTGGTGGTGCAAAAAATAAGCCATAATATGGATTTTTGGGTGGAAAATTTAAAGGGTTATGATTTTTAAAACGTAAGTAGGAAAAAAATGAAAATGCAACAACTGAAAAACGCATCCTTAAGTGGTTAAACTAATTGTTCTCCACTGTATTCCCCGAGTAAACTGAAATGCCAGGTGAAACACAGCAAGATAAGGTAGACTCCCCAGTACAGGTCACCTGTCTAACCCAGGAAGAAGTACAGTGCCGCCTACAAAAAATCAAAATAGACAAATCACCAGGCCCAGATGGCATTCACCCCTGTGGAATTAAAGGAGTACTCTAGTGCAGAGTATTCCTGCTCCGTTCTGCCCGGGCTGCAAAATAAATGAAAATGAACCATCACTCACCTCCCTGGGTTCCCGCGGAGCGCCACTACAGCTGTTCGGTCCTCCGGTGCATCTCCTTCATACTTCTGGGTGTAACGAAGCGTCACATGGCGCTCAGCCTATCGCCGGCAGCTGCGATGTTCAGCCTCGGCCAGCGATAGGCTGAGCGCCATGTGACGCTTCGTTACACCCGGAAGTATGAAGGAGATGCACCGGAGGACCGAACAGCTGTAGTGGCGCTCTGCGGGAACCCAGGGAGGTGAGTGATGGTTCATTTTCATTTATTTTGCAGCCCGGGCAGAACGGAGCAGGAATAGTCTGCACTAGAGTACTCCTTTAAGTAATGTAATAGACAGACCCCTATTTTTTATATTCCAGGACTCTATAGTAGGGATGTCCCGATACCATTTTTTAAAGACCGAGTACGAGCATGGTGATGCGGTTTCTGGGGCTGTTTACCGTGCTGATATATGGGTTCCTTGTTGTGTACAATAAAGGTGGCTGCTGTAGTATGAGCCAAGATTTCTCTCTTCTCCATTGGGCAGAACAGGGAATTTGCATTGGCGGTGAGACTGATGTCTCCGGAGCGATTGCGCTGATGTTCACATGGTGAGCAGCGGTAGAAACCGGGTCACTTGTACTATCTACCTATAAATTCAAGTTAGTGCAGGTGACTCTGCTGTAAGATTGCCTAGAATAATAAGGAGTATCTCCCTTTAGACATTAGCAGGCCCCCCCCTTTAGACATTAGCAGGGCCCCCCTTTTAGACATTAGCAGGGCCCCACTTTAGACAGCAGGGCCCCCCCTTTAGACATTAGCAGGGCTCCCCCTTTAGACATTAGCAGGGCTCCCCCTTTAGACATTAGAAGGGCCCCCTTTAGACATTAGCAGGACCCCCCCTTTAGACATCAGGGCCCCCCTTTAGACAGCAGGCCTCCTGTAGACCGCAGCCCTAGCCCTTGTGGACAGCTCACCTGCAGCTGTCCTCTGTCGGGTGCTGCCGCTCCACTGCTCCGTCCTCCCGTCCGCATCATTGCGTTCTATGGAGAAGCATGGGACATACACGTCACTCTGCTTCCTCCATAGCGTTATGCTGGGCGCAGGGGAGGAGGAGTGACGTGTATGTCACATGCTCCTCCATAGAACGCAATGATGCGGACGGAAGGACGGAGCAGTGGAGTGGCAGCAGGTATCGGACATGGTATCGGGGATAATGAACGAGTCCCCGATATCATGGAAATGGCCAGTATCGGCCCCGATACTGATACTAGTATCAGTATCGGGACATCCCTACTCTATAGTAACAGGGACTGTTCCCCAGGGCTGGTGCATGGCAAATGTGGTGCCAATATTTAAAAAGGGGTCAAAAGGTGACCCCGGGAATTATAGGCCTGTTAGTTTAACCTCCGTTATTTGTAAATTGTTTGAGGGTTTTCTAAGGGATGCTATTTTGGAGTATCTTGATAAAAGTAAATGTATGACCCCCATATCAGCATGGCTTTATAAGGGATCGGTCCTGTTGAACTAACCTGATCAGCTTCTATGAGTAGGTGAGCTCCAGACTGGACCAGGGGCAATCGCTAGATGTCGTATATGGATTTTTCCAAAGCATTTGATACTGTGCCACATAAAAGGTTGGTGCATAAAATGAGAATGCTTGGACTAGGGGAAGATGTGTGCAAGTGGGTAAGTAACTGGCTCAGTGATAGGAAACAGAGGGTGGTTATTAATGGGACTTATTCTGATTGGGTGATTGTTACAAGTGGGGTACCACAGGGGTCAGTCTTGGGTCATATTCTATTTAATATATTCATTAATGACCTTGTAGAGGGGTTGAATAGTAAAGTAGCAATCTTTGCAGATGATACTAAACTCTGTAAAGCGATAAACACTATAGAGGACAATGCACTGTTACAAATGGATCTGGATAGGTTGGAGGTTTGGGCTGGGAAGTGGCAGATGAGGTTCAACACTGACAAATGTAAGGTTATGCCCATGGGGAGGAAAAATTCAGGCTGGGATTATGTAATAAATGGGAGCACACTTGGGATGACTGACATGGAAAAGGACTTGGGAGTCTTAGTTAACAGTAAATTTAGCTGTAGTGACCAGTGTCGGGCAGCTGCTGCCAAGGCAAATAAAATCATGGGGTGCATCAATAGGGGCATAGATGCCCAAGACAAGGAAATAATTCTACCACTGTACAAATCACTAGTCAGACCACACATAGAATACTGTGTACAGTACTGGGCACCAGTGTACAAGAAGGAGTGGAGTTGGAGAGGGTTCAAAGACGGGCAACCAGGGTAATACGGGGAATGGGAGGACTACAGTATCCAGAAAGATTATCACAATTAGGATTATTTAGTTTAGAAAAAAGAAGGCTTAGGGGAGACCAAATAACTATGTATAAATATATCAGGGGGCAGTTCAGAGATCTCTCTTATGATCTATTTATACCCAGGACAGTATTCTTAACAAGGGGGCATCCTCTACGCAGCGGCGTAGCGTGGGTTGTCAGCACCCGGGGCAAGGCAAGTAAATTGCGCTCCCTAACCCGTGGATTTTAGCACTCGAGTCTCTTCCACTAGATTAGTTAAAGAAACCCTTACCCCCTAAGCACATGTATTGTTTGTTATGAAAATATTGATAAATAAATTAAAGTTTGCTAGACCCACTGACCCGATCACAGCAGTCAGCAGGCTAGGTTTTCTCCTCCAGGTCCTCCTAGGTTTTCCTCCTGCAGCGTCTGTCACCACTGGGTCCCTCTCTCCTCTCTGGCCTGTGTCACCTGCTGCCGCCGCTGCCAGCTTCTTCTTGCTGCTGCTTAGGCTGGTCTGGTAGCTTCTCTCCCGCACTCATCGCTGCGCTGGGTGTCCCTCCCCCAGATAGTCCCTCTCTCTCTCTTCGCACCCACCGCACCGCACGCCTGGCACCCCCCCCCCTCCACAGTGGGCGGTGACCCGGCGGCTCGGATCGGATTCGCACAGCCAGCACTGCAGAGAGAGTGAGTGAGCCAGGCAGGGGTAGAGAGCTGCGAGTGCGAGCACGCCCCCCCAGATGTTGCGCCCGGTGTGGCCGGCCCCCCCTGCACCCCCACGCTACGCCACTGCCTCTACGTCTTGAGGAAAGAAGGTTTCTACACCAGCACAGACGGGGGTTCTTTACTGTAAGAGCAGTGAGACTGTGGAATTCTCTGTCTGATGAGGTGGTCATGGTGAACTCTGTAAAATAATTCAAAAGGGGTCTGGATGCATTTTTGGAGATTAATAACATTACAGATTATGGATTCTAGGTCTAAAGGGACAGAACGTTGATCCAGGGATTTATTCTGATGCCATATTTGGAGTCGGAAAGGAATTTTTACCTTTAGTATGAGGGTTTTCTTTTTGCATTCCACTGGATCAACTCAGTAGGGACTCATTAGGGTTATAGGTTGAACTTGATGGACTCGGGTCTTTTTTTTTACCTTATAAACTATGCTACTATGTAAGACGCCAGTTAAAACTGGCTGAAACGCATTGGGAATTTGTAAAGTAGAGTTGTGTATGATATAACTCTCATGAACAAATTGTGCATACCCAATTTGGTACAATCCTTTATTTATGTACGATTAAGTTGGTGTTGGTCCTTTTGAGCACTGGATTATGATTTTAGTGGTGGATTTTATCTGGTGTTATTAAAAGTTAAGTTTTAAGCACCTCCCCCTATCAAAGTTTTTTTTTTTTTATACTTCTTTGTACTTCTAAGCTTGGAGAGGTTGGATCCCTTGTAGATCTATTATCATTAAACAAATCCTTATAAAGTGTGGGTGAACAAGCAGGGCTCTGTGCACTGAGGACACTGCTTGACCTGTCCTCACTTGTATTTTGTCGCAGCCAAGACACACAGGCAATAGCTGCAGGGAAAAGACAATTTTCCTCCACAAATTATACACATTTCTTAGCCAATGTATAGTACAAATATACATATAATGTTGTTATCTACATTATTTAAATGTTTTTGCAAATGACTGTGCCCATTTAATGTTGAACTTAGTAAAAATAGTAATGTTAGCGTTTCAGAAGAAGATACAGAGGTGGGGACTTTAAGAAGATATAGAGAAAGATTTATTTTTATTTTTAAAAGAAAACCAGTAGAAAAGTACTCGACTGGCACTACCGAGAGATAGAGCTGAGTTGACTTTAAAGGGGTACTCCACCCCTAGACATCTTATCCCCCTGCAATCTCCGTGCCCGCAACTCCGGCGTTCAGACATTTGTGTTCAGAATACCGGGGTATACATGACGTCACGCAACGCTCCCTCCATTCATGTCTATGCGAGGGGGATTGTTACATCCCCTCCCATAGACATGAATGAAGGGGTGAGGCATGACCTTCAGAACATGAAAGCCTGAAGTCAGCAGGGGATCCCAGCAGCCAGACCCCCGTGATCAGACATCTTATCTTCTATCCTTTGGATAGGGGATAAGATGTCTGGGGGGGGGGGGGGTAAACCCCAATTAACCATTTAATATCTTCTGTGCATACAAAAACTGCAGCAGGAAGCTGCATGGAGTTGCAATCCACGACAGCTGTTTCATGCGTCACCACGCTCATTCTCCTGCTCTGTTATTTTTTTACCACTTAAGGACTCAGGGCGTACCTGTACATCATGAGGATTTCCGGTCACCACCGCTCACCTGCAGTGCCGGGAATGGGATGCCTGCTAAAATCGTTCAGCAGGCATTACATGCAAACCCCGACAGACCATGCGTGCTTAGAGTTGTCGTTTTGCTACAGCTGGAGATACACTGGTGCAGAAACACTTTGTTAGTTTGTTACCTAACTCAGTGTTTAACAAATAGTGTGCCTCCAGCTGTTGCATAACTACAACTCCTAACATGCACGGTCTGTCAGTGCATGCTTGGAAGAGTGGAAGCCTAAGTTTGTGGTAGGGGCGTGAGAATATTTAACGCCCCCCTCCATACAGGTGAGGGCGTGTATGGCATTTGGTGACAGGAGCGTTTTGCCTATTGCGTCTGGAGGAGATTCGGCGTTTGAATCTCCCGCCATTTTGGAACTCCGAGCAGCCGCTCTCACTACAGTTGCCATGCTGTATCCTGAGACCTGCTAGTTACTACGGGCACAGCATCATTTGTAGCTGCCACCTTCTTCATGATGGGGGCCTGGATCTTCACTAACGGTGGTAAAGTATTGGGGGGGAGGGGGAATCAGTTTAGGAGGTGCAGATTGGGGACAGGGGTTCCGGTAGGTAGAGGCGCCCTTCTCAGCGTCTGTCGGTCGGGGTGGTGGAAGTCTCTGCCCGATGCGGAAGCTTACGGCTGGTCGCGGCATCACGGTCCTACGGCTCTGGTTTAAGTACATGTGGTGGGGAGCTGGCGCAGGGGACAGGCTGGACTGCAGCGAGTACGTACCGGTCTTAGCCTTGGGCATCCTGTTCTGTGTCCGGTTCGACTCTAGCTCCACATCATTGGTATATTCGCGGGGAATGCCACTCACTGGGAAATATGATGTTGTTAAATGAACAATAGTTTCTTTCCTAATGGAGCACTAAATGTTAGACTAACCAGTGTACTCAGCCATTGTAGTGGGTGCCATCCATATTGCACCCATTGGTTAGGAGTTTGGGCTACTGATGGATTGCATTGTTAATGATAAGTTTATTACACACTCTGTATTGCTGCCCTACTTCTGTTAGTATAATATGGCAATGGGCACATGGGCTCATACTGCACGCACAGAGCATTCTTACTGCATGTGCACTCACTGCGTTTATGCTGCATGTACACTTACTGCATTATACTGCTCGAACTCTCATAGCATTATGCTGCACATATAATCACAGCATTTATACTGTTTGTACACTCATAGCATTTTACTGCACTTACGGTCATGTATCTGTACTGCACTTGCGCTCATAGCATTACACAGCACGTACACATTTGATTATATGGACACTCATAGCATTTACACTGCACATAGGCTCATAGCATTTATAACGATTGTATGCTCATAGCATTTATACTGCACATAGGCTCATAGCATTTATAATGCTTGTATGCTCATAGCATTTATTCTGTACATAGGCTCATAGCATTTATAATGCTTGTATGCTCATAGCATTTATACTGCACATAGGCTCATAGCTTTTATAAAGCACTTGTGCTCATAGCATTTACACTGCAAGTACGCTCATAGCATTACAATGCACGTATGCTCACAACATTTACATTGCGCTTCCGCTCATAGCATTGATACTGCAAATACGCACATAGCTTAATTGAGGGCAAGCACATGGTACACTGCACGCATACTCATAGCCTTTATACGGCACATATGCTCATAGCAATTTTTCTGTATGCACATAGCATTTATGCATCATGCAGGCTCATGACATTATACTTCAAGCATGCTCAAAGTGTTATCAATGCACATACGCTCATAGCATTTTACTGTATGCACACTTGTAGCATTGATATGGCTCCACACTCATAGCATTCATTTTGCATGCACGCTCATAGCATTTATACTGCACACATGCTCATAGCATATATACTGCACGCACGCTCCTAGCATTTATACTGCATGCAAGCTCACAGCATTTATACTGCGCACGCGCTCATAGCATTTATATTGCACACACGCTCATAGCATTTATACTGCACGCATGCTCATAGCATATATACTGCACGCACGCTCATAGCATTTATACTGCACGCACACTCATAGCATTTATACTGCACGCACGCTCATAGCATTTTTACTGCACACACACTCAGCATTTATACTGCATGCACGCTCATAGCATTTATACTGCACACACGCTCATAGCATTTATACTGCACGCACGCTCATAGCATTACACTTTACACTGCACATACGCCAATAGCATTCATAAGGCACTTATGCTCATAGTCTGATGTTACACTCACGTTCATGGCATTATACTGCATGCAGGCTCAGTAACAATATGGCACATACGCCTTTAGCATTTACACAATACGCTCGCTCATAACATACATACTGCACGCACAATCATAGTATTTATACTGCACATTGGCATAGCATTGATACTGCATGCACACTCATAGCATTCATATTGCATGCACGTTCATAGCAGTTATACTGCACTCACACTAATAGCATTTGTGGTCAGGACTTATTATTGTACGTAGTCTTACCTGTAACCTGCCACCAGGGAAACCTGAAAGAAACATGATTAATATCACTGTAACTAACATCTACCTGCCCCTAGAACAGCGGTTGTGGTGTGCCTGAAAACCGCGCCGAGGGTCCGCCTTTAGAGGGCATCTCCTTATGTATATTGATGAAAGAAAGAAAGGGTGAGGCGGGTGGGTTTCGCCAACCCTGCATACGCCCCGAGGGAGGGGTCAGCGGCGATTAAATATACTAAGCCCCTCCCACAAATGCAGCCTGATAGGCTTTCTACTTGTGGTCAGGACTTATTACTGTACGTAGTCTTACCTGTAACCTGCCACCAGGGAAACCTGAAAGAAACATGATTAATATCACTGTAACTAACATCTACCTGCCCCTAGAACAGCGGTTGTGGTGTGCCTGAAAACCGCGCTGAGGGTCCGCCTTTAGAGGGCAAAAAGACAACACCATATAGGGTAATTTGTGCCTGGAGGCCGCTGACGCAGCTCCTATCCGAAATGAGTGTCCTGAATATTTCCTAGGGTAGTGGCCTAATGTACGAAGCAATGTGCGGACATGTGATATGAATAAAGAGGTGGTTAGAGCCCCCGCACCGAAAGGCAACAGTGGCGGCTCCGAAGGCTTGTCGTGGAGAAAGTTTGCCAGTTACGACAACACCATCACCAGGTACCACTTGTTGCCTGAAGTGAAGAACCTGACCACAGCCCCCACCGGGAAGTTATGGTGACAGAAAGTGAAATCTCAAACCAAGAACCCTGCCACCTTAAGTGAGCTTTCTGTAAGCGTGCCGTACCCCGCCTGGCACACGAGAATTCTCCCGGTCGGAGGAAACCCTAGTACGCTAGGTACACTGCCGACTTCAGTATCAGGCTGCTCTCGAACCGAACGGGTTACCGTCCAACACGTCAGACAATGACCTAACAGTTCACCGCTGATAGGCCTCCTGAGAGCCGGAATACTGGAGCTACGGGCCAAGACCCCTCTGAGCGCAGCCTTGACAGCCTGAGACAAAATAAAAGAAAGCCTGTCCGGGAGAGATGAAGAAATGAAGTGCTGGATACCTGAAAGATGAGATTTGATGGTACTATGAGACAAGTGCAGAGAGAAGAGTGGCAGAACCCGATGAAAGATAGAATGACATTAGTGTCAAGTAGAATTGTGTTGAGTTAGATAATACCTGAAAGAGTTGTATGCCGCGTGATATGCCTTCAGTGCAAGTTTAACGGATGCGAAGTACACTGGCACAGAGGTATGTGCGGTGTAACTACTGGTGATTGTAGCGTACCAGCTATGACCATCTGCACAGTATGAAAGCTACGAACGTATGTGTAGTGTACCCCGCCTGCAACCATGAGCGTATGACCAATGCGAACTATGTGTAAGGTAAAACAGTACGAAGCTAGATACGACAACAGTTATGAGCATGTGTTCTGGATAGCGACCCTCGTATGTATGGGAAGGACGGCACACGTGAGTTCAATATGACCACGACAAGCACACGAACAGTGCTCGAGGCTTGAGTGCCTAACACTGTCTGTACACATTGCATGTAACACAATGAGCAAATGAACAGTGCGAACTATGTGTATGGTACGACAGTATGAAGCTAGATACAACATCAGTTATGAGCATATGTTCTGGATAGCGACCTGCGTATGTATGAAGAGACGACATGCATGAGTGCAATATGACCACGACAAGCACACGAACAGTGCTCCAGACCTTAGTGTTTAACACTGTCTGTACCCCTTGCATATAACACAACGAGCGTATGAACAGTGCGAACTGTATGTATGGTACGACAGTATGAAGCTAGATACGACAACAGTTATAAACATATGTTCTGGATAGCGACCTGCGTATGTATGGAAAGGACGACACACATGAGTGCAATATGACCACGACAAGCACACGAACAGTGCTCAAGGCTTTAGTGTCTAACACTGTCTGTACACATTGCATATAACACAATGAGCGCATGAACAGTGTGAACTATGTGTATGGTACGACAGTATGAAGCTAGATACAACAACAGTTATGAGCATATGTTCTGGAGGCAACCCGCGTATGTATGGAAAGGACGGCACCCCTGAGTGCAAAGTGACCACGACAAACCCACAAACAGTGCTCAAGGCCTGAGTGTCTAACACTATCTGTGCACATTGCAAATAACACAATGAGCATATGAACAGTGCACACTATGTGTATGGTACGCTAGTATGAAGCTGGATACAACAACAACAGTTACGAGCAAATGTTCTGGATAGCAACTCGCGTATGTATGGAAAGGACGGCACACGTGAGTGCAATATGACCACGACAAGCACACGAACAGTGCTCAATGCCTGAGTGTCTAACACTGTCTGTACACATTGCATATAGCACAACGTGTACATGAACAGTGCGAGCTATGTGTATGGTAAAACAGAATGAATCTAGATATGACAACAGTTATGAGCATATGTTCTGGATAGCAACCCACGTATGTATGGAAAGGACGGCACACGTGAGTTCAATATGACCATGACAAGCACACGAACAGTGCCCAATGCCTGAGTGTCTAACACTGTCTGTACACATTGCATATAGCACAACGTGCGCATGAAATATACACAACAGAAACTGTACCGGCTGCCTAAGAACACTATGAGTGCAAGTACTATATGCAGCACTAACTGTGGCTCCTGCATGTGACACTTATGAGTGTACGTGCTGTAAACAAAACACGAACTGTACCTGCTGTATTTAATACAAGCATTGTGTCCTGTAGACATGATCGGTGTTGGCTTGCCTATCGTATGTGAAGTTTAGACAGGTCCTGCATATCCTCGTGCCTGTATATGTTACAGGTCTTTGCGTAATCATCTTGCCTGTAACAAGACAATCTATCTCAAACCTCGTACCTGTAAACGTGATATGTCTTTGAATAGCACTGTGGACGTGATGGATGCTCGCGTGATGTTGCCTGAATGGACTAAACAAATTAATGCTGACCACAAACTGCAACGTACGCACCGTGGAATGCTACAAATGTATGTTCATTGCTAGCTTAAACATATGCGAAGTATACTGGCACCGAGGAATATTCAGTGTAACTATCAATGATTGTAGAGAACAATCTATGAGCATCTGTAAAGCATGAAGGTACGAACGTATGTATACTATATTCCGTGTAACTCCATGGGCGTATGAACAGTGCAAGCTATGAGCGTGAGTATAGTAAGACAGTATAAAGCTAGATACAACAATGGTTATGAGCATATGCTCTGGACAGCGACCTGCGTATGTATGTAAAGGACGGCACATGTAAGTGCAAAATGACCACGACAAGCACACGAACAGTGCCCAAGGTCTGAGTGTATGACCCTATGTCTGTACACGTAGCGTGTGACACAATGAACACAACAGTAACTGTACCTGCTGCATGAGACACTATGGGCGCATGTACTGTACGCAACACTAACTGTGGGTTCTGCATATGACACTATGAGTATACGTGCTGTAACAAAAACACTAACTGTACCTGCTGCATATGACACTGAGCATAAGCCCTGTATGCCACCTAACTGTGCCTACCACCTATACCCCTATGAGCGTATGCACTGTGTACCATACCAGTGTGACTGTACCCACTGCATGTGACACTGCACATATGTACAGCAGACTACCTTAACTGTACCTACTGCGTCTGACACTGAGCATAAGCACTGCGCCACCTAACGGTGCCTACTGCCTATAACACTATGAGGGTGTGTACTGTACACCCTACCAGTGTGACTGTACCCCTGCATATGACACTGCGCATATGTACTGCAAACTATCCTGACTGTACCTACTGCATGTGATACTATGAGCGTATTTACTGTATACAGCAGCTATGACTGTGACCCTTACAAATAACACTATAGCATGTAGACTGGTATAGGAACTAACTATACCCACTGTAACAACACTATGAGCGCATGGACTGTATACAATACTAACTACCCACTGCAATATAACACTGTGAGCGTATGTACTGTATATGATACTACAACGTACCCACTGTAAATTCGCCACGAGCGTACCTAACCCTGTAACCTACTGCATACTACTATAACCTTGTGTACTATATACTCCACTGTAACTGCACCTCCTGCATATAATGCTACAACGCATGTGTGTACTATATATATACGCATTTTCTTATTTTTAATTTTTTTATTGAGTGACTGTACGGTATGAACGACTGCATGAAATGCTATGAGTGACTGCACGGTATTAAACGCTATGAGTGACTACGCGCACCGTGACCTACGTGCAGTATGGAAACTGCCATGTGTCGCGAAAGCAGTATGCAAATGAGTGTAGGTACCGTGTATGTGTTACGTGTGGAGCGAAGATATGAGCGTAGGCCGTGTAGCAACATGCGGCATGGATGCTACGAGTGACTGCACGGTATGGACGCTGTGAGTGACTGCACGGTATGGACGCTGTGAGTGACTGCCCGGTACGAGCTAGAAGTGACTGCACAGTGAACAACAAGTGACTGCACGGTGTGAATGCCATAAGTGACTGCACGGTGTAAAAAGTTACGAATGACTGTACGTGTGAAAACGCTGTGAGTGACTGTACGGTGTGAATGCTATAAGTGACTACACGGTGTAAAAGCTGTGGGTGACTGTACGTGTGAAAACGCTATGAGTGACTGTACGTGTGAATGCTGTGAGCGTCTGTACGATATGAATGCTGCGAGTGACTGCACGGGATGAGTGCTGTGCAACTGCACGGTATGATTGCTGAATGACTGTACGGTATGAATGTTACAAGTAACTAGATGGCCCAAACGTTGTGACCGGCTGTGCGGCATGGACGCTATGTGAACATTTGCCACCACTGACGCGGTCCGTGATGGCCCTGAGTCTGGCAGGAAAACCTGGGGTGAGAAAACTGGGGGGGGGGGGGGGGGGGAAGGAATTGCCCGAGAAACTCTGCCCCCTTTTGCATTCATGCGGCCCGGTGGCCGCGGGGAGCCGATCCCCTGCATGTGTCGGGGGCCGTTGTTTAGAACCCAGCTGCCCTGGTATTTACAAAATCTCTTTTTTTTTTGGCTCCGCCCCTTCGCACATCACGTGGCCCGGCGGCGTCGCCCCGGCAACAGGGGAGGACGCCTGATCCAGCCGGGGAGCGAGGAGGAGGAGAGCTCGGCGCGCGGACCAGGCCGGGCACCGTGAGGGCCGTGGGCTCCGCCCCCCCCCCGGCACCGCTCCGCCCGGAGCCACGGGGAGCAAGGAGGAGGAGACCCGGCGCAGGAACCAGGTAAAAGACTGGTCGGGCACCGTGACAGCCGTGAGCCCCGTCCACCGCATGCCACGCGCACCGGCGGCGCCGCTGCGATGAGCGGGGAGGAACTGATCACGCCGCTCGACCACAGGGAGGGAGAGGCCAGGATTTCCTCCGCCACAGCAGCATGCCGGCCACGGCCGAGCACCCCCATGCATCGCCGGGCCCAGCAGAGATAACCACTGCAGGGGGGGGGGGGGGCGAAGGCCGCCACGGAGAGAGCGGAGGAGAGCCCGGGACAGTGGAAACCGGGGACCGAGTGTTCCGATCCTCCGCCCGAGACCCCGTGCGACGAAGTGTGGCGGGGAGGACCGGTCAGACCCCCTGGGGACCCTGAGCGTGGGTGGGAACATAGTAAAGACTGAAGGCCGGATAAACCGGGTTACCGTGGGGAGTCTGCACGCTGGACAACCGCCTTCCTCAAACGTCACGTTCGCCAACCCTGCATACACCCCGAGGGAGGGGTCAGCGGCGATTAAATATACTAAGCCCATCCCACAAATGCAGCCTGATAGGCTTTCTACATATAATTGCACACATGCTTATAGCTTTATATTGTACGCACGTTCATAGCATTTGCACTGTACGGATGCTTTTGGCTTCCATGCTCCATGTACACTCACGGCACTCATGCTGCTTATACGCTCATAGCATCTATACTTTCACAGTACGTTCACAGCAGTCATTCTGCACATACGCTCAAAGCAGTTATATTGCCAGCACGTTCACAGCATTTATACGGCACATTTGCTCATAGCAGTTATACTGCACATGCTTAAAGTATTATATTGCCCTTACACATATAGCATTAATACTGCACGTTCCCTCATAGCATTGATACTGCACTTACCCTTATAGCATTTATACTGTACAGACGCTCATAGCATTTATACTACTTTTACGCCCACAAGCATCTGTGCTGCATAGACGCTCACAGCGTTTGTGCTATTCTTTCGCTCATAGCATGTATACTGCACATATGCTCATAATATTCTTCTACACTTATGTTCATAGCATTTGTTCTGTACATACGCTCATGGCATTTTACTGTGCATATGCTTATGGCATTTATACTGCACGTACGCCCATAGCTTTGGTACTGTACGTATGCTCGTAGCATTATACTGCATGGACATTCATGGTTTTATATGAAATATATTGCTCTCAGCCTTCATACTGCACATACGCTCAGGGTTTGCATATCGCACATATGCCCACAGCATTTGGGCTTTTTCACGCCTTTATTGTGATAATGTACATAAGTGCATAGCTTTACATTGGTTATAGTTCATAGCATTTTTGATGGGAGTAGTGCATAGCAGTTATGCTGGACGTACATTTATTGCTTTATACGGTTCACATGCTCATACCAGTAATTCTGTTCACATGCTCATAATATTTACATTGGTCATACGGTTGTAGAATTGAGACTGCACATATTCTCGTAGGGTTATACGGTAGATGCGCTCATGGCATCTTTACGTTACATATGCTCGTAGCATCTATACTATACATATGCTTGTTAGCATTCACAGTGTACAGGCCCTCATAGCTATCATACTTGGCATTAGAAAAAAAAAATTATACATCCAGCGTTTCTAATATTTATGGTCATAGCAGCATTTGTAAATATTCCAAGCCATTAGAATGAGTGAACGTTCATAGTATTTGTTAGTGTGGAACATTTCTTGGTAACATGTATGGGATGTAAATGCTCACAGAATTACATATGTTCTTAGCCTTCATAGCATGTATACCTTCATTACATCTATAGCAGAGAAACATTGCATCAGCATTTTAACAGTCTCACGTTTATGGTGTTTATGTAATATTGTAGAATGTGGGTGTGTTTAACAGGGGCGGAATGATCGGCCGGTCAGATTGGACGTCGTCCGAGGGCCCGGACAGGTTAAGGGCCCGCCGCTGCTACTGAGGATCCGGAACACTCATCCCAGATCCCCAGCAGACATTGCTGCCTTCTCCGGTATTTGCGATCCATGCACATACAGGAGAAGGCGTCCCCTCTGTCTGAGCCACAGTGGAGACGTGACCTTCGCAGCAGGCATCGGCGCCTGTATTGTGGAGGGGAGAAGATGCGGGCCCTTGCATGCTAAAGAGATCGCTGCGTGGGACATCAGGTGAGCATAATTAATTTTTTTTATTCTGCCTATACCTATGGGAAAGAGAGGGAGTAACTCTGACTATATCTATGGGGAAGAGGGTGAAGGGGTAACTCTGTCTATACCTATGGGGAAGAGGGTGGGTAACTCTGCCCATACCTATGGGGGAGTGGGGGGGGGGGGTAACTCTGTCTATACCTATGGGGAAGAGGGTGGGTAACTCTGCCCATACCTATGGGGGAGTGGGGGGGGGGGGTAACTCTGCCTATACCTATGGGGAAGAGGGTGGGTGGGTTACTCTGCCTATACCTATGGGGAAGAGAGGGGGGGTTACTCTGCCTATACCTATGGGGAAGAGGGTGGTGGTAACTCTGCCTATACCTATGGGTAAGGGGGGTGGTAATTCTGCCTATATCTATGGTTAAGGGGGGGGGGGTTACTCTGCCTATACCTATGGGGAAGAGGGGGGTTACTCTGCCTATACCTATGGGGAAGAGGGGGGGG